>NC_061087.1:47530593-47698093 GCF_015104395.2 Macrobrachium nipponense
CAGAATTTAAGATAAAGGGCGTCAAAGAAAGAGAGGATAATACTTTATGCCTCATTTTGCTCAGAGAGGTTGGATTCACAGAGGTCACGTTTCTTCTCACAGCATGTTTTTGGAAGTCTTTTCCAAGAGTCTGGATATTCTATCAGCATCTATTATAAATGGACCTTAACAAACCTCTCCACTCTGAGTCTGTCTGCATGCAGACTGACCAGAAGTGGACATAAATGAGAGGATTTTTCAAGGTAGATGACAATAGTCATGGCCTAGACATAGAATTGCTGCAGATCGTGCTAGAGGGAATGAGGAAACTGTCCTCTTCCGATACCTCTGTGAAACCACATAGCGGTTTTTTCTTCCCTTTCAGAGGGAAGAATCACCTTTGTATATATCTGCTATCAAAGAACGCAGTAAAAGGCATATACTCTGTCTCTACAAAGGGAATTGGAGATAGCAGAGGATTAAGATCTTCAGGATCTTATTCGATATATACCTTAATATGACAAGATAGGATATCATGTACTTCTAATGGGATCTTTTTTGTGGCCACAGATTCCATGTTCCGACAAGATGGAACTGCTCCTCATCAAACTTCTTTGAGAAATTTTTTATGAGGGAATTCTTTTGTTTCTCTGGGTCCTAAACGACAAGAAGACAAGTGAATTTTTTGAGCATTGGAATCTCGCATCAGATTCTATGGAGACTAGACAATGGGTTTCTTGCCAGCATAGTATGTCTAGCAAAAGAACTGAAACCCCTATTCCTGATTCAATGTTTTCAGATAGAGGTTTCGTTGTCCAGGCAGAGTACTTACGTTTTCATCTACAGTAGAATGGTTCAAACGTTTGCCTACAGAGTCTTTGGTATGCGATGACGGCTCGAAATGCTTCCCAGAAGGTGTTCAGAGGGATACAATAAAGAGCTAGAAATCAGGAGTACTCCCAATTTCAGCTCGGAGTCTCCTTCGACTTCCAGGCTTCTTCCCTTCCTTCGGGCAAGGATAGGGAAGTTCTGCAATGAGACACCCCTTCAACATGTAAGAAGAGATCTCGTGAGCACGGAAGTATTCAAGAAGGACCCTCCTCGGAGGAAGACTTATCTCTCGTACGGTTAGATATGCTATCGTCTACTGGATGTAGCTGATTACAATCACCTCCCCTTACCGGAGAGACCAAAAGCTCAAGTGAAAGAATTTCTTCCACCCTTCTCCCAGTTCTCCTGATAAACGATTGTGGATGTTAAGGACTTTTCGGACAATGTAGCGCAATCAGGCGCCAAAATACCAGAACAGGCGTAAAGACGCCAGAGGAAGACAGTCCAAATAAACACTGTCATTGTCTGATGAGGAGAAGGAGCGTGCCTCCAGCCCTGGCGCAGCATGCGCTAGAGGCAAATAAAATCGAAAAAAGTGTCCGATGTGGGCATCGCCAGTTTCCTCGAGACTCTTTAACAAGCTCGAAGCTCCAGCAAGTGGGGAGAAGTCAGCCAGGCGCCAGGCGCCAGGCTCCAGGCAGGCGCAAGGCGCTAGCCAGGCGCCAGGCAAGCAACATGCGCCAGCCAAGCGCGAGGCGTCAGACAGGCGCGAGGCGCCAGCCAGGCGCGAGGAGCCAGCCAGGCACAAGCCAGGCTCTAGGCTTCATCCAGAAGAGATCAATTTCAAAGTGTGATCTCTAAAGCACTTCTTAAGTAACTTGATGATTCCTTCAAACAGCTGAGAATTAAAAGCGCTTGAAGTGCGAGCTTTTAACAATTCTTGTTCTTTCCATAACATATGTCGTGAGAGACATATTAGCTGTAATTTACGGGAGATGCAACTCTGTGTTGTCTTCTCTTTGCACGAAGGAGGTCAAGTTGACCTATGAGAGATCCTTCTCTCTTGGTTACGTGTCTACGGATACGTTGCTGGGATAGGGAGCCGACACTGATCCTTAACTAGTGAGTTAAAAAAATTTTATTTTAACATAAGTATACTATTTTCTTTGGGTTATTTGAAATGAGTTTGGGGATAGCTCTTTTCAAATTAAGCACAAACCCTCGTGTTAGGATCAGGTGATCGGGATCGGTGTTGTGCTCCTTAATTATGCCAGTAGGCATAGGTGTTTTGTCATGTAAGTGGATAGGACCCCTTTGACAAATAACCATTAGATTCTGTCAAGTAAGTGGATAAGACCCCATTGACAGATACAAGAACCTCTTAGCCATAGGTACATCCCTCGCTGAGGCTCTTGAGACGAAGCAGACTCCTAGCAATAGCTAGGAGTCAACCCTTCGTCTAAACACATAGGAACCAAGGTTTTATTTATTTATTACCTACAACGTATGTTGTTTACCTGTCTAATCAGTAACTAGCTGTCTCTTACCCACCGCCAAAGGTGCCAATCAGCTAAGTATATATCTGACAGGGAAGTTGAATGTATGAAAATGATATTGTTATTGTACAATAAAGTTTCATACATACTTACCTGGCAGATATATACGATTGAATGGCCCACCCAGCCTCCCCTCAGGAGACAGGTGGAAGAGAAAAATCTGTCCTTAGAAGGTAATAGTTCCTATTCCTGCCACCCAGCGGCAGGCCGGTAGATCACCTGACCTACCTACCTGTAGCGTGTGCCGCGAAATTCGAATTTCTATCGGGGACGACGGAGTCTATAGCTAAGTATATATCTGCCAGGTAAGTATGTATGAAACTTTATTGTACAATAACAATATCATTTTTCACGATCTGATTCGGTCATTCGAGACTTCAAAGTCTAGAACTCCGAGAACTCCGAGCTGGAATCTGGACGTGATCCTGAGATTCCTGACCTCGGAAAAGTTCGAACCTCCTTTCGAGACATTACAAGGAAGTGTTTATTCCTGTTGTCCCTCGCTACGGCCAAGAGAACGAGCGAATTACACGCTCTAGATTCTCGTGTTGGTTTTAAAGGAGATGCTGCTATCTGTTCGTTCCAGACATTGTTTCTGGCGAAAAACGAGAACCCTTCAAAGCCATGGCCCAGGAGCTTTGAAGTGAAGGGCTTGTCTAACCTAGTAGGTAGAGAGACAGAAAGGTCTTTTTGCCCGGTCAGAGCTCTTAAATTTTACCTTAGTAAAAAGAAGCAGATGGGAGGTTGTCAACAGGGTCTCTGGTGTTCTGTAAAGGACCCAAAAAGACCCATGTCTAAAAACACCTTAGCCTTCTTTGTAAGAAGTGTTATTACGGAGGCGCACAATAATTGCCCAGATGACTCCTTCAAACTTCTAAGAGTTAAAGCTCATGAAGTTAGAGCAGTTGCTACGTCACTAGCCTTTCAAAGGAATATGTCGCTGAAGGATATCCTCGAAGCGACATATTGGAGATGCAATTCAGTTTTTGCATCTCATTACCTGAAGGATGTAAGGGTAACTTATGAGAAATGCTTCTCTCTCGGTCCATTTGTGTCAGCGGATACGGTGCTGGGACTTGGAGCAAATACTGATCCTTAATTTATTTATGTGTACGTAAACCCTCTTGTTAGATATGTTCTCGGTTTTCTACTGTCAAGGGCACTAGATGTCGCACAGCCGGCCATCGCCTTTGATCAGTGAGGAACTCGGGTTGTATCTGACTAGTAGAGGTGTACCAAAAAAATTTTTTTGTACTATAATGTTTGCGTGATTCTGTGTGATTCGAGTTATTGGTTGTTTGTGAGGTTAGAACTAACACGGGTGTTAGGATCAGGTGATCGGGATCGGCGTTGTGCTCTTTGGATAAGGTGTATTCTCATGTTAGTGGATTAGCACCCATTGACAAAGCCCCTTAGGCTCTGCCGAGTAAGTGGATAAGACCCCATTGACAGACTCACAAGAACTCTTAGCCATAGATCAATATCTCGCTGAGGCTCTTGAGGCGAAGCAGACTCCTGGGCAGTAGCCACGAAGTCTTCCGCCTAATCAGGTAGGAACCAAGGTTTTATTATTACCTACAACATATGTTGTTTACCTGTCTATTTCAGTGGTTAGCTGTCTCTTACCCACCACCAAGGGTGCCAATCAGCTAAGTATATATTTGACAGGGAAGTTGAATGTATAAAAATGATATTTTCATACAGTCAACTTACCTGTCAGATATATACTTAGCTAAGACTCCAACATCCCAGCTAAGTATATATCTGCCAGGTAAGTATGTATGAAACTTTATTGTATCATAACAATATCATTGTTATGATACAATAAAGTTTTATACATACTTACCTGGCAGATATATATGATAAATGGCCCACCCAGCCTCCCCGCAGGAGACAGGTGGAAGAGAGAAAATCTGATTAGAAAACAGGAATGGTTCCTAGTCCTGCCACCCAGGGGAGGGCAGTAGATCACCTGACCTACCTGTAGTGTGTGCCGCGAAATTTGAATTTCTGTCGGGACGACGGAGTCTAAAGCTAAGTATATATCTGCCATTTAAGTATGCATAAAACTTTATTGTATCATAACAATATCATTTTTAATATTTTGGGGAGTGTGAAGGTACAAATTTTGTATAGGAGCGTACCTTTATATTGTAAAGGTATTCATTTTAAGTGACTCATTTTATAGGGCTTTTGGACCCAGGCACAGGGGTCCCTCATACCACTTGGGTTTCATTCTGGCTGAATCGAAGCGGTTTTCTCTGCAAGGCTGTTCTTTGCTGCATATGTATGAGAGCCTTGCTCCCTGAATGGAATCCAACTCCTGGTGGTGGTAAAATCCAGCAAGGATTCCAGATCAGGTGAGAATGTTTTGGTTTTTATGCAAGAAACCTTTAGCTCGAATGACTGTGGAATTTTGTGTAGCTGCACTACCCACCATTGTCTTCTTAATGTGGGAATCAGTTAACTTTAACAGTAGGTAAGATTCATCTCAAATAATATAAATTTTCATAATAAAATTTATTATTTGGATACTTACTTACTGTACTGTTAAAGTAGACCCACCCAGCCTCCCCACAACTAGTGGGCTGTCAAGGAGAATTCTGACGAGCTAAAACATTCGAAACACACCTGGGGAAGAACAGGTAAACTAGACAGTCATCTGGGCAGCCATTCTATTTTTTGTTTGAATGCCGACTCACCTAATCGCCGGGGAGATATAGGCAACTTTAACAGTAGGTAAATATCCAAATTATAAATTTTATGAAAATTTATATTATATATATAATTGGAGCCCACCCTCCTTCCCCTAGCATGGATTTATCTTGAAGGGCACAAACAAACTGAGCTCTTTTCCTAGTTGTTCCTCTCTCTTGCCCCGAAAGTATGCGGGTCACTGTTACCTAGCCAAAACAAAACAGAAAAGTAGCATGACCCGTGAATTTCGCGATATTAACTGCCAGCAAGTGAAACTCTTAGCTATATAATTACTGGGTAAGTATAATTAAAACTATTTTATCATAATAGTGTCATCTTTGTCTCCTTAGGGAGACTGCATCCAGGAGTTATTCAGTTTTACTTGAGAGACCAAGTGGGACAGGGAAAGACATCCCGATTCTTTGATTTCCCAATCACCCCGGAGATCAAGAAACACCTGTGTTGGTGGAAGTCAAGAGACAGGTAGCTGGAAGGGAAGTCCTTATTCCCTCAGAACACAGACCTATGGTTATATTCTGACGCATTGGATCTGGGCTGGGGAGCCCCATTAGAAGGCAAGGAAATCTCCGGGACCTAGTCAAGGGACTAGTTACAGTGGCACATAAATGTCAAAGTTAAAGACAATATATTTGGGTCTGATAGCCCTTTCCTCAGTGGTGTTCGAGAGGACAGTAGCAGTCTCCTTGGACAACACAACAACGCCAGCATACATAAACAAGCAAGGGTGGATCCGCTCTTCCTCCCTCCATGAAGCAGCAATGGACCTCCTCTAATAGGCAAAACAGAATCAGACAGTGTTAGTCACCAGGTTTATGCAAGAAGGAATGAATATATTGGTGGACCAGCTGAGCTGTCGGAACCAAGTCATTCACACAGAATGGAATTTAGATCCACTGGTCTGTTTAGACCTGTGGAAATTATGGGGGAACACCAACATTGGATTTCTTTGTGACGTTGAAAAAAAAACTTTTGTTCCGACACGGCATACAAACCTTCGGTCCTTTTACAATAGGAAGGTACTAGCGGCAGCTGGAAAGGTCGTAAGCTTTCGAACAAGGGGTTCGGTAGTTAACTGCTTGTCCGACAGGCGCGCGCGCGCGACTGGGAGGTAAACAAATCACTTTTGCTTTCGGCCTGCTGGCGTGTAGACGTGTATCATCGCTCTCTGCCCGCTTCATCGTCGTTGCTTTCGCATGGTTGTGTTTTTCTTTTTCTATTTATATAGTGAAACTGAATTGTAAGTACAATCATTTCATATTTATTTCCATTGAATTCAATTGTGAATTAAAGGATCTTGGTTTCTCAACGCCCTCCGATTACCCGAGTGCCGGGACTGAAGGGCGTAAGTGCGGGAATTCATTTTTCCCAGAAATGATCCTCGTATTGTGTATGCTCGGTGCCGAGGGCGGGAGAGCGCTCGCTCCGAGCTTATATTTTGGTTGGAAATGTGTAGATGAAAATCATAAGTAAGTGCCCTTTTCATTTATATTTTTTTGACCTGTATGCTCGTTACCGAGCGAATGTGCTCGACACGAAAACTTATTCTGTATGGAAGTGGAATCGCAAGTACAGTATTCTTTTTCATTTTCATATATTTATTTTGATTGTAGCAATACTCATTTTGGATCAGTTTCCGTTCTTTCCCGGAAATTGATCCTTTCCCCTTTTTATTTGAATGAAGTGAAATCGCAAGTGCAGTTCTTTTTCATTTTCATATTTTATTGAGATTGCATTATTTACTTGGATCAATGTTTCCGCTATTTCCCGGGAATTGATCCTTCCCCTTTTTATTTTGTATGAAGTGAATCGCAAGCGCAGTATTCTTTTTCATTTTTCATATATATTTTGATTGCATCAATTCATTATGGATCAAGGTTTCCGTTCATAATCGGGAATGGATCCTTTTACCCTTGTGCTCGGTACCGAGGGCGCAAATGCGCTCGCTCCGAGCCCTTATTCATTGTGAAGTGAATCGTAATGCAAGATTCTTTTTCATGTTATTCCTTTTATTATTGATTGCATCAATATTTATTTTGGTTCAAGTTCCGCTCAGTCAGGGAATTGATCCTTATGCACTTGCATTCGGTGCCGAGGGCACGATTGCTCTCGGGCTCTTATTATTATTGTTGGGTACATGGGTGCTGTGCGGGGGTGGGGAACGAGAATCCCCCCCCCCCCCCCCCCCAGACTCAGCTACCACAGATGGCCCTTCCTTCGGGGGGGAGGTTATCTGGGTTCTTCTCCTCGCCCGATCCGTCTGAGCGCGGGCGGGCGCTCGGTGGCCCGATGTACAATTGTATTCGGGGTTCTTCCGCTCGTTCGGTGTGGGGCTCACCCCCCCACGCGCGAGGGGACTTCCCCCCCCACTAATCACTACTACTGTTATTTCCGCAGGTGCTATTGCCATGAGGGTGGACCTTGGTGAGGTATGGGCGTCCTTCGATTTGCAGGGCGTGCCCAGTGTCCAGGGGCGGCGGTTCTATGTCTGGGCCTGCCTGCGGTCACCCATGGGAGTGTGACCACGACAACGATATCGACTCCAGGTGACGACGTCCCTCCTCACCTGGTGACTCCTCGCCTCACGTGGTAACAGTCTTGCCTACAGCCGCTGTGAAGTGCCGTTCGCCGTACCGAGAGGGGGGCGTGCCGCCGCCGCCGCTCGTGGTTGCCGCGCTGCCGCGACCACACTTCCGCTGCCCTAGAGCTCGCCCCTGGACCTGCCGCCGTACCTGGATGTTGCTGGCTGCTGCTCCACCTCCTGTGTTTCCGGTGCTGCCTGCCGTACCTGCCGATTCTGTACGTCCTGCTGTCCATGCAGTTGCTGCGCTGGCGTTTTCTGTTCCTGCCGTTGCTGCGCTGGCTGTCCCTGCCGATGCTGTGCTGGCTGTGCCTGCTGTTCCTGAGATGCCCATACCTGCTGACGTTGTCCCTGTTCGTGGTGGTACTACCCCAGACTTTGGTCTGTCTGTACAGGTGCCGTCCGGGGCCCTGTGGTTTCGGCTACAGCAGCCCCTCCCGGCGTGTCCGCCCTGGATTGGCAGATCTTACGTCTGTCCCTGAGGAATCTGACGAAGAAGAGGAGGAACGTCGCCTTCATCTTCTTCATCGTTGTCGGCTGCCGCCTCTTTCCCTTCGACTTCTAAGGCTTCACAGCCGAGGAAGAAGAAGGTTGCCTCCTCCCTCCTAAGAAGTCTCCCTCGAGAGCTTCTCGGGACCCGTCTCACCTCGGTGGGACGGGAGGGTTTCTTCCGCTGGTCCTCCTGCTCCTTCGGGAGCGGGGCCCATCTCTTCTTCCTTCCGCAAGGAAGAAGACTACGGGGACAGGAGGGGTGGGGTACCGCTAACACCGGTACTCCTCAGCCTGGTGTCAGTGGTTCTGCCACTGCATCAAGGGTCCGTCTCGGCCTCTCGTTCGCGGGACGGTAACCGAGTGTACGGTCGCCTACCAGCGACCGTGCAGCCAGGAACCAGACCTCTGAGCCCGCTCAGCGTCAGGTTCACGGCACGGAGCGGAAGACTGGTGACAGCCGCTCACGTGACTCTCACCAGACCAGCTCTCGCTCTCGCGGTGACCAGCTGGCTACCCGGGATGAGTGACGGTCCCAGACGGCCCACGGGCTGAGGCTAGGAAGAGGTCCCCCCGCGTTCGCCGGTGACAGCCACGGCTGGAACCAGCGACGTGACGTGCCGTGAGGACAAGCACCAGTCTCACTGTGCAGTTGGAAAGCCTGCAATGTTCGCCTGACTGGTCCGCTCTCAACAGATGAGCGAATCGGGTACGGCAACCCGCACCAGCTCTTCTGACACTCGAGATCGGGGCCGCTGTGCTCAGTCCCAGCCGTTCTCCACAGCGAGACGGTTCGTCCAGGCCTGCAGCTCGATCGCCACGCGGGTTGACGATCGCCTGCAGCCCCTCCAAGCCTGCTGGTTACTGCCAGCGAGCGAGGATTGGGAGCGTCAGGTCTGCCTCTCCCGTACCTTCACTCCTCTTCAGGGTTACAACCGGGAGGAGCGAGGTATTGAGGAGTGATCGTGATGGGGTGCGCCCCTCATGATCCCACCACGACGCCCTACGTGCCAGGCACTTGGTCTTGGACCGGCCAGGACGTATGCGCAGTGGATGGAGAAGCGAGATGGGCTGTTGCTGTTCCCCCCTTCTTAGGAGGAAGGTTCTCGGAATATGCTCTTGTTTGCGAAGGGCTTAACGGTCCTACTCTGCAAGATGCTGTGACTTCCGAGGTCCAGAGGAACTTTGCCGAGGTTATGGCGCTGATTCGTCAGCACAACGACCTCGGGGAAGGATCGCCGCCGCTCCCACCAGCAGAGCCACGTCTCGGCTCGAGTCGTTTTGGGGCCCGAGAGGGAACCCAAATCGACTGTGGGTCTGCCGCGATCGGAGCTTGCCGACCGACTGTGTTGAACTAGGTAGTCTCTCGTCTCCGGATAAGAAGGCTCTCTCAGTTCTGGCCGGTCGAACAAGCTACTTCACCTCCTTACTGCGACAGGGAGGCGTTTCTCTACGTGTCTTCGGACACCGTATTTGAATACCCCCCTTCGGTCCTCCTGGGAGGTTTCGACCTCGACGAGGACTGGAATGAGTCGGAGGACGGTATCGGCTCTCTCCTGTCAGGTGTCGATCAGCCCCACCCAGACGACGTTCACAGTGGCGGCAGACCCTTACCTACAGTATGAGTTCGTAACCCTCCTCGGGAAAACGTTTTCTCCTGACGATACGTTTTCCCAGGCTCTGAGAGGCCATGGCTGCTCCTTTTCTTCTCCAACTGCTAGTTCCGCTGGGAATGCGAGCCAGTATCCAATTCCTCCCCCATTCCCATTCCCTCTCTCCTTACGGCTGACGAGGGAAAGGGGAGGGATACTACAGAGATTTCTCTGTAAGATCCCACGTTAGGGGCTGCGCTACCGGGGGGACCTTCGGGTCCTACCTGACGTAAGCCCCGGTCGTTGAGGAGGGATCCTGCCCCTTTCTCGATTTCTACGGGAATCGAGAGGACCACCAGCCGATATCGTTTGACGAATTCGGTGGGGGTTTCGCAGAGTGCTTAGAATTCTACGGAATTTCTAGCGCACTCAGAGTGTTTGAGTTTTTTACGATCTCCAAACACTTAGGCGAGACCACGGTCAAAGTGAGCGAGAATCCCCGATAATTGTTACACGATAATCGGGAACCTCGCGTTATGCTCGAATTCCTGTAATTTCTAGCATTTGGAAGAAGACTGCTGCCGAAAGAAGAGTATCTCACAGTAGGCGATTAACCTGGAATAGAAAAGAACGGACGGGAACTTCCAGTTTGGCTTGAACTATCGTCTTCGGTATTCTGTCCACCATTGAAGCTTTCCTTTGGGAAAGACTTCTCCTTCACTCTCTTGACTAGAGAACGAAGGCGGTCGATCTCCAATCCTTATTCTCATTCCTCGAGGGGAAAAGAATTTAGGATGGAGGTCGTGGTACAGAACCTACAAATATACTACGTATATTACCCTCGCGACATGATTCTTTTAACAGTTGAATTGTCCGGGGGGTAGGCGCATACCGTAGTTAACTCTACGGTTTGTGACCGAGGACGAAGTGTATCTTAATTGAACTGCAACTCGGGGTTGCCTGCAACCTCCCAGCAGTTATCAGTTTCGATTTTAGATACTTGGTATTGTCAAGACAACACCAAATCAGCTTTTGTATTTACCGAAATCCGTTTCATTTAAATATAATTGCTCGAGCGTATTCTTTATGCTCGATGGTTCTAGCCGAACGCATTCCTTCGTGGAAGGATTAACTGGCAACTCAGGATGACGAGTCAACCGAGAGCTACTGCGTATTGAACTGCCTGATAGCAGCTCAGTATCAGCTAGGTCTCCTCCGAGATTGCCACGGGTGGGTTACGTCTCTCTCTCCCCTGGTTTGATTGACTACCGAACCGTATCTCTACCCTACAATCATGGACTTAGGTCTCTGATTAACGGGGATTCTCGCAATAATGAAGGACCATCTACTGCTGTGACGCTCGATTTCTCATCGCCTTCGACATTGCAGAGAATTTTCAACAGAGATATCTCTTGGATTCTTTCATCTTTCTGTTTACCGCACGGTAACAGAAGTCTGTACTAGTCTCCCACGCTGCATCGCACCGCGATAATGCGAATGATTTTTGCAGACATCTGAGTTTGTCTTCAAAATATCTTGTATTCGTAGGTGTGCAATTATTCATTGTTCGCCCCGAATTAACAGAGTGTCAGAAGACATCGCCCTACTCTCCGACCTGACAGCTCTACTTCCAAATGTTCAGCCATGAGAAGCAGTTCTTCAGGCAGTATTTTTTCCCTGTGCCTTCATTACTGAAAAGCGCTCCGCTTTTTATTGCAACTACGATCCTCACCGGACAGCAATGAAATAGCGGTTAGCGTTCTCAGTCTTTGTAGCAACAGGTTCAGAATCTTTAGTCCAATCCTTCTCCTCGGTTCAGCTGTGAAGACGTAGGTTGCATTTTCTGTACACCTTCGTCTTCAACGACATAGTGTTGTTTCTCCTTAGCTGAGAATTAACTATACTATGAGATATCTTGCCATCAGGGACCTCGGTCTCTAGAAGGCCAATTGACTTTCGCCTGTTGGGCACATGCCTTAAGAGAATCATCACCTCGCTTCTGGCATCGGTGACGAACAAATTATTTGTTTAGTCTCTTGCATACCCTTTTTAAGGCGAAGGTCACGTGACTTGCTCGGGTGCTTGGACAACTTGCCTCCTACCGAACGCAGTCAGTCGGCAGCTGTCAGAGCGCCCAAGTCAGTTTACGAACTTCGCTGTGGACTTAGTTCGGTTCTTTCCATCAACAGCCTTTTCTTCTTCGTCCTAAACGGCTTGTTCACAGTAACCCATACCATCGACACGCACCATTGAGTGTCGGTGTCCTATCCACTACCGAGAAGAAGAACTTCACTGCATGGGATAGGAGAATGTGAGACACTTCGCTGCAGACGGATAGACCAGTATGGGTACAGGACATCACCGAAGTCGAGAAGAGGGATAGGTCATACGACCATTCCCCTTCTTTTCCTCTGAGGTAATTGCATGACTTTTCCTGCGAAGTCAAGCATTCAGGGGATGGGGATTCGTGACCGCTCGATTTCGTACCGACTTCGTAGCGAAGACTCAGAACCCTTCGGTTCCTGACGACCGGTTAGAGTCCTTCCACAATCCCCTCCCTAATGGACTTCACCGCCTTCGATGCGAAAGGAGATGCTGCTTTGTCCTGTGAAAGCGCGACCGCGCTTTCTGAAGAAACTCGACATCCCAGGCTGAGTGTTGAAGAGACTTTGTCAGCACCAAGATGACCTAGAAGTACACTCCCTCGAGTTACACAAGAACTTCTCCGTGGCGCAGGTACTGAAGGCAGGGGTCTGGTACAACCAGACCACTGGCACCGTCCTTCTACCTTTTGGATATTGCCCACAGGTCCTTGGATCGTTTTCCTTGGGACCCGTGGTGGCTGCTCAACACGTTGTGTAGCTAACCCAGACCCTAGCAGGCTGAACAGCATCGAGTCCTGGTGGTGACTGTAAGAATAGATAAGTGAATGAGAGAGTGACTGGCTTCTCTTCCTATCTTTTCTCCCCTCTACCTGTGGGTAGAGGGATAATGGTCATCACCTTGCTGGATAAGGACGAGATGCAGGTGAGCTACTCGACAGCCCCAGCCCCTCCTATCCCTTTCACTAGGGATGGGAGCGAATATCCACCACTTCTCCTCCTACAAGTGGGGGGGGGGGGAAGTGGATGCCAACAAGAGACAAACCATAACTTTATGTTGCCTCTTGCAAATAGGAAACTTGTTCTGTTTCTGGTACGAAGAGATACGCTTGCCTCTCTCTTAGTACTTGGTCCAGAGGTCTGACCATTGATCCTGCGGTGCACACCCCGATCAATCGGACAGAGGCTTGGATCCCTCCCTCGCTCTTACGTCCAGGGAGGCATTCCAAGGTTGGGCGAACACCAGTCTGTTCACAAAAGACTCAGATTCCTCCCACCAAGAAGTGAGTCTTCCTATTGTAAAAGGACCGAAGGTTTGTATGCCGTGTCGGAACAAATGACAATTTGTCCAAAATTGCATTTTTCCTAACTATACAAACCTGAGGTCCTTTTACACATAGTCCCACCTCATGCCACCCCTCACTCTGCAGTTTTTGCTTGGGCCAAAAGCAAAAGTGATTTGTTTACCTCCCAGTCGCGCACGCACGCCTGTCGGACAAGCAGTTAACTACTGAACCCCTTGTTCGAAAGCTTACGACCTATCCAGCTGCCGCTAGTACCTTCCTATTGTAAAAAGACCTCAGGTTTGTATAGTTAGGAAAAATGCAATTTTGGACAAATTGTCATTTTTTGCTCACCAATTCCAGATCCTCTATCATGGGCAACAGATGCCATGCTACTCGATTGGTCCAACAAGTTCTTTCATGCCTTTCTCCCATTCACAGTGATGAGGGAAGTGTTGAATAAGTTCTGTTGTCACCAAAATGTATCAGTGATCCTGATAGCACCATTTTGGCCATTAAGGGAATGGTTCCCAGAACTCATGAGTCAGCTGGTAGATTTTCCAAGGCTTCTACCTCAGAAGAAAAGGCTTCTCAGAAGACAGCCTCATTTCAACTACTTTCATCAAAAGTTGTCTTCTCTGGCTCTGACAGTACCAGCTATCATAGGACTCCCCAGAGCAAAATGGTTTTCGAGAGAAGCTTCAGAAGCCATTTCCAAATTCAGACGTAAGTCATCAACTAACATTACCAAAGCAAGCTGTCAATTTTCCAAAGTTGGTGCAAAAGATATAGTCTCTTCTACTGTAACATCTATGATCATCCTCTGCAATCAAAGGATACAGGGTGATGCTTAGTTCAGTATTTAGGCATAGTGTCCTAGATGTATCTGCAAATCAGGAAATTTCTTTTGATATGAGGAAAAAGAACAAAGAAACTTGTCACATGGAATCTAGACATAGTCTTGAAGTGCCTCACCGGTTCTCAGTTTGAAACCCAAGATTCAGATTCTTTTTGAAAGTTAAAGAAAGCTTTCTTCTTAGTGGCTCTAGAAACAGCCAAAAGAGTCAGCAAAATACAAGCCATGGATAGAAGAGTCAGATATCCTGCAGGTGACTCAATATGCTCACTCACTTTAGGATTTCTCGCTAAGAACAAGAATATTGTTAAACCATGGCCATGATCCTTTAGGATTAAGAGTCTGACATGGATTCTAGGATTGGAAGACAAAGAAAGAGTTCTGTACCACGTAAGAGCACTAAAGTTTTATCTTGACTAAACGGAAGGAATTAGAGGACCATCTAGTAACCTCTTGACTTTGGTCAAGGACCCATCACGTCCACTAACAAAAAATGTAATCTTTCTTCCTGAGGGATGTCATTTGGGAAGCACACGCTCTAGTGGGAGAAGAAGATTGTCATTTATTCAAAGTAAGGGTTCATGAAAAAAGCTACTACTTCATTAACTCATCTCTGGGAGACTTTGGACTTTCATCTGAGCATGGTATTGTATTTGGAGAGGGAATGTAGGAAGTGTGACTTTCTTCATCACCTTTCGCCTTGAAGTGTATGTTGAGTTCTAGGGAAGTATGTGGGGGTACAACGTGCCTGGATACCCACCAGTTTTTATGGTTGGAGTGGTGGTAAGTGTAGGTGACAGTTTTGTTTTGTCTGGTTGTTGTATTGTTGGTACTGTGCCCTGGGCGGGGGCGACTATTCTTGTAGTCCGTATAGTATTCGGAAGTATCCTTCACTATAAAGCTCTCTCACTTGAGTAGTATTTGATCCATGGCTCTGCCGCCCTGTCTCTACTGTTTAAGAGGAGTGCATTACCAGAGGCAGTATCATCATAATGTAGCTCTCTTAACAGGTAAGGAAGCAAGCACTTTTAGTGTTAGCATGATTTTGTTTTTCAGTTCTTATTAACATTGTTTGGGATTATAATAGTCCATGTACTATTCCACCTCCTGTCAATGTGGCAATCAGCTATGTAATTACCTGGAAAATTACTTATACAAAGATGGTATTTTTATAATAGAATTAGATTTTGTATAAACTTCCCAAGTACATAATTACAGATTGGGAGTCCACCCGCCTCCCCACACATGGGTATATGCATAAACAAATTTATTTTCTCTGCTTAGTTGTTCCTCTCTTTCCTGAAAGTAGGTGGGACTAGTTACCTACACTAAAAACAAAAGAATTGATACCCCGAATTTCAACATTTTTTAGCTGCTGACACTAGAAACTTTTAGCCATGTAATTACTTGGTAAGTATATACAAAACTTAATTTTAGCATAAAATACCACATTACTTTAAAAATTTGCAATTTGTTCATGAAACTTACCTGTCAGATATATATATATAGCTGTATTTTCTGGTCCGACAGAATTTCAAAAACTTCCGGCACACGCAGTGGTCGGCCAGGTGGTTAGTACCCATTCCCACCGCTGGGAGGCGGTATCAGGAACCATTCCCATTTTCTATTCATAATTTTTCTGTCGCCGGTGCTGGAAACACCTGTTTTCAGTACCTCCGTCTTAGGATTTTGGAAACTTCATTGCCGCTAAGTATCCTAATTGTCTTTTAATTTATTTACTTGGATTTGTGGCTAGGCATACGCTATCTTAAATTGATTTGAATTTGATTCATTTTTGCATAAGATATCTGAATCTAGTTAGGCTAGTTTCAGAGGGTGTTGTCTGCAAAGATAGGGTGTGGCTACCGAAAGCTTCGGTAGATCCGCACTTGGTATGCACGAGGGGTATGGGTCTTGCTTCTTTGTTGAGATTTGTCATGTAAGGAGTGTGAGACTTTGTCTAATTCCGTAAGGAAGACGCATGATTCGTATGTACGCAATTAATCAGTAAACATGTCTAATTCCGTAAGGAAGACGTATGATTCGTATGTACGCAATTAATCAGTAACAAAAGTTCAGGGTAGTGAACCTGCTAACCTTCCTGTAGACTTTATTTTGCCTAACCCTGTAGTATGGCCTACGGGATATGAATATGTCTGCGAGAGGTGCTCGCTCTCCTTCATTGCTGTGAAGAGTGCTACTTCTGTAATTGTTACTCCTAACCCTGTAGTGTTGCCTTCGGGCCCTAAAACAGTGTCTGTAGAGGAATTGCCCTTTCTCTGATACTCTTTCGATTCGTAACTTAGAATCGAAAGTGCTTGCTTTAGAGAGCAAAAGTGAAGTGGCTAAGTGCAGTGTCAGTGCCCCTTGTGTAGTGGAGGGTGCGTCAGATCGGCCTTATTTCGCCTCTAGGCCGGGACCTCTGCTTGACTCCCAGGACCCTGGGAGAGAGCACGTCGAAAGCCGAAGGAGGGTTACGAGGAACCCCCACCGATCTGGCGCGCCTTCGGCAGTATCTGATGAAACTCCCCAGACTTCCAAAGTGCGTGCACGTGCACGAATCCTGAAAGATTGCTTCTCGTCCTCTGAAGCGTCCTCCTCGTGCAGGGGTTGGAGCTTTTGGAAGGACTCGCGCCCTCTAAATAGAAGCTTTATAGAAGAGGACGCTTCATGTCCTCTCTCTCTCTCTCTCTCGTTATGCGTTTCAGTGAGAAGTAAGAAGGCGAACGTCGCCTGAATACGTGTCCGTCTTTCCACCGAGAAATACGAAAAAGAAGACATAGTAGCAGGACGTTTGTTCATGCCACTTACCTGACAGATATATATATAGCTGTATTTTCTGACGTCCGACAGAAATTTCAAAACTCGCGGCACACGCAGTGCGCCAGGTGGGTAGTACCCATTCCCGCCGCTGGGAGCGGATATCAGGAACCATTCCCATTTTCTATTCATATTTTTTTCTGTCGCCGGTCGGTAAACATCTGTTTACAGACCTCTGCTCAGGATTTTTTGGAAATTGACTCGCTTTTAAGTATCTGATTGATTTTTTTGGTATTGAATTGGATTGTTGAATTGGCATGCGCGATAGTGGACCGTTTTTTGATTTTGGATTGACTTTTCTCTATAAGATATGTCTGGATCAAGTGTTGTGAGTTTCAGAGTGTGTGTGAGGGCTGATTGTAAGGTGAGGCTACCGAAAGCATCGGTAGACCCCCACACAGTATGTATGAGTTGTAGGGGGCTTAATTGTTTGATTGATCATCGGTGTAATGAATGTGAGAAATTGACTGATGATGAATGGAGAGTATATGAGTCCTATCGCCTTAAATTGGAGCGCGATAGGATCAGGAGGTCTTCCTCAAGGAGTGGTTCTTCCAAAGGTAAGACTAACATCTCTCCTGCACTAACAACACCTGTAGTGTTTACAACCCCTAAACCTGTGTTGCCTTCGGGCTCTGATTCTGTGTCGGGAGAAGCGAATGCTCTCTCTATGATTTTGGAGTCTTCTTCGCACTCTGGAGCAACAAAGTGAAAGCCTTAGAAACTGGCTCGGTGCAAGTGTGTGATCGTGCCCCCAGTGTTGTGGAGGGGGCGTCAGATCGGCCCCATAATGCCTCTAGGCCTAGACCTCTATCAGACTCCCAAGACCCAGGAGGAGGTATGTCGAAAGCCGCAAGAGGGTTACGGGGGCTTCCCCACCGATCTGGCGTCCCTTCGGCAGACCATGTAGCAAAGTCCCAGGCTGCCAAGGACCGTGCACGAGCACGCGTCCTGAAAGAGTGCTTCTCGTCCTCCGAAGCGTCCTCCCCGCGCAAGGGGTGGAGCGCTCGGAGAGACTCTCGTCCGTTAAAGAGGACGTTTCTTGCGGAGGACGCTTCACGTCCTCTTTCGCCGCTTTCGTCGGAAGACGCTTATGATGTCTTTCCGCCTCAGAAGAGAGGTAGGATTTCCTCCGATGAGGACGCTAGGTTGCGTGCACAGGCGCGTACACCTGAGAAACAGGTAGCGTGTACCTGTGAGAAGGAATGGAGGCGTCCCCTCGCCTCGCCCCTCGTCTTATCACAGGATCAGTCCTGCTTCCTCTGCTCATTCTTCCCCTACGAAGAACATTCTTTTGTCCCTTCAGGACCAGCTATCCTCGCTTATGGCTCAGAGGACTTCGCCCAGCAGCAGTCGAGCCTAAGCGAAGGAAGGACCTTAGACTGCCTGTCAAGAGGACTAAGCAGTCTCCTTCGCCTTCTCCGACTTCGTCTCCTTCGCCGATCGCTTCTCCTTCGGCTATTCGCCGATCTCGTTCGTCCGCTAGAAGGACGTTACGTCAGGACGCTTTTGAGAGGACGCTCTGTACGAGGACGTTCGGCAGGACGTTGGGCAAGACGCTTCGTCAGGACGCTTGTCAAGGACGCTCGTCAGGACGCTTGGCAGGACGCTAAGGCAGGACGTTCGTCAGGACGCTTGGCAGACGCTAGGCAAGACGTTCGTCAGGACGCTCGCCAGGTCGCTAGAACCAGGACTCTCGGCAGGAACCGCTCACCGGACGCTAGACAGGACGCTTGGCAGGAAGCTCGCCAGGACGTTCAGACCTCCTTTCAAGATGTTTTTGGGGATTCTGATCAAGAAGTCTTTCCCCAGACGCTAGTTTACGTGCACAGGCACGTATACCAGCGAAGAAATGTAAAGGACGCTTCTCGAGCAGGTGAGACTGCTTCGGAAGGTCGCTGAGGACGCTCGTCCTCATCAGGACGCTCTAAGATACCGTCAACGAGCAGTAAGCGTCATATAGAAGACAGCCGTATTAAGGCTGCATCTATCAAGGATAGGGGTCCTTTGATAAAGGCCCTAAAGTCCCGCCATTAGTACGCCTTCTCCTGACAGACGGTCTCCTCTTCCGTTTAGAGAAGAAGGAGAGCTAAGTAATTCTGCCGAATCGGCTGAAGAGGAACCTGCTACAGCCCCTTCTATCTCGGACTATAAGGTCCTCGTACGACTCTTGCGGTCTTTGTTTGAAGATAAATTTCAGCCGCAGCTCCAAGTCCTCCTCCTTCGCAGTTTTCCTCATCTAAAACTGGGGAAATCCCGGAGTTTGTAGAGATGAAAACTTCTCTATCAACAAAACGGCTTTCAAAAGCTCCAGGACGGATGATACGAAGGAGAGAGCAAGGTAAACTACCTTCGCATTACCTCCTACTAGACTTAGTGGAAAAGGGGGCATTTGGTATAGAACCAAAGATGAAGTGGGAATTCGTATCCCTTCTTCTGCTCAGGGAGATTTCTCCAGCCTTGTGGATTTGCAGAGGAGGTCGCTTTTACCCTCTGCCAAGGTAACTTGGACCGCGTCGGAGACTGACCATCATTTGAAGGGTCTGCTCAGGACGCTGGAAGTCTTCAACTTCCTTGACTGGTGTTTGGGAGTTCTGGATATGCAAGCGAGAAGCCCAGAATCTCTTAGTCTGGGGAGCTGTCCAACGTGTTAGCATGTATGGACAAAGCCGTCAGGGATGGTTCGGAGGAGCTCGTATCTCACTTTGGAACAGCTTTACTAAAAAAGAGAGAGCTTTGCCTGTGCAATTTCACAGCTCGTTCGGTGACGCCAGCTCAGAAAGCGGATTTGTTGTTTTTTTCGCCTCTTTCGAACCATCTCTTCCCCCAGACTTTGATTAAGGACCTGACGAACAGCTTACAAGAGAAGGCTACTCAGGACCTTTTGGCCCAGTCTACTGGACGGTCAGCCGTACCTTCAACCTCTTCGGCTGCAGTTCGTCCGCCGAAGAAAGTTAAGCCCTTTCGTGGGGCTCCCCCTCGAGAGCAGCTCCTCGAGGGAGAGGGTTTTCACGAGGAAGAGCTTCCTTTAAGCCAAAGCCTTCCAAGTGAAAAGCATGTCCTTCAGACACCAGTCGAGCCAGACTGAAGTATTTTGCGGGAGCGAGAGAGAGAGACACGGACTCTTGGTCCCTCAAGATCGTGGAGCAGGGGTACAAGATATCCCCTTTTTGGAACTCCTCCTCTTTCTACGACTCCCAGAGACCCTTTCTCCATCCTATCAAGGAGAAAAGAAGAAAGTCTTGTTCGATCTTCTTCAACAGATGATCGACAAAAGAGCGGTGGAACAAAAGTCGCGGGACCTGCAGTCTCCAGGTTTTTTACAACAGAATCTTCCTGGTACCAAAGCAGTCGTCAGGTTGGCGTCCAGTTCTAGATGTGAGCAGGCTCAATCTTTTCGTGGAAAAGATCAAATTCACAATGGAGACGCCTCATTCTGTTCTGGGAGCTTTGAGACCGGGCGACTGGATGGTATCCTTAGACTTGCAGGACGCGTACTTCCACATCCCGATCCACCCTCTTTCAAGAAAGTATCTAAGATTTGTCTTGAACAACAAAGTATGGCAGTTCAGAGCTATGTGCTTCGGACTGACCACGGCTCCGATGGTGTTTCACAGTGGTGATGAAGAATGTAGCGAGGTGGCTACACTCTTCTGGAATAAGAGTTTCCCTATACCTCGACGACTGGCTGATCAGAGCGTCGTCGAGAGAGAAGTGTCTGAAGGACTTGCAGTTCACTTTAGCCTTAGCGAAGTCCCTGGGACTTCTGGTCAACCTCGAAAAGTCGCATCTGACCCCAACACAGTCCATCGTGTATCTGGGGATTCAGATGGATTCAGTGGCTTTTCGAGCGTTTCCGTCCCAGGAACGTCAGCGGCTAGGCTTAGAAAAGATCTCAGCCTTTCTAAGGAAAGAGACTTGCTCGGCGAGGGAATGGATGAGTCCTGCTGGGGTGGACCATTTCCTCGCTGGAAAGGTTTGTTTCCTTTGGAAGACTGCACATCAGGCCTCTCCAATTCTTCTTGCAGAACGAGTGGAAGGCCCAAAGACGATCTCAATGCAGTATTGAGAATATCGATTCCTATCAAGAACCATCTAAGATGGTGGTTGGACCCTCAGAAGCTTCAAGAGGGCGTGTCCCTAAGTCTTTTGAGCCCCGACCTAGTGTTGTTTTCAGACGCTTCCATCACAGGATGGGGAGCAAACACTAGGGGGGTGGGGGAAGGAAGTGTCAGGCTCCTGGAGAGGGGAACAGGTAGCCTGGCATATAAATGTCAAAGAACTGGCAGCAGTCTTTCTGTCCCTGCAGTTCTTCGAGAAGAGTTTGGAAAACAAGATTGTTCAGATAAACTCGGACAATACCACAGCACTCGCTTATTTAAAAAACCAGGGAGGACACACTCCAGAACGTTGTACTCCCTAGCGAGAGAGATTCTGCTGTGGGCAAAAAGAAAGAAGGTGACTATCCTGACGAGATTCATTGCAGGAGTGCAAAACGTCAGGGCAGACCACCTCAGTCGTCGAGTACCAAGTCCTTCCGACGGAATGGACCTTGCACGAGGACGTTTGTCGAGACCTGTGGACGCTGTGGGGACGTCCACTGGTCGACTTATTCGCAACGTCAAGGAACAAGAGACTTCCTGTTTACTGCTCCCCGGTCCTGGATCCAGAAGCAATCGCGGTAGACGCTTTGCTTTGGAATTGGACGGGCCTAGACCTATATGCCTTCCCACCATTCAAGATTCTGGGGGGGGAAGTCATGAGGAAGTTTTGCGGCCTCGGAAGGGACAAGGTTAACCCTGATCGCTCCGATGTGGCCACGAGAGAATGGTTCACAGAGGTCATGTCTTTCCTTGTAGACTTTCCAAGGACATTGCCCTGGAGGAAAGATCTACTCAAACAGCCTCACTTCGAAAGGTTTCACCAAAACCTCTCCCCGCTCTGAGTCTGACTGCGTTCAGACTATCGAAAAGTTGGCCAGAGCGAGAGGTTTTTCGAAAGCAGCTGCGAGAGCAATCGCACAGGCGAGACGTGCTTCCACAAGAGCTGTTTACCAGTCGAAGTGGGCTTCCTTCCGGGCATGGTGTAAAAAGGAGGGAGTTTCCTCTTCCTCGACCTCTGTGAACCAGATAGCTGATTTTCTGCTATTTCTCAGAAATGTGCAGAAATTAGCGGTCCCTCCATCAAGGATACAAAAGCATGTTGTCAGCGGTTTTTTTTTTTAGGCACAGAGGCCTAGACCTGTCTGACAACAAGGATCTTCATGACCTTTTGAAGTCTTTCGAGACCTCGAAGGTTCCTCAAATGAGACCTCCATCATGGAATCTGGATGTAGTCCTGAAATTCCATTATGTCGAACAATCCTTTCGGAATCCGCTTCGAAGACAGCGTCTCTTCGAAACCTGACAAGGAAGGCTCTTTTCCTAACTTCTCTTGCGACGGCTAAGAGAGTTAGTGAATTCAAGCGTTTAGCAAGTTAATGGGCTTCAAAGGGGACAATGCTGTCTGCTCGTTGAACCCATCTTTCTTGGCGAAGAATGAAAATCCTTCGAACCCTTGGCCTGAAGACTTTCGAGATCAAGGGTATGTCAGTCTGGTGGGCCAAGAACCAGAGAGAGTCCTTTGCCCGGTAAGGGCTCTCAAGTTTCTACGTGCATAGAACTAAAGAGGTAAGAGGTCCCTCAGGTACTCTGGTGCTCTGTGAAGAGGCCAGAGTTACCTTTATCGAAGAATGCTGTGGCTTTCTTTCTAAGGGACACCATTCGGGAGGCTCATTCATCTTTCCAGAAGACTGATTTGAGCCTCTTCCGAGTAAAAGCGCACGAAGTACGAGCCGTCGCTACCTCTCTTGCCTTCCAAAAGAACATGTCAATCAAGGACATCCTTGATTGCACCTTTTGGAGGAGCAACTCCGTCTTCGCCTCACATTACCTAAGGGATGTGAGAACGATCTATGACGATTGTAATGCACTGGGGCCATACGTTTCTGCGGACACAGTATTGGTGTCCGGAAGTAGCTCTTTCCCTATTCCTTAGTTAAGTTTAAGTTAGGTTGTTGTGTTTTTAGGTTGTGGTGAGTCTTATGTGAAGATCTCCCATCATTTAGTTAGTGTTAAGGGGTTTTGTGTATAGTTGGTCAGGTGGTGGTCAGTTGCTTCGTTGCCCTCATTTGTATGGCCTCGATGATCTTGTCACGCTGAGGGTCTCGCACCGCCGTTTGACAGATCATCCAGAGCGCACCATCACTACAGGTCTCCACCTGGCTGGCAACTCTGTGATTAAGCAAAAGCAGCCTTACGTGACAGTAATCACATAGTCTATACTTTGCAAACAGGTAAGGAACCAAGATGTATATCATCTACTTAATTTAAGTTTCCCAAAAAATCCTATTCTGTCTCTTCCCACCATCCGAAGGTGGGATTCAGCTATATATATATCTGTCAGGTAAGTGGCATGAACAAAATGTTATTGTTATTATACAATTAAGTTTGTTCATACTTACCTGGCAGATATATATAATTAAAGTGCCCACCCTCTCCCCCTCTCAGGAGACAGAGGCATTAATAAAAAATATGAATAGAAAATGGGAATGGTTCCTGATATCCGCCTCCCAGCGGCGGGAATGGGTACTACCACCTGGCCGCCCACTGCGTGTGCCGCGAGTTTTGAAATTTCTGTCGGACGTCATGAAAAAATCAGCTATATATATATTCTGCCAGGGTAAGTATGAACAAACTTAATTGTATAATAACAATAACATTTTTTGAGAGCGGACGTCCGAGCTTTATTACTGTGAGAATAAGAAGGCGTTCTGTCGCCCGTCTTATTCTCACACGGTCAACCCTTCTCCTGAGACTGCTTCGTACAGTCGGATTTCTCTCCGAGATGTATCTCGCTCTTCCCTGAAGGCAGTTTCTCTCGCTTGTTTTGACGCCTGTTAGGAGCGTGACGCTTTTCTGCACGCTTCTTTGGACGCTCGGCTTGGATGGGACGCTCGATGGACGTCATGGCGCGCGCCGGGTTTCACTCCAAGCACGCGCCAGTGGAACGCCGACGTGGCGCCAGTGGACGCCGAGCGCGCGCGCTCCAGTGGACGCCGAGCGGCACCAGCGCACGCCAGGGTGTCGCCTGGCTGAAGTTTCTGTTGAACTCTTCAAGCTCTTGTTTCAGATTTGGGCCTAAAGAATTTTTACCTCTACCTTCGGTGATACCTTCTACCTCACCTGCAAAGAATGTGAAGTAGGCAGTGCTTCGGAGGAAGCTTAAAGTGAACAGACAACTTCTTCTTCGAAACCCAGCAAGACATTGGGTTTCGTGAATTCAAGAGGTCTTTATCAATTAATATTGCTTTTCACATAGGTGGATGGAGTTAAGGAAAGCTCAAGGGAAGATCTCGTTTGCTCTTCCGCAGTCAAGACTTTGTGATAAGGCAGTTACGGGTTATGTAGAAGCTCGACGTCCTACACGTCATGATGCTCGACTACTTTCGGTAGGATTCTTGCAAAAGCACTCATCAAGAGGACGCTCTTCAGGAAAGCACAAGACAGGACTTCCTTTGCCATACTGCCAATAAATTTAAGTTGCAAGCTTTTTAGTCCATCTGAAAGGGCTTTTCAGATGATAGATTTTGTTAGTTCCTAAGTTCGGGACTACGCTGCCGAAGTTGAACATCGGGGTCCTACCTGCTGAAAGCCCAGTCTCTTATCAGGATTCTTGCCCCATCCTCGATTGATACGGGAACCGGAAAAATAATATGCTCGACTTCCTGGATTACGTTTTGTCAATTCAGTGACTTTCCCCCATTGACAATATACTATCGTTTTGTCAAGTAAGTGGATATCCCCTCATTGACAAAATATCTCTTTGTCCCGTAAATGGGTTAGTTCTCATTGACAAACATCTCATTAACTTTATATTGCGTAAGCGGATAAGCTCTTCTTGACAAGATTCGGAAGAGCTCTCATTCATCATTCGCAGACTCGTACAAGAAATAGACTTGTAGACTACGTCAATGAACGCTTATGTCCAATAACATAAGAAGCTTGAGCTGTCTGCTTCGATTCTCTAAGTTTTGTTCATGAAACTTGCCTGTCAGATATGTATGTAGCTGTATTTCCGAATTCAGCT
Organism: Macrobrachium nipponense; assembly: GCF_015104395.2. NCBI lineage: Eukaryota > Metazoa > Arthropoda > Malacostraca > Decapoda > Palaemonidae > Macrobrachium > Macrobrachium nipponense. The sequence continues at coordinate 47,555,525 of NC_061087.1, forward strand.
ATATATATGTCTGCCAGGTAAGTATGAACAAACTTTATTGTAATATAATATCATATTTTGCCTTGCGTTATTTTACTACTGGTTGGTTCAAGTCATATACGCTTGCTGTAGTTACCTCTTCGGATGGCAACCGAGAGGTCTATTGTCTATTATTTTAAGGACATTTAATCGTTACTCCCTGCAGCCTTCCAGGAGTTTCCGATTTATCTTTTACCGTTGTATGGTAGTGTTATGACGACACAAACTCATCTATATATTTAGCGTTTTCTGTTTCGCTTAAATATACCAGCTTGAGAGTCTCTTTCTGCTCAAAAATAACGGACCTATTTCTTCGTAGAATAGGGTAGCTGGCAACCCAGACATAAAGTTAAGAGATGACAATCGTAAGCTGCTGCTGTGTCTGTCCTCCAGTCCAACTGAGCCAGTACCAGCTCGTGCGCTGTCATGCGCGGTAGCTTACGTCTCTCTCTCCTGCGGGATTGACTGACTAACTGTATCTCTGCCCTACAATCACGGACTTTAGCCTAAGATTGAGGGGATTTCTTACATGAATGAATAAACATTGCATTCGTTTTGCCTTACTATGTTCAACAGAGATATCTCTTACTCCTTTCGGTGCTCGTTACCGCACGGTATAGGACTACGAGTCTACCGCAACATTGCACTATTATATGCTCTCCTGCTTAGCAAAGCGCAGCCTTATTAGGGAAGTAAACATACTGTTTGAGGGAATGGATGAGCTTGCTGGGGACCATTTCCTTCCTAAAGAAGTTTGTTTCCCTGAATAGACTGCAATTCAGTCCTCTACATGTTTTTCCTACCGGGAAACTGAAATTTTATTCGAGATCTAGGAATGATTCTGCACATCTCTCAGTGCGTCAAGTATCACCTGAGGTGATAGAAAGAAGGTGCCGGACATCTGGAGAGGGTTTCAGATGTCCTGGATCATAATCTGAAAGAAGTGGAAGCAATTCGGTCGTCCCTCCAGTCCTCGAAACGAGTTTTTGGAACCAGTGGTCCATATCAACTCTGATCTTCCACAGCTCTCTCATATCTTAGTAAGTATCTTCTCTCGGTCTCTGTTCGGGTTTACGAGAAAGAGCCTATTATAACAACAGGCATAGAATGTAACGATCCTCTAGAGGTTCGTTACAGGATTGCAGAAGTCCGTACGAATCGTCTCGATCGACGGCAGCAACTACTGACTTCCGAGTGGAATCTTTCTTTAGAAGTATGTTGAGAGTTGTGGAGACTTTAGGGACGTCCTTTCATTCATCTCTTCGCTATGTTGAGGACGAAGAGGCTTCTTCTTCTCTGCTCCCTTATTCTCGATCCGGGAGCGGTACCATTAAACGCCATCCTATGATATTGTGAACTGGGGATTGATGTTTGGAGGTCTCTTTTTTCCCCTTTTTTCCCCCCTCCCCCCCCAAACCCTTTTTTCAATACGCTTTTAAGGAAATGTAATAAAGAATGATTTATGACGTCACAGGGAGCGACAATGACGCTGATCGCCCCATGTTGGCCTTCAAGATCCTAGATTCACAGAGGTCACGTCCTTCCTAGTTCACTTTCCAAGGACCTTTTCCGAGAGAGTCGGTCTACTCTAACACGAAAGGTACCTATAACCTCTCCGCTCTGAGTCTGACCACGTTCAGACTATCTAGATGTTGACAGGAATAGATTACCGTCTTCCCTTTCCGTCTGAAGAATGGGATAAGCTGGCAGTCACAACTATTAAAGAGTACGCAAATATGTTGTTGACGGCCTTTGGGCTTAGAGATTTGCTTCTGTCAAACAACAAAGCCCTTCACGATCTTTGAGTTCTGTGGAATCTCGAAACTCGCTCACCATCTACTTTTTGTCTCACCTGTTTTCTCGGAGTCAGACACTCGTGCGAGATCAGGCGACATATAGTAGCCCTGAGTTGCTTGTTGACGAAGTCGGTTGCGTTTATACACCCCTGATGATCGTGTAACATGAGACCAGGTTGGACTGTCAGGCATTCGTCCTTCGGGACTGAATCGCCTTTTTGCTCCTTGCTCTTTTCTCCTGGCACCAGAAGCTCGAGTCAGGAGTTGCTCAGGAGTTGATTCGCTGACGACGTTGGGTTGCGTTTGAATACAACCCCCAAGGTTTTGCTTATAGCTTGAATCGCCCAGGCAGTCCAGACACTCATCCTTCAGCGAAAGAAGTGCCTTATGGTCTTCAGGGTACAGCCTTGCTGTCCTTGATTCGTCTGACTGGTCAACTGGTCAGTCACCTGACTTTAGTACAGACGGACTGACTGTGCATGTCCAGATCGAAGCTTTCAATATGGAATTTAACGTAGTCTGAAGTTCTTGATGTCAAAGCATTCGAACCTCTTCTACCTGTTAACTTCTTGCACGTGATCAGAAAGGCCTTCTTCTAACCACCCTAGATACGACAAAGAGGGTTAGTGAGGTTTTAAGCCATCGTCAGAAGTTTTGGCTTTAGAGGACACAAGGCGGTGTGTTCTCTAAGCCTTCCGTTGTGGCGTGGGCAGGAGCCAGAGAGAGTCCTGTGCCTTGTCGGGTCTCTCAAGTTTTATCTACATAAAACTCAAGAAAGTCGAAGTCCTTCGGGCAATCTGCAGTGTTCCGAAAAAGACCAGACTTGCCCATATCGAAGAACACCCTGGCTTTAGTGTTAAGGAGTTCTTTCAAAAAGGCTCCTTCATTGTGTTTGCAACAAGATTGAAATCTGTTGATCTGAATGCTCACGAGGTGAGGGCGCGCCGTCGAAGCATTTCAACAGAGCATGGCACTCAGTAACATACTGAGTACCACGTTTTAGCGAAGCAACTCTGTGTTCGTTTCACACTTCCTGCGGGATGTGAAGACGGCATATGAGATCTGCTGCTCGCTAGGGCCATACGTGTCTGCAGACACAATCTTGGGGGGGCAAGAAGTACCACTCATCCTATCCTGTAGAAAATGGTTAGGAAGAGCTCTTAATTTAGTTATTGAGTCGCCGCCAATGGCGACTTCTTAACTCTTAAGCCTTAGTTAAAACACCTTAACTTTGGCTAGGTTGGTCAGGTGGTGATATATATATATATATATATATTTATTTTACTTCTTAGCCCTCATGGTATGGTCAATATGATCTAGTCACATTGTGGTCACGCCCCCGTTGACAGATCATCTAGAGTGCACCAGCTTTATAGGTCTCTACCTCGCTGGCAACTCTAGTAAAGCAGAAGCAGACTTGGGTGACAGTAATCACGAAGTCAGCTATGCTAACAGGTGGAACCAAGATGTAAATCATCTGCATGCATTTGTTTCCCAAAATCCTTCTAATCTGTCCCTTCCCACCTCCAACGGTGGGATTCAGCTATATATATATCTGACAGGTAAGTTTCATGAACAAAATGATATTGTTATGATACAATAAAGTTTGTTCATACTTACCTGGCAGATATATATAATCAAGTACCCACCCACCTCCCCTCCCATCGGGGACAGTGGAAAATAAAAATTATGAATAGAAAATGGGAATGGTTCCTGATACCTGCCTCCCAGCGGCGGGAATGGGTACTAACCACCTGGCCGACCACTGCGTACGCCGGAAGTTTTTGAAATTCTGTCGGACTTCAGAAAATACAGCTATATATATATCTGCCAGGTAAGTATGAACAAACTACTTTATTGTATCATAACAATATCATTTTTTATATATTGTTCCTAGATGTGCAAACTGAGCCTTTATAATTTGAACCCACCTCTCCTGCCCTGCTCTGTCCCTGCACCCATTATACCAAGAACAATAAGCACTCCAGTTTGCACTGAAGAATATTTATATGTGATAGGCTCTGCCTTTATACCTAAAAAAAATAAATTATTCTTAAAATTTTTTATATCTTGCTTGGTATGTTTAAGCAAATTAGAGGAATATACTATTCATTGGATGGTCAGTATTGGTATCCCCAATTAGTTCGTATTTCCATGGTCTACATATTTTATAGAAGCTATTTTGAAAGATAGAAAATGTCAAGAATAACTTGAGAGTTAGAATAACTAGCTTATACCTCTATAACAGATTTTGTGTATTTTTTTATTTGTTTGTTATGGGTTAACTTTCAAGGAGAAATGGTGTTGTCATCTGGGTTTCAGGAAGGAAAATTGTTGAAACTTAATTTATTACATATACAAGATGAGGGGAATTGAAAAAGAAACCCACAAAATTACTGTGTATAACGTGTTTACTTATAAGTATTTACATTTTATTTTGCTCAACACTCAAGTACTTTCAGGCCCTACAGTGGCCCTTTTTCAAGAGATGTGTAGGTTGTCAGCATGGGCCTTGACCCAGGCTGACAACCTACACATCTGAATAAGGGCCACAGATAGGGCCTGAAAGTACTTGAGTGTTGAGCAAAATAAAATGTAAATACTTATAAGTAAACACGTTATACACAGTAATTTTGTGGGTTTCTTTTTCAGTCTTCAAAAGAAAACTGAAAGAAGTTTTTGTTTGGTTCATGAGGGGAATTGTTAATGGTTTTCTTATTTTCAGGCCCCGTAGAAGCAATGTACAAGACAAATGTGAGAATGGCGAAAAAATTTATTGCACTATTTGTGTCAGTGATATACCTCACACAGCCCACAAGTAAGTGACTTTATCATGTTAAAGTACCATTTTTCATACAATCAACTTACCTGTCAGATATATACTTAGCTAAGACTCCGTCGTCCCCGACAGAAATTCAAATTTCGCGCCACTCGCTACAGTTAGGTCAGGTGATCTACCTGCCTGCCCTGGGTGGCAGGACTAGGAACCATTCCCGTTTTCTATCATATTTTCTCTGTCGCCGGTGGTATCAACATTGTTGTTACTACCTCCTGACCTGAAATCTTATTTCAAAGCAATTGATCTTCTTTTCATCGGACTTTTTGGTGACGTACCTGGATCGTTGTTTTGGCATTCGCTACTGTGGACTGGATTTGGACTTGCTTTTTGATTTTTCTACAGAATGTCTGATTCAAGTGTTAGTGTGAGAATGTGTGTGAATGGAGGCTGCAAGGTGAGGATACCGAAGGCTTCAGTTGATCCTCACACTGTATGTTGTAAATGTAGAGGGTTTGAATGTTCTTTAACTAATACCTGTCATGAATGTGAAAGGTTGAATGCGGAAGAATGGAAAAGACTAACTTCTTACTTGAGGAAGTTAGAGAGGGATAGAGTTAGACGGGCTGCATCAAAGGGTGTGAGTACAAGGCCTATTGAGCCTTTTATTGAGTCTATCTCTCCTATTGATAATGTTTTTGATTCTCCCTCTGGATCGGGACCTTCACAGGCTTTGCAATCAGAATCGGCCTCTGAAATTGCCGACCTGAAGGCTACTATTCACAAGATGAGATCCAAAATGGCGGCCATGCAAGGTAAGGATAGTGACAGTGACTTGTTCAGAGAAGTGAGTGCTCCCAGTGTTGTGGAGGGGGTGTTTGATCGTCTCTGCGACGCTCCCAGGCCTAGACCTCTTCCAAGCTCCCATGCCCAGAGGAGAAGGAAAGTCGAAAGCCTTAAGGAGGTCGTGGAGAATTCCCAACGGTCAGACGTCCCTTCAGCAGGCTCTGTCTCGCAACAGACTGCTCAGGACCGCTTTAGAAAAAGCGTCCTGCGAGAGTGTTTCTCTTCGTCTATCTCTCCTTCACCTAAACGAGGATGGAAGGACTCGGATCTTTCCAGGCCCCTGAAAAGGCATTGGAAAGAACCTTCCTTGAACTCGAGCCCCGAACGCTTCTCGGATGAAGCTCCCTCCTGGATCAAGAAGGCGAAGGTAGTATCGACGTCTCCCTGCATGGACATAGCTGAGCGTACTCCTTCGAGGTCTCCCTCTCCTCCCATTGAAGAGGACGTTGGAGAAACTTCAAAGAGGATCCTACTAGCCGTTCAAGAGCAGCTAGCCTCCTTGGTCGGAGTCCTTGCTAGAGATCCTCCTTGCAAGAAGGACGTTGCGCTTCCTGTTAAGAAGTCTCGTCTTCTTTCACCTGCCAGGCGCGAGGCGCCAACCAGGCATGAGAGACCAAGCGCGAGAGAGGCGTATACCAGGCGCGAGGCGCCAGCCAAACACGAGTTTACTTCCAAGCGCGAGGCGCCAGACAGACAAGAAGAGTCTTTCAGGCACGAACAGCCTTCCAGACACGAGCAGCCTGCCAGGCGCGAGGCGCCAACCAGGCGCGAGGAACCAGCCAGGCGCGAGGCGCCAGACAGGAGCGAGGCGCCAGACAGTAGCGAGACGCCAGCCAGGCGCGAGGCGCCAACCAGGGGCGAGGAGCCAGCCAGGCGCAAGGAGCCAGCCAGGCTTGAAGCGCCAACCAGACGCGAGGCGCCAACTTTTTTCAAGAGGGACTCAGTACATTCTCTCAGTCCCTCTCCTATCAGGAGTTTGTCTCCCACGGATAGAAGACTTCCTGATTTTGAAGCGGATTCTCCTTTGGATCCCGGTGTAGACGAGAATTCAGAAGACGAGGCTCGTGGTAGGGAAGGACTCTCAAGTTACAAAGTCTTGACAGCCCTTCTGCTTCAGGAATATGGGGACGCGTTAACTCCTGCCGCTCCTCCTCCTCCGCGCGCTCTGTTTTCAAGTGCAAAGGCCCCTAAGTCTTCATCTTTCTTGGAAATGAGACCTACCATCTCTATGAAGAGGGAGGGCTCTTCAGTCTCTTAACGCATGGATGGAAACGAAGAAGGATCTTGTCAGGACGGTCTTCTGCATGCCCCCAGCGAGACTTGCAGGCAGAAGGGGCATTTGGTATAAAACGGGGGAGAATATGGGTCTTTCTCTCCCATCCTCGGCTGAAGCAGACTTCTCTACATTAGTTGATGCTTCAAGAAGACATGGACTGAACTCTGCTCGCGTGACTTGGGGCATTTCCGAGCTAGATCATCTCCTCAAGGGACTCTTCCATGTTTTGGAAGTTTTTAATTTCTTGGATTGGTCCCTTGGGGTGATGTCTAAGAAGGCGCATGACTCAGAGGGTCTCGACCCAGAAGTCCTTCTTTGTATCTTGTCGTGCATCGACAAGGCAGTACAAGATGGCTCCTTAGAAGTCTCCTCTATTTGGAGCGGGACTACTGAAGAAGAGGACGGTATTCAGTGCTTTTCTGACCAAGGCGTTCTCCCACTCTCAAAGAGCAGCACTTATTTACGCTCCCATGTCTGACTTTTTGTTTCCTTCTCAGTTAGTGAAGGACATTTCCCGATCACTAACTGAGAAGGCGACGCAAGACCTTCTCATTCAATCTCTAAGAAAGAAGAGACCTGCTGCAACAGTTGAGAAGAAAGGGCCGAGTACGTCTCTTCAGCCCTTTCGAGGAGGCCCTCCCTCCAGAGCTCCCTCTAAAAGGAAGGCTCCTGAGAGGTAGATCTGCCTTCCGTCCCTTTAAGAAGGGAAAGTGAATCTACGCCCTTCCAAACACCAGTAGGTGCCAGGCTCCTAGGATTTGCAGAGGCCTGGGCACGCATCAACACGGACGCTTCTTCAATGTCTGTGATAAGGAAGGGATACTGTATCCCCTTCCAGGACAGTCCTCCCCTGACTTCAACTCCGCGGGAACTGTCCGCCAAATACAAGGACCCTGTGCTGAGGGATACTCTTCGACTAATGGTGGATTAGATGTGGGACAAGAGAGCGATAGAGCTAGTGCTGGATCAAAACTCCCCGGGATTTTACAATCGCCTTTTCCTGGTTGCAAAGGCCTCGGGGGGCTGGAGACCAATTCTAGACGTCAGCGCTCTGAACAAATTTGTTCAGAAGGAGAAGTTCTCCATGGAGACTTCTGCCTCAGTCCTTTCGGCTCTGCGCCAAGGAGATTGGATGGTTTCTCTGGATCTCCAGGACGCTTATTTTCACGTCCCGATTCACCCTTCGTCGAAGAAGTACCTCCGTTTCATGACGGGGGGAAGGATCTTTCAGTTCAGGGCCTTGTGTTTCAGCCTGTCCACAGCTCCTCAGGTCTTCACAAGCCTGATGAAAAATGTGGCAAGGTTTCTTCACCTCAAGGGTGTAAATATCTCTCTGTATCTGGACGACTGGCTCATCAGAGCCAGACCAGAGAGGCAGTGTTTGGAGGACCTTATTTTGACCCTGAAACTGATCAAGTCGTTGGGATTACTCGTAAACCTCGAGAAGTCTCAGCTGACCCCCAGACAGAACATGTCTATCTGCGTATTCAGATGGATTCTCGGGGTTTTCGAGTATTTCCTTCGCAAGAGAGACTCGTGAAAGGCTTGGAGAAAGTCTCTCTCTTCTTAGGGAAAGAACGGACTTCGGCGAGGGAATGGTTGAGCCTTCTAGGGACCCTTTCCTCGCTCGAACAGTTCTTTCCTCTAGGAAGACTTCATTTACGTCCGCTTCAATTCTTCCTCAAGAGGTCATGGAGTTGGAAGACCGGACGTCTATCAGACTTCTTCCCCATTCCAGGGAGATGAAGCCTCACTTAGAATGGTGGTTGCCCCCGTTGAAGGAGAACAAGGGAATCTCCCTGGAGGTTCAGAACCCAAGCCTAGTGTTATACTCCGACGCGTCGGAGAAGGGTTGGGGAGCAACATTAGGTACGAGAGAGGTGTCAGGCACCTGGGAAGCAGCACAGGTGTCCTGGCACATAAACTGCAAAGAACTCTTTGCCGTACACCTGGCACTGAAGAACCTAGAACCTTTTGTGTCAAACAGAGTAGTTCAAGTAAATGTGGACAACACCACCGCGCTTGCCTACATTCGGAAACAAGGAGGGACTCACTCCTTGTTCCTTTACGAACTAGCAAGAGACCTGCTGCTTTGGACTTCCCAGAGGAACATCTCCCTTCTTACGAGATTTGTTCAGGGAGTAAGGAACGTAAGGGCAGACAGGCTGAGCAGGAGGAACCAGGTCCTTCACACAGAGTGGACCCTCCACTCAGAAGTGTGTCAGAGTCCCTGGTCTCTTTGGGGGACTCCTCATGTGGATCTCTTTGCCACATTCCTCTCCAAAAGACTGGAAGTCTTTTGCTCTGTGGTAGAAGACCCCAGAGCTCTGATAGTCGACGCCTTCCTGCTAGACTGGTCTCATGTAGACGTCTACGCTTTTCCACCTTTCAAGATCCTGGGACAAGTACTGAAGAAATTTGTGGCTTCAAAGGGGACAAGGATGACCCTGATAGCCCCCTTTTGGCCGGCACAAGATTGGTTCACAGAGGTGGTGGAGTGGACAGTAGGTTTTCCCAGATTCCTTCCAAGAAGGATGGATCTTCTCAGACAGCCACACTTCGAGAGGTATCATCAAAACCTCCCCGCTCTTGCTCTGACTGCCTTTCGACTATCGAAAGACTTGTCAGAGCGAGAGGGTTTTCTCGCAAGGTTGCAAGCGCGATCGCGAGAGCCCACAGAGCCTCCACTAGACGAGTATATCAGTCTAAGTGGGAAGTTTTTAAAAGGTGGTGCAAGTCGAAGAAGTTGTCCTCCTCCACTACCTCTCTGACCGAAATCGCTGATTTCTTGTTGTTCCCAAGAGAAGACTCTCATCTATCTGTATCCACAATAAAGGGATACAGGAGCATGCTTTCAGCAGTCTTCAGGAATAGAGGCCTAGATCTTGCAGATAATAAGGATCTCCACGATCTTATAAGATCCTTTGAAACTACAAAGTCTAGGGAACCGGCTCCTCCTAGCTGGAACCTAGATGTAGTGCTCAAGTTCCTGTCATCTGAAAGGTTCGAACCTCCTCATCTGGCTTCGTTTCGAGACTTAACAAGGAAATGCTTATTCCTCTTATCTTTAGCAAGAGCCAAAAGAATTAGTGAGCTACATGCCCTAGAGGATAAAGTAGGATTCAAGGGAGACTCAGCCATTTGCTTGTTTAAAGCATTATTTTTAGCTAAAAACGAGAACCCCTCGAATCCCTGGCCTAAGACCTTTGAATTTAAAGGCTTATCAAGTCTCATCGGTAGAGAAGCAGAAAGATCTCTTTGTCCTGTAAGAGCACTAAAATTCTACCTTCAGAGAAAAAACCAGATGGGGAGCTCTAGACAAGGTCTTTGGTGCACGGTAAAAGACCCCACAAGACTGATGTCTAAGAATGCTCTAGCTTCTTTGTGAGAAACGTCATTACAGACGCGCATAAGATCTGTCCTGACGACGCGTTTCGACTCTTGAGAGTGAAAGCTCATGAAGTGAGAGCAGTAGCGACGTCTCTCTCGTTTCAAAAGAATATGTCACTAAAGAACATCTTGGAAGCGACATTTTGGAGATGCAACTCAGTATTTGCATCTCTCTACTTGAGAGATGTTCGTGTGACCTATGAGAAATGTTTTTCTCTAGGTCCTTTCGTGTCTGCGGATACGATCCTGGGTATAGGAGCTAACACCGATCCTTAAATTTGTACATACCTTCTATTAGATATGTTCTAGACTTTCTGCTGACAAAAGTGCTAGATGTTGCACTGGCGGCCGTTCACTATTGTTCAGTAAGGAACTCTTGTGATATCTTCTTAGATGAGTATTAATTTTTTTTGTTGAAAATTTTATGTATGTGTGCGTAATGTGTTTTTGAGTTCTGGTTGTTGTGAAGAGTTTGGGGATAACTCTGAACAATCTTTAGTTTTTGTACATGAACTTCCCTGCCAGATATATACTTAGCTATAGTCTCCGACGTTCCGACAGAATTTCAAATCTCGCGGCACACGCGACAGGTAGGTCAGGTGGTCTACCTTACCCGCCGCTGGGTGGCGGGCGTATGAACCAATCTATCTCTCCAGCCAGATTTTTTTCTGTCGCTGAAGCGATAACAACTGTTGTCGTTTCTTCCGATATATTCTTCATTTCTCGCTTGCCTGGAGATTGATTTGAACATTTTGGTGACGTATTCGCTCTATGTTGGCTTGGCATACGCTGATTGTGGACCGTTATTGACTTTGCGCTGGATTTTCCTGTAGAATGTCTGATTTTGATTCTGTTTCCAAAACTCCGGTTTTGTTTAGAGTATGTGTACCGATGGATGTAAGGTGAGGTTACCAGAAAGCTGCGGTGGAACCCTGCACACTTTCTGTGTTAAATGTAGGGGAATGAATGTTCGTTTAGTAACCCGTGTCAAGAGTGTGAGGTTTTGAACGAGATGAATATAAGGCTCTTTCTTCTTATATTAGGAAACTTGAAAGGGATAGGGTACGTAAAGCTTCTTCTAGGAGCTCGAGCAGGTCGAGAATGAGTGAGAATGAAACTAACATTAATGTAGTTTTAGAACCTTCCTCACAGGTCTCAGCTCCTGCTCCCCGCACCGAAGCCGTAGATTCGTCTTCGGAGGCGGCGGCCTCAAAAGCTTCCTTGTGTTCTAAGGAAGACAAGAATCTTCGTACTGAGCAAGGTAAGAGTGTCAGTGGTGATAAGTGCAGTGTACCCAGTGATGTGGAGGGTGCGTCTGACCGGCTCCTTAGTGCCTCCAGGCCTAGACTCTTCCATACTCCCAGTTCCAGTGGAGGAGGAAAGTCGAAAGCCGCAGGAGGGCTAGGGAGAGCCCCCACCGGTCAGGCGTCCCTCGGCAGATCCTGAAGTTCGCTCCCAGGCTGCCTTGGTATCGTAAGAAGAAGAATATTCTTCGCCAGTGTTTTTCGTCATCCTCTTCTCCTTCGCCGAAGCGTGGGTGGAGCTCTAAGGAGGCGTCACGCCCGTTGAAGAGGGCTGCGGAGGCTCCCTTCAGTACGTTAGCGTCCAGCCACCCAGAAGACTTTTCTGATGTAGCTTCCTTGCAAGCAAAGAAGCCTAGGAGATCCGGTGATCGCCCTCCTTCTCCCGCGCCTCGCGCTGAGCTTGCTTCGGAAGAAGATCCTGGGGACTCTCCTTCTCGAGTACTAGCGGGCCTACAAGCTCAGATCACAGCCTTGGCGGACTCCTTGGCATCGAGATCGCGTAGAAGGAAGGATTTGTCTCTCCCAATCAAGAGATCGAGGCGCGTTTCGTCGGAAGAGCGCTCTCCTTGTAATCGGCGTTCTCCTTCTTTTGAGGATTCTTCTACTCATCGTAACATTTCACGAAGAGGAACACCACTCCCGCTCGGAGGTGTCGAGACGCCATTCGACGGATAGGCGCTCCTTGGACTATGAAGATATTTCCTCAAATCGGATTCCTGCCTCGGGTAGACGCTCAGCCCCTTCTGTTTCTCCTTCTTCTAGAGTTCGTGCAAGAAGAGAGAGTTCTCGGTCATAGAAGACTTGGTTCGTCGTCTCCGTCTCTTCTTTCTTCTCCTCGTCTTCTCAGAGAACCTAGGGAATGCCCTTCTGAAAGTAGGGCGCACTTCTCCTTCCGACTACTGTAGTCGGGCGTCGGATAACGTGACTGGTAGGCGCTCATCGCACGGAGTTCGCTCCTCCCCTGTAAGACATCAAGAGTCTAGTAGGAGCCCTGCTCCTGGTAAGCGTCATTCGTTTAGTAGCTGTTCTCCTGGAGAAAGACACCTTGATCCTCGTTTGCTTCGTTCTCCTAGTAGGCGCTCTTCGTTCTCGAGACTCCCTACTCCTGATCGGTCTCCTCTTGCTAGAAGTCAAGAACGCCTCAAGCGCCCTGATTCTGTTAGGCGCTCGGAGCCTTACAGACGTTCTCCCCTTGGTAAGGACCAAGATCTCGCAGAACGCCCTGTTTCGTTTAAGCGCTCGGAGAGTAGCAGCCGCTCTCCGCTTCGTAGGCATCAAGAGCCTCTAAAGCGCCCTGCTCCTGAAAGGCGCCCTATTTTTAGCAACGTTTCGCCGCTTGGTAGGCGCCAGGATTCCACTAAGCGCCCTGTGACAGATAGGCGCTCGGCGCCTAGTAGCCGCTCTCCTCACGATCGGCGACAGGATCTTAGCAGGCGCTCTCCCTCTCGTAGTTTCCCTAGGGATAGACGTGGTCTTTCTAGAGAATGCGAGTTTAGACAAGAATTTTCGGATAAGCGTCCTTCTTTTACAACTCGTCGTTCTCCTGTACGCCTTTCTACTTTGGAATCTTCTCCTCATTCAAGACGTTTGTCTCCTTCATCGCACTGTACCCCAGCTAGGAAATCATCTAAGGATTCTCATAAGGATCCTCATCCCCGTTCTCCTCCTCAAGAAGACCAGGAAGCCTCTGAGGAAGAAACTAATACATCGGCAACAGTTTCTTCGTACAAGAAGCTCACAGAACTTCTCCTTCAGGAGTTCGGAGAGTCTTTGAGCCCTACTGCGCCTCCTTTCTCCACACTCGTTGTTCTCCACAGCGAAAGCAACGAAAGGATCTTCGTGTGTGAGAATGAAGCCGACTCTTTCTATGAAGAAAGCGCTCAAGAGTTTCGGTTCATGGATGCGTACTAAAGAGGAAGCGGGGAAAACAATGTTTGCCTTCCCTCCGTCGAAGCTTTCAGGAAGGACAGGATTTTGGTATGAGACAGGAGAACCCTTGGGACTGGGCCTTCCGTCTTCAGCTGACGCAGATTTTTCGGCACTAGTAGACGCCACTAGAAGATCAGCTTTTGAATTCGGCCAGAACTACGTGGGCAATGAATGAAATGGATCACATTCTAAAAGGCATTTTTAGAGTCTTGGAAGTTTTCAACTTTCTCGATTGGTCCCTCGGAGTCCTAGCCAAGAAAACTCAAGGACCGACACGTTTTCTCCGGAGGATTTGAATTGTGTCTTATCCTGTATGGATAAATCGGTGAGAGATGGGGCCAGCGAAATAGCTTCACTGTTTGGAGCAGGGGTCTTGAAGAAAAGATCAGTTTTTTTGCTCATTTTTAACAAAGTCGGTCTCACATGCTCAGAGATCGTCTTTGCTTTTTGCCCCTCTCTCTACACAGCTGTTTCCTAAACACCTGGTTCAAGACATTTCGAAGGCTCTCTCTGCCAAAGCTACGCAGGACCTTCTAGCACAGTCTGCAAGGAAGCCGCGCCCTACCTTCCAGACTAAGACAAAGAAAGCTAAGCCGACCTCTCAGGAACCCTTTCGAGGGGCATCTACCTCTAGATCCTCTTCGTTCAGAGGTCGGAAACCAAACAGAAGAGGGAGGACTTTTACGAAGTCAATCAAACCTCCCAAGTAAGACTCAAGTCCTTCAGACAATGTAGGCGCCAGGCTTTTACAGTTTGCAGAAGTCTGGGCCCAGAAAGAACGCAGATGCCTGGACGCCTGTCATTTTGAGGAAGGGCTATCTAATCCCGTTCTCTTCGAGGCCTCCCTTGACGAATACCCCGAGGGAGTTGACGGCCAAGATACAGGGACCCCATCATGAATCAAGCCCTCCGACTAGCGGTAGATCAGATGCTGGAAAAGGAGGCGATCGAACTAGTGGCAGATCATCTTTCGGCAGGCTTTTACAACCGCCTGTTCCTAGTTCCGAAATCCTCAGGGGGATGGAGACCGGTGTTGGATGTAAGCGCCCTGAACTTCTTCGTCGAAAAGAAGAAGTTCACGATGGAGACCACTGCCTCGGTGTTAGCAGCACTCCGTCCAGGGGACTGGATGGTGTCCTTGGACTTACAGGACGCTTACTTCCACGTACCAATCCATCCTTCCTCGAGGAAGTTTCTAAGATTCATGATGGGGGGAAGAATCTTCCAATTCAGGGCCCTGTGTTTTGCCTCTCCACGCCCCCCAAGTCTTTACGGCCATCATGAGGAATGTGGCACAATGGCTTCACCTGGAAGGGGTGAGGATTTCGCTCTATCTCGACGATTGGCTTATAAGGGCCAATTCCAGAGATCGTTGTCTGAAGGACTTGAAGAAAACCCTGGATTTGACTTATTCCTTAGGACTTCTGGTCAATCTGCAGAAGTCAAGTCTGATTCCCGCTCAAGAGTGCGTTTATCTGGGGATCCAGATGAACTCTCTGAGTTTTCGGGCTTTTCCGTCACAGGAGAGGATAGCCCGGGGACTCGAAAAAGTAACAAACCTTCTTAGGGAAAGAAGTATGCACAGTGAGGGAGTGGATGAGTCTGCTGGGGACGCTCTCCTCACTGGAGCAATTTGTTTCCCTAGGAAGGTTGCACCTGAGACCGCTCCAATTCTTTCTTCATCGGAATTGGAGTCGTCCTTCTCAGGATTTGAAGTTCTCCCTGTCAATTACTCTTCAAATCAAGAAGGAGTTAGCATGGTGGGCGGATCCCGACAAAGTTTCATCGCAGGGACTGCCTCTTCAATCCCAGAAACCCAGCCTGGTGTTGTTCTCCGATGCGTCGGAAACAGGTTGGGGGGCGACTCTGGGAACCAAGGAGGTGTCAGGAACCTGGATGGGGGACCAGTCTTCCTGGCACATCAACAGGAAAGAACTAATAGCCGTGTGGCTTGCTCTGAAGGAGTTCGAGTCAGATGTGACAGGAGCAGTTGTGCAAATAAACTCGGACAACACCACGGCTCTGGCATACATCAGGAAACAGGGGTGGGGGGGACACATTCCTTCTCTCTGTACGAAACAGCAAGAGATCTTCTTCTGTGGACAGAAGAAAGGGGGATAAAACTTCTCACCAGATTCGTACAGGGAGAAAGGAATGTAAGGGCAGATCTCCTCAGCAGGAAAGATCAGGTCCTTCCCACAGAGTGGACTCTGCACCAAGATGTTTGCCAGAGCCTTTGGAAGTTGTGGGGCAGGCCTCTCTTAGACCTGTTTGCAACTGCAAAGAACAAAAGACTGGATCTTGTATTGCTCTCCCATCTCGGATCCAGGAGCAATAGGGATAGACGCTCTCCTACTCGATTGGAAAGGACTCGATGTATACGCGTTTCCCCCCTTCAAGATTCTGGGGTTGACTTTAAAAAAGTTCGCAGAGTCAGATTCCGCGAGGATGACTTTGATAGCTCCCTTTTGGCCAGCACAAGATTGGTTCACAGAGGTGCTGGAATGGCTAGTGGATTTTCCAAGATCGCTTCCTCTAAGGAGCGATCTACTCAGACAGCCCCACTTCAACAGGTACCACAAAAACCTCCCCGCTCTCAGTCTGACTGGCTTCAGACTGTCCAGAAACTGGTCAGAGCGAAAGGCTTTTCGTCAGCAGCTGCTAAGGCAATCGCTAGAGCGAGGAGGTCTTCCACATTACGAGTGTACCAATCGAAGTGGGATGTCTTCAGAAGATGGTGCAAGAGGAATAACGTTTCCTCTTCCAGTACCTCTGTGAATCAAATTGCAGACTTCTTTTTATTCTTAAGACAAGAATGTGGCTTAGTCGTTTCGACGATTAAAGGCTATCGTAGTATGTTGGCGAATGTCTTCAGGCACAGGGCCTCACTTATCGGAAGATAAGGACCTACAGGACCTTATTTTAGGCTTCGTTTAATACAACGAAAATGCAGTATCCTAAGACAACCTAGCTGGAATTTGGTATGTTAGTCCTTTCAATTCCTTGGGTTCCTTCTAAGGTTTGAACCCCCTAATTCAGCCTCATTCAGAGACCTTACCAGGAAGACTCTTTTTTTGATGGCTCTAGCTTCCGCCAGAAGAGTGAGTGAGCTTCAGGCGATTGATGGTAATGTGGGTTTTAAGGAGGACTCTCTCATTTGCTCTTTCCTTCCTGGTTTTCTTGCAAAGAATGAGAACCCATCAAGTCCATGGCCCAAGAACTTCGAGATTCGTGGGTTATCTTCTTTGGTAGGAGAAGAACCCGAGAGAACTCTTTGCCCAGTGAGAATGGTGAAATACTACCTTAGAAGAAAAGAGCAACTGAAAGCCAACCGAGAGGTCCTGTGTTCAGTAAAAGACCCTACTCGTCCATTGTCGAAGAACGCATTGTCCTTCTTCTTGAGAAGCCTCATCAAAGAAGCACACGGATCCTGCAGAGAAGAACATCTTAGGCTTCTTAAAGTGAAAGCACACGAAGTAAGAGCCATAGCAACTTCTCTTGCTTTCAACAAGAATATGTCCGTGCGAAATCTGATGGAGACAACATTCTGGAGATGTCAGTCAGTGTTCGCGAACCACTACTTACGTGATGTGAGAATCACTTACGAAAAATGCTTCGCCTTGGGCCCGTACGTATCTGCGGATTCAGTGCTGGGGCAGGGAGCTGGACTCATCCTGTTTAGTAGTATCAAATTTTTCCCCTTGTGATTTGTTGTTGTTGGTTGACTTAAAGAGGATGCATGAAGGCATCTCTTTAGGTCGTAATACTAATCTTTAGTAGTTTGGTTAGGTGGTCTGATGAGTGTGGCTCCTTGCAGTAGTAGTGGTTAGGGACCTGTTAAGATAGGGACGAACTCCCTTTAACAGGATCCGACTTGGATTCTACCACACAAAGGGATCACATATCCCAGTGGTAGATCCGAGAGTCTTTCAGCATCAGGTCACGTCCTAGCTGTAGCTCTCCAGGCAACGCAGACTCAGAGATAATATCAATGAAGTCTTCTGCCTGAACAGGTAAGAACCAAGGTTATTTATATCCTACAACATCAGTTGTTTCTTATCTCTCCTTATTACTTTAGCTGTCTCTTACCCTCCACCAAGGGTGCCAATCAGCTAAGTATATATCTGGCAGGGAAGTTCATGTACAAAAATGATATTGTTAAACTACAATAAAGTTTTGTACATACTTACCTGGCAGATATATACGTCTAATGGCCCACCCAGCCTCCCCTCAGGAGACAGGTGAAAGAGAAAAAATCTGGCTGGAGAGATAGATTGGTTCATACGCCCGCCACCCAGCGGCGGGTAAGGTAGACCACCTGACCTACCTGTCGCGTGTGCCGCGAGATTTGAAATTCTGTCGGAACGTCGGAGACTATAGCTAAGTATATATCTGCCAGGTAAGTATGTACAAAACTTTATTGTAGTTTAACAATATCATACTAACATGGTGGTTAGGTTCAGGTGATCAGGATCGGTTGTGTGCTCCTTCATAAGGTGTATTGTCATATAAGTGGATTAGCACCCATTGACAAAGTCCTTTTAGGCTTTGCCGAGTAAGCGGATAAGACCCCATCGGCAGACCCACAAGAACTCTTGGCCATAGATCACATATCTCGCTAAAGTTTCTTGAGGTGATGCAGACTCCTGGGCAGCAGCCACGAAGTCTACCACCTATCAGGTAGGAACCAAGGTTTATTTATACCTACAACATATGTTGTTTACCTGTCTATTCAATAGTTAGCTGTCTCTTACCCTCCACCAAAGGGTGCCAATCAGCTAAGTATATATTTGACAGGTAAGTTGATTGTATGAAAATGATATTGGTATGATACAATAAAGTTTCATACATAATTACCTGGCAGATATATACGATTAATGGCCCACCCAGCCTCCCCGCAGGAGACAGATGGAAGAGAGAAAATATGATAGAAAATGGGAATGGTTCCTAGTCCTGCCACCCAGGGCAGGCAGGTAGATCACCTGACCTACCTGTAGCGAGTGGCGCGAAATTTGAATTTCTGTCGGGGACGACGGAGTCTTAGCTAAGTGTATATCTGCCAGGTAAGTATGTATGAAACTTTATTGTATCATAACAATATCATATTTGTTCATACACGAAACAAACTTTTGGTCTTAAAAATTGGATAAATCTTCTAGTGCCAGCTGGAAACCAGTTAAAAACAATCAAAAGATTATAAGTGCAAGAAATCTGTGGCATCTAGCATCCAAAGCATAGTTGAGGTGGAAGCACGTTGAGAGAGTGCGCTTGAATCCAGTGATGCACCAGTCTTTCTTTGACTGCCTTGGAGAGTGGACCTTCACTTTGCTCTTCTCCCCCCCAAGCCAGTTGTTGTTGTTGTTTTTTTTTTTTTTCATATTTATCCAGCCTGAAAGACCCGTGATCATCAGTGTTTTTATACAGCCTTCCAGGAATCCCAAGTTCACGTTCCTCTGGAACAGACGCAAATTACAGTAGATATTCTTCACGCCTTTTCCTCTACTTCCTCATCGGCTGTTGTGTGTAATGCTGGTCCGTCTCTCTCTCTAGGGGATATTGTCACTTCAGGGACAGAGGGGCCAGCTTCATTTTGTTTTTTTAGCATTTTGCATTTGTTACACAGTGGACCCTTGTATTTGCAGTTAAAACCCGCAAATACTTAGAATTCCTCTAAAAACGCTTTTAACTGCCTGTCGTGAAAGTTCAAATACCAAATGTATACCTTAAATAACATCCTTCTTCAATTTACCTAAATTACTATCCTATTACTGCATTGATCTTTGAGATTATATTATTAATAATTAATGATAATATAATTTCAAAGTCATCTTAAACATTTTACCATTAAAAATATATAGTACAGTCAAGAACACAGAGAGAGAGAGAGAGAGAGAGAGAGAGAGAGAGAGAGAGAGAGAGAGAGAGAGAGAGAGAGAGAGAGAGAGAGAGAGAGAGAGAGAGAGAGAGAGAGAGCATTGAATCAGCAACATCATGTATCTGACCATTGAGTTAAACTATGAATTCAGAGACAGAATGATAATGAAGAGAGAGGGAATAATTCCTTACAATATCAAAAGATTGAAATGATCTTATGGGCAGCAGTCCTTCCCCTCGTCATATATATCAAACAGTGATTTACTTATTTCTGGAAGTGGATGAAAAGACTGGGAATTGTTATTTCTTTTATTAATCTTATTAATATTTGAAAATTAGTTATTAGCTAAATCATTTATTTATCATACTACAAAACAAGTAAACATGAATAAGTGAGAGAGAGAGAAATTTTATTGTTATTGTTATTTAATCCATTTAAACTTATATGAAAATTAGTACTGTAAATATTTTAATTATCATAAGATTAATTATCATAAGATGTAGCAGTACCTTTAAAGATATGTACGTACATACACTTCTAAAACTTCCAGCCAAAATATAAGGAGAGAGTTACCACTAAGATCTTGTGGGGCAAGTGAGAGTGAAACGGAAAGATTATTGTATTTCTTTAAAATACTAACACACAAATTTTGTAATTACAGTTATATTATTAATTATTATTTGAAAATATTAATAACATATTAAACATACATGTACCATAAAAATTCTATCATCACTGTTAAAAAGAGAGAAAAATTACATGAACATTAGTTAGCATAATATCGTCGTCACATTACTTGGCATTTTTATTCAGCCTTACCAAGCAATCTTTTAGCTGTAGGTGTCCCATGCACGGCAGACTAACTTTCAGATTTCCTGGTGGCGCTGCCATCATTAGTGCAGGTAACTAGTTACTGCCCACCTCTGGTAAATGGGTATGACGTCAATACACCTCTACAATTGGATTTCTACCGGCTCCCAAGTAACATTGGTAGCTCTGCGGGCTTTCTATGTCACCTTTTGGAGGGTTGGTTGCCTGTTCATGGATTTTGGTGACATACAAGTTTTTCTGTGTATTTTTCAAGGAGTTAGCTTAGCTTAGTTACTCTTTTGGGATCAATTGCTGCCTTAATTTTCTCGATTATGTCAGATTCTATGACCCCCACTCCAGTTTTACTAATTGTAGGGGGCAAGAGTGTTATAAAGAACTGAGGTGTTCTGTTTGTCAGGAGTGGGATGATGAGCAGTGGAAACTTTTTATTTCTCATCCTAGTTTTACAAGATAGGAAGAGGAAAGCAGCCATTAGGGCAGATAGTAAGGTTTCTGTAGCTCTGCCTTCGACTCCTTTGTTAGTGTAGATCGCTACCCGTGCTGCTTCTTTTTTAAGAGGCCATCTTTCTCCTATTCTCAGTCCTCCGACCCCCTCCCTTCCAACTCCAGTACCAGCCTCCCATATTGCAGTTTCCAACACCATTGCTAGCCTCGAATCAAAGTTTGCCTACTGGCAGTCGCTCCCTCTATCAAACCTGAAGTGTCGAGTCAGGAGTTGACTGAGCGCCGTTGGAAAGGTATCTCGTATGGTGCGAATTTGTCAGACTCCAGTGAGTTGCCGTCTCCTTGTGCGAGACGCTGGCATAATTCATGGTCCTCTCGCCCTCTTAAGAGGCCTTCGACTGTTGACGTCTCCCCTCTCCCTGTCAAGAGGTGGAGGGATACACTTTCCAGTCTGCGCCTGTCCTTTAGTCATGCAGATCACACGTACGAAGGGCATGATTAGATTTGCGACTCAGTGGACTCGACTGAGAGTCAGCAGGTGCGGATACCTGCGAGACGTATGCCTGCTCATCAGTCGAAGCGGGATGCTTGACTTCTGGTCCGGACTTTTCGTCTGAAGCGAGGCGGGAGCGAGTTAGCTTCCTTAGAAGACCAGTTGTTTGCTCCGTTTCGACAACACTTTGAGGAGTTGTTGTCCTTTTTCATAGGGAAGAATTTGCCTTTGAGGAAAGAAGAAGCGACCATCTCACCTGCTCCGTTGGAGGTGCTTGAGCAGGACACAGAAGAGCTCGAGCAGAATGGAGAGCACGAGCAAGAGCATGAGCAGTTCATATTAGTAGAGAAGGAGTCGGGGTCAGGTTTCGGCTCAGTCTCCGACTGCTTATGCGTCATTAATGAGGTTCCTCTTGGACTATTTTCCATAGTGCTTTTCTCCTGCCATCCCTTTGTCTTCACCATCGATCTTCATGATGATGAAGCAACCAGAAAAACTCCTGTCCAAGCTAGTCCTTTCCTCTGCGGCTAGGAAGGCCTTACGGTCGGTGGATAAATGGCTAGCGACCAAGAGAGACCATGGTAAAGCGTCTTTTGCCTTCCCTCCTTCCTTGCTCATTAACAAGAGGTATCACTTCTACATCACCGGAGAAGCTCCTTCCCTGGGAGTCTCTGCCTCCTCCCAGGGAGACTTCTCGACCTTGGTTGACACTAATAGGAGAGCAGCTTTTTCAACGGCGAAGACTTTCTTTGCTTTGTCCAATATACACCACATGGTTCATAAACTATTTAAAGGTCATAGAGATCTTCAGGTTCTTGGACTGGTCGATAGGAGCTTTGGTGAGGAAACTAGAGAACTGCCCTTCGCTTTCCGAGGATCTGCGGGAGGACTGGCTGGCTGGGGGTGCTTTCCTGCTCTGAAAAGGCCATTAGGGATGGAGCGGATGAATTAACTTCTTTATTTGCAATGGCCATGTTGAAGAAGCGTGAGCTGTGGTGCTCCTTTACCACCAAGGGAGTCACTGTGCTGAAGTCCGCCCTACTTTTTGCTCCCCTAGACAAGTCACACTCGTGTTTCCTCAAGACACGGTTCAGAATATTCTATCGGATCTAGAGAAGAAGTCGACGACAGATTTACTGGCTCAATCTACGAAACGGCCTAATCCCGTTGCAGCTGTGGTGCCACCTTACCAAGTCGCGATTGCAGAAGCAGCCTTTTCGTTGGGGAAAGTGGCGCCCGCCCCTTTGCTAGGCCGTGTCCTAACCTTTGACCACCCGCCAAATCCTCTTCTAGGTCAGCAGTTAAGACAGAGAGAATATGATGTTCCCTCTCTTTGCACACCCATAGGCACCAGGCTGCACCAGTTTTGGGAGGAATGGAAGAGCAGAGGTGCAGAAGCCTGGGTTATAGAAGTCTTATGCCTGGGCTACACCTTCCTTTCGTGGAAAGACCTCCCCTAGCCAAGGTTCCCATCAGATTGACGGCTTAGTCTGTAGGCCCGGAGAAGTTTTTGGCTCTCGAGGAAGAAGTAATATCCTTTTCTGGCAAGAAAGTAATCAAGGAAGTCAACGACTCATCGATGGGCTTTTACAACAGGCTGTTTGTGGTTCCCAAAGCATCATGGGACTGGAGACCCGTGCTGGATGTAAGTGCATTGAACTGTTTTGTGCTGAAAACCAAGTTCAAGATGGAGACTCAGAGTTCTGTGTGGGCGGCTCTCACTCAGGGGGAGAGAGAGCCCGCAGATCATTTACAATGCGAGTATATCAATCGAAGTGGGAGGTGTTCAGAAGTTGGTGTAGGTCGAAGAAGCTGTCCTCCTCCAATACCTCTGTGACCGAAATTGCCGATTTCCTTCTTTTCCTGAAAGAGAAATCTCATCTTTCTGTGTCAACCATCAAAGGATACAGAAGTATGCTCTCAGCCGTTTTCAGGAACAGAGGCCTAGATTTGGCTAACGATAAAGATCTGCATGATCTGATTCGTTCATTTGAGACATCAAAATCAAAAGAACCTAGAGCTCCGAGCTGGAATCTGGACGTGGTCCTAAGATTCCTGTCTTCCGAAAGATTCGAACCACCTCATCAGGCTTCCTTTCGGGACATTACGAGAAAGTGCTTGTTTCTTTTGTCTCTCGCTACGGCGAAAAGAATTAGTGAGCGGCACGCCCTTGAGTCTCGAGTAGGGTTCAAAGGAGACTCTGCCATCTGTTCGTTCCAGACTCTTTTTCTTGCAAAGAACAAGAATCCTTCAAAGCCCTGGCCCAGGAGCTTCGAAGTAAAGGGCCTGACTAGCCTAGTAGATAGAGAGGCAGAAAGGACTCTTTGCCCGGTCAGAGGACTAAAATTATATCTAGACAGAAAGAAACGGATGGGGGGGTTCGCAACACGGTCTATGGTGCTCTGTAAAGGACCCCAACAGACCTATGTCGAAGAATGCCTTGGCCTTCTTTGTGAGAAGCGTGATTACTGAGGCACATAATAACTGCCCAGACGACTCTTTTAAACTTTTGAGAGTGAAAGCTCACGAAGTGAGAGCAGTTGCGACGTCTCTTGCTTTCCAAAGAAATATGTCGCTTAAGAATATCTTGGAAGCGACATATTGGAGATGCAAATCGGTGTTTGCATCTCATTACAGGCAGTCCCCGGGTTACGACAGGGGTTTCGTTCTTAAGACGCGTCGTAACCCGAAAATCGTCGTAAGCCTGAACGACGTTCTTGAAAACATGTCCACAGGGAAAATTTCACTAATTTGCAATTTTTCTTAGGGTCGTATCTCTAAAATTATCACTAATTTACTTTTTTCATGTGCAACACTGTGTATTCACAAATTACTGTATATTTTCATTAAAATACAAGAGAGAGAGAGAGAGAGAGAGAGAGAGAGAGAGAGAGAGAGAGAGAGAGAGATTACATAAAACCATTAAATTCGTTGACCATTGTATGGCATTGTTAAGCTCTGAGTGTCACTGGAGTTATGAGGTAGGGAAATTGATGCAGAAAAAGATGAAGGGAAGAATTTTCTTTTGAAATTAGTTATCGTTTTTAAATATGTAACTGACCTGGCAGTTATATACATAGCTATATTCTCTGACGTCATGACGTCACGACAGACTTTTCGAAACTCGCGGCAATCGCCGACCGTCGGTCAGGTGATCGTTATCTGTACGCCCTCTAGATAGTTACCTGGAAACCTCAGATTTTCTCTGTCGCCCGAGCCGGCAACTTCGTTGTTGTGGGCTCCTCGATAGGTCTTTCGTACTCACTAGAGTATTTCATCGTTGGGTGAAGTATTTTATTGGGTTTTGCTGCTGTTGACTTGGATTGATTTTGGATTTGTTTTTGGATTACTCAATTAACAATGTCGGACTCGGGAGTTGTTTATAGAGTCTGCTGTAAAGAGGGGTGTAGGGTTAGAATTCCCAAAGCTTCTCTTGATCCCCACACACTTTGTGTGAGTTGTAGGGGTAGAATTTGCACTTTTGAGAATAGATGTGATGAGTGCTTGATTTTGGATGATAAGGAGTGGAAGGAGTTGGACAAGTATGTCCGTAAGCTCGAGAGAGATAGAATTAGAAGAACTAAGAGTTCCCTTTCCCGTTCATCAACGAGTCAGGAAGTGGTAGATAATCCCATAGTTCCTTCCCCTGCTCCTTCTGAGCGTAATTTAGTAGAAGTATCAGCTCCCGAACCTGTCTCCGAGTCGGGGGCGAAGGACTCAACCTTTGCAGGTATTCAAGCGGTGCTTGAGAAAATGGGACAACAGATTACCTCTCTTACTGAGCAGGGCAATCGCACTTGGACTGTCGTAAGTGCTTTAAGTGCAGGTACTAAAGTCAGTATAAGTGATAAGTTTAGTGTTAGTGCCAGTGTAGTGGAGGGCGCGTCCGATCGGTCCTGTCGCGCTCCTAGACCCAGACCTCTTACAAGCTCCCGGACCCATGGGAGACGTAAAGTCGAAAGTCTAAGGGAGGCGAGAGGCTCTAGTATCTGGTCGGGCGTGCCCTCAAGCAAACCTGCTGACGCTTCCCAGGTTGCTTCAGACAGCCGCAGAAAAGGTGCGTCGATTGTGTTTGGTTCGTCATCCGATGACGTCTCCCCGCGTCGAGGATGGCGAGACACTACTTCCTCTCATCCTCTCAAGAGGAAATTACCTCGTGTTTGTGAGGTCTCATCAGATGAGCAACTGCCGGGCTGCAGTCACTGGAGTTCTCCAGAGAGGTTTTCGTCATCGGAAGCCTCACCAGCTAAACAGAGCAAGACAGCGCTTTCGATGCACGCTCCTCTTCCTCCTTCGACTTGGGAGGATTTACCTAGGAAGCTTCCTACCAAGCGTCCTCAGGAAGCCTTAGAAGGATCGACTCCTCCGGCTGCAGTTCGTGCGGGCGAATCTGACGAGTTACCCTCTCCCTCAAGGGACAATGAAGCCAAGAATATGCTACAAGATATGCAACAGTAGCTGTCTGTACTTATGGAAAAGCTGCAAGAACCCAAGCGTCAGTCTGATGCCCCGGGAGTGATGAAGACTTCGCGAAGCGTCAACGCCAAGAAGAACACAGACAACCAGGACGCTTCCGATTTACTCGGACATGACGCTTCCGAGCGTGACGCCAGCGCACGTAAGAGCAAAGAGCGTGACGCCAGCGTGCGTGAGAGAGAAGGACGTGACGCCGACGCTCGTAAGCATGACGCCTCGGCAGTTTCTGGTGCCAAGGAACGCATCGAGACCAATGACGCTCCGGCTTTGGCTTTAACGACATCATCCGATGTGGAACGAGACAGAGAGAGACCTTCGGAGATGTTGGAGGTAGTTTCGGAAGAGGAGACGAAAAAAAAAGTTCCTCCTTCCGACTATAAGACTCTTATGCTTCTGTTTCAAGAGCTTTTTGAAACAGATTTCAAGCCTGCAGCACCTCGTTCTCCCCTGTCTCAGTTCCTTTGTGGAAGAACACAGAATAAGACTGCCTTTACTAAGATGGTTCTTTCCATTTCGGCCAAGAAAGTGCTTGCGAGGATGAACGACTGGATGAGAGAGAAAAAGGAGGGAGGCAAAACTGCTTTCGTTTTTCCTCCTGCAAGATTGGCTTCGAAATCCAGCGTTTGGTACGAGACTGGGGAAGTTCTGGGCCTGGGAGTACCTGCCTCCTCTCAGGCAGACTTCTCCAGTATCGTCGATGCCAATCGTAGACACGCCTTAACAGCAGCTAAGGTGATGTGGTCGATGCAAGAGTTCGATCATTTACTGAAGGGCATGTTTAGAGTATTTGAGGTCCTGAACTTTCTAGACTGGTCTCTGAGTGCTCTCGCCAAGAAAGTGGAAGGGAAGGATTCAATGGACATATCTTACCTTCTGAGTGTGATGTCTTGTATGGACAAGGCTTTATGTGATGGAACTAATGAAGTGGCAGCGATTTTCATGGCAGGGATCGTGAAGAAAAGGTCCCTCCTCTGCTCCTTTACAGCTAAAGGGGTCACACAGGTACAAAGAGCAGAGCTTCTGTTTGCCCCCTTTGCTAAATTTCTTTTTCCACAGGAGATTATTAGAGATATTGCCACTTCATTGACTCAGAAGACCACACAGGACCTAATATCGAAGGCAGCCAGTGGGGTGTTGCCTTCTTCGTTTGCGACCAAGAGAGCGAGAGAGGAGAAGCAACCACAACAGTTTTTTCGAGGAAAACAGCCCCGAGGGACGTCGGGAACTTCTAGAAAGCCCTCCAGTCAAGGTGGCAAGCTTCCTTCCAAAAGGAGGCCATAATCAAACAGTCCTTCAGACACAAGTAGGAGCCAGGCTTTCTTTGTTTTGGGAAGCCTGGAGGGACAGAGGGGCGGACAACTGGACCCTTCAGATACTAAGGGAGGGCTACAAGATCCCTTTTTACGCCAAACCTCCCATAGTTTTAGATCCCCTCGACTTAACAGCGAATTACAGGGACAGCAGCAAGAGATTCGTGTTAAAAGAACAAGTAGAGCTTATGCTCTTAAAAAAGGCGATAGAACCTGTTTCACCCCAAGAGAATCCGGGGTTCTACAATCGACTGTTTTTGGTACCCAAGAGCTCGGGAGGATGGAGACCCGTTCTGGACGTCAGTGCCCTAAACGCCTTCGTCGTGAAGACGAAATTCACGATGGAGACAACACAATCAGTGCTATCGGCGTTGAGACCGGGAGATTGGATGGTCTCATTAGACCTACAGGACGCTTATTTTCATGTCCCCATCCACCCGAGCTCTCTGACTCGGAAGTACCTCAGGTTCTTATTCGAAGGAAGAGTATTCCAGTTCAGGGCTCTTTGCTTCGGGCTCAGCACGGTGCCACAAATATTCACAGCTATTTTGGCGAATGTAGCCAAATGGCTACACGAAGGGGGGATCTGCATTTCTCTATATCTGGACGATTGGCTTCTCAGGGCCAACTCAAAGAAACAGTGTCTAGAGGATTTGAAAATAACCCTGAACCTAGTACGGGAACTAGGGCTAGTGGTGAACCTGGAAAAGTCTCACCTGTAGCCCTCTTGCTCGATCATTTATTTGGGAGTTCTGATGAACTCTCAGGATTTTCGGGCTTCTCCCTCCCAGGAGAGACAAGACTGATGCCTGAATCGGGTGCAGGAATTCCTGGGGAGACAACAGTGTTCGGCGAGGGAATGGATGAGTCTTTTGGGGACCATTTCCTCAATCGAACAGTTTGTCTCACTGAAGACTGCACCTCAGACCTCTGCAATTTTACCTCAACAAAAATTGGAAAAGGAAGGAACAAAGGCTTTCAGACACCTTCCCAATTTCAGCAGAGGTCAAGAAAGACTTGATATGGTGGCTGGATCCAGCGAAGCTGGGAGAAGGAGTTTCACTTCAACAATTGAACCCACAGCGAATACTGTTCTCAGACGCATCCGACCTAGGCTGGGGAGCGACTCTGGGGAACAGGGAAATTTCGGGAAGATGGAGCGAAATCGAAAGAAATTGGCATATCAACAAGAAAGAGCTGATGGCAGCTTTTCTAGCTCTTCAGGCATTCGAGGAATGTGTGGCAGGCAAAGTAGTGGAAATAAGCATGGACAACGTGACTGCTCTAGCATATGTCAAGAAACAAGGAGGCACCCACTCCTTTTCTCTGAACGAGACAGCCAAGAATCTGTTGCCATGGGCAAAGGACAGAAATATCTTCCTCCAAGTGAGATTTGTACAAGGAGAATTAAATGTCAGAGCGGACCTCTTGAGCCGGAAAAATCAGGTCCTGCCAACAGAATGGACTCTCAAGTTAGAGGTATGCGAAATGCTATGGAGGTTATGGGGGCAACCTTCCATAGACTTGTTTGCAACCAACAAAACAAGGAGGATGCAGACGTTCTGCTCACCGGTGCCAGATCCACAAGCGGTAGCAGTAGACGCGTTCCACATGAACTGGGAAGGACTGGATCTGTACGCCTTCCCTCCCTTCAAAGTGAAGTTCACGCAGTCCGAAGGAACCAGAATGGCCCTGATAGCCCCGTACTGGCCGACGCGAGACTGGTTTGCAGAGATGTTGCAGTGGCTAGTGGAAGTTCCAAGAACCCTTCCGTTGCTTCCAGATCTGCTCAGAGCGCCCCACTTCAAACGGTATCACAGGAATACCCGCGCTCTTCAGCTAACTGCCTTTCGACTGTTGAAAAGCTCCTTAGAGCTAGAGGCTTTTCGCGAGAGGCAGCTAAAGCTATCGCCAGATCAAGAAGGGCTTCGACCATCAACGTCTACCAGTCGAAGTGGGAGATATTTAGAAACTGGTGTAAGAAGAAGGTGTCCTCGTCCAACACATCTGTGAGCCAGATCGCAGACTTCCTTCTTCCCTTAAAACTTAAAGTAGGTCTAGCCACTACTACAATTAAGGGATACAGGAGCATGCTGGCGTCAGTCTTTAGACATAGAGGACTGGACTTGTCTAGGAATCAAGATCTTCACGACTTAATTAGATCTTTTGATACTACAAAACAAAAGAGTGAACAACTACCAGGATGGAATCTGGACGTAGTACTAAGGTTTTTAATGTCTGACAAGTTTGAGCCGATCCAGGAGAGCTCGTTCAGGAATTTAACCAGTAAGACTTTTTCTAGTCGCTCTCGCTACTGCAAGGAGAGTAAGCGAGATTCAAGCTATGGACAAAAGAGTAGGAATTAGTAGATCTAAAGCGGTTTGTTCAACCACTAGGTTTCTTAGCCAAGAATGAAACTCCAACCAATCCTTGGCCTAGGTCTTTTACGATTCCCAGCCTTGGAGATTTTGCAGGTCAGGAACGTGAAAGGACTCTTTGTCCGGTAAGAGCATTACAGGTTTATCTGCACAGGTGCAAGGACGTTAGGGGGACTTTTGACAACTTATGGTGTTCCGTTAAAGATCCCAAAAGGCCTATGTCAAAGATCGCCTTAGCCTACTTTATTAGAAGTGTGATTCAAGAAGCTCACACGGAGTGCAATGAAACGCTTTACAAGGCTTTAAAGGTAAAGGCCCATGAAGTGCGAGCAGTCTCGACGTCAATGGCGTTTAGAAAGAATCAGTCCCTTAAAGCCATTTTAGACGCAACACACTGGAGGAGCAGCTCCGTATTTTCTTCTTTTTATCTGAAACAAATAGAAACGGTATATGAAGACTGCAGAACCCTTGGACCGTTTGTAGCCACTGGCTCGGTGTTGGGTGAAGGAGTTGATACCTCTAATCCTACATGTTAGACCCTTGATGTTATTTTTTATGGTTGTCTGTTGAAGGTTAGGGGAAACCTTCAACAGTCTAGTGTATATGTGTGTTTTTCAATCTCTTGTATGCAAGGATTGGATGGTTAGGTGGTCTTTTGCCTGTTTTAGCCCATCTCAAGGGCATAGGTGGTTTTGTCGCATAGAGGTCGTCCCGTCGACAAACCCCTTTGAGCTCATCAGCTGCACAGGTCACATCCCTTAGCTGGAGCTCCTAAGGAGAGCAGACTAAAGAGGCAGTACTCGTCAAGTCAGCTTCCTTAGCAGGTAAGAATCTTTAGTTACCTATCAAGTAGTTACCTTTATAACAAGATGTTTGCCTGTCTCTTGTCACCTCCTCCAAAGGTGTCAATCAGCTATGTATATAACTGCCAGGTCAGTTACATACAGTGGGGCCTCGCTTAGTCGCGGATCAGCAATCACGGATTCAGTTATCACGGGTTTTTCCTTGGACCACTTCTCAGTCTATATATCCTGGTGTGAATCACAGCATCTCGTGCTTGTCCGGTGGTAGGCTAAGCCTCGTCCGGTTCCGATAACCAACAAATGCATGAACAGATTCACATTATGATATTAACTGACAATAAAGGTAATAAAACCATTCTCACCTAATATATTATTGGCATATCTTCATAATATATAGCCTATTCATGGAATAATTCCACGTCATTGACATCAATTTGTAGTTGAGCGGCCAGCAGAAATGTAAACATTGAGTTACACTTCACAGCACCTTTGTCATTCTTAACCTTTTAGAAATGTTAATAGTAGTAGTTTAATTACAGTAGTAATAACATTTAGGAAAACATAAATTTTCAATTCGAACTTCATTATTGTTTTGTTATAACGTAATCAACTTCTCTGAACACTGCAGTCATACAAACGAATATTGTTTGCAATCGGCGACGAAGCGTAAACATAATAAAACCATTTTTACCTTATATATTATTGTCATATATTCATAATAAAATGCAAATCTTATATATTATTGGCATATCTTCATAATAAAAAGCCTCTTCAAGGAATAATTCCTTGGGGAATCCATTTTTCAAAAGACAAAACATACTTTACATGTTTACAGTATACAATGAACAATGATTACTTCATTTTGATGTGATTACATTAATATTACAATATGGTTCTCTAAGCAGTATAGTAACTATTTTTTTATCATAAATGTATATTCACTCACTGAAAAAATACATATGACCACCGTGACGTCACCGTTCTACAAAGTACCGATGTATTTTTACGTAAGTATCCTCTAAACTCTGTCATAAATCACTTTACTAACTTTTTGTGAAGCCCAAATGCTACGTACATTCCGGAAAATTAACGAAATCACAATTTTATCATAGAGCAAGATTCGCTGATTACTGTTTTCTTCTTCTTTTATTTTCATGACTAAATGCATTTTAGAATAAAACTCATTCACAAATTTTCAAATACTATGAATGTAAATAGCAAAATCTCTCTCTCTCTCTCTCTCTCTCTCTCTCTCATCTCTCTCCTCTCTCTCTCTCTCTCTCTCTCTCTCTCTCTCTCTCTCATCACTTACAGAAAAAAAACTATAATACTGATCTATTATTATCGTAATAAAAGAACAAGATGGTCCCCGAAAGAATAAAAATATGTTTTGCCATACTTTTATTTTCTGTGATTTACGAAACTGTGCTTCAATACAACTTTTATAGTTGACTGAATGATTATCACATCAACAGTATACAAGAGAATATCTTATCTCTATGCATGTTTCATTTCTTATCATCTTAAAACTATCTAAATACAAATTTCATAGTTATTCCTCGTGCTAACGGATAGTCCAACAATACTCTAGTGCCCCCAAGCTGGCTCTCTCAAGCTTTCTTCTGTCCTCGCTGCTTATCTCAAGCTTTCGTTCAAGTCCTCGTCACAAGCTGCTCTCTCTCTTCTCTCTCTTCTCCTCGTTCGACTAGTCCTCTCCTCTCTCCTCGTCTCCGGTTCTCCTCCCTCTCCTCTCCTCTCTCTCTCAATCTCTCTCTCAATGAAATATGAATTACTGTATCATAATATCATTCACTATCCATGTTCATTTCTTATCATCATAAAATATTTAAATTACAAATTTCATTGTTATTCTCGAGCTAAGATAGTCAACAATAACTCTAGTCCCAAGTTGCCTCTCTCAAGCTATTCTCGTTCCTAAGCCTGCTGTCTCAAGCATATTCAAGTTACTCTCGTCACAAGCTGCTGCTCTCTCTCCTCTCTCTCTCTCTCTCTCTCTCTCTCTCTCTCTCTCTCTCCTCTCTCTCTCTCTCTCAATGAAATATGAATTACTGTATCATAATATCATAAACTATTATGTACAAAGTTAATAATAATAATAATAATTCCATTAATAAATTCGTTTCTTTTAGCAACTAAATTGTTTTCCAAAATAATTCTTTCGGTAATAAACGTCCATCAGCTGATTCTAAACGTAAACAAAAGACAAAACTAGATTTTTATTGCTGTATTTTGCTGTTTATACATTTATATTATAGTTGGGTGTTGTAATCATTACAGTAAATCATGTTTTTTTATCATAAATATGTTCATTCACGAAATAGATATACTATGTACTTTAAGTTTGGTGCAGCAGCCAAATCATGAATATAGAAAGGAATTGTTAGGTAATTATAATTTTGTTTGCTGATCTGATACAGGGGAAATTGAAGATAGGAAAGAATAACTTTGAAACTGTCTTGAATTTAGTTTAAGGTGATAGTTGAAGAAATATTTGGTGCTTGAACTAAAGTAGGCAGTTATAAACATTGAAATAGTGGTCTTGGGTGGGTTAATTATTAAAGTAGGCGGTTTAAAGCAATTTTCAGGGGGGTTACCAGGATAACACGGGTATTTACTTATCACGGGGGGTTCTGGGCCCTATCCCCCGTGATTAACGAGGCCCTACTGTAGTTCGATTCTCGGCTCGGCCAACGCGGAACCAGAGAAATTTATTTCTGGTGATAGAAATTCATTTCTCGATACAATGTGGTTCGGATCCCACAATAAGCTGTAGGTCCCGTTGCTAGGTAACCAATTGGTTCTTGGTCACGTATAAATATCTAATCCTTCGGGCCAGCCCTAGGAGAGCTGTTAATCAGCTCAGTGGTCTGGTAAGACTAAGATATGCTTAACTTAACTTAGTTACATATTTAAAAATGATATTTTTATTTTAAGATAAATTTTTAAATATACTTACCTGGCAGTTATATACAATTAGAAACCCACCCACCTCCCCTCAAGAGACTAGAGGGCGAGAAAATCTGAGGTTTCCAGGTAACTATCTAGAGGGCATACAGGTAACGATCACCTGACCGACGGTCGGCGATTGCCACGAGTTTCGAAAAGTCTGTCGTGACGTCATGACGTCAGAGAATATAGCTATGTATATAACTGCCAGGTAAGTATATTTGAAAATTTATCTTAAAATAAAAATATCATATATCTACTTCTATTATTATTATTATTATTATTATTTGAAAATATAATAAACACGTGGATCTACCATAAAAATTCTCTCATCTCAGTAAGAAAGAGGAATTATCCTTATAAGTGAAATGGAAAGGTAATTGTCATTTCTTTAAAATACGACCATTATTAATTTTGTAATTAAAGTTTTATTATTATTATTATTATTATTATTATTATTATTTATTATTCTTATTATTATTAATTATTATTATTATTATTAAATAACTGAAATTAAATCAATAAAATTATCAATAAACATTTTACATACTAGTACCATAAAAATTCTTTCATCTCGGTAAAAGAGAGAGAGAGAGAGAGAGTGTTTATCTCTCTGTTCTCTCAAATAACGCTTCCAGCGAAAGAGAGGGAGGGAGTTACCACTATGACACATTATTATCTTGTGTGGCAAAAAGAGAGAGAGAGAGGAGGAGAGAGAGAGAGAGAGAGAGAGAGAGAGAGAGAGAGAGAGAGAGAGAGAGAGTGTTAACCTTAATTAAAAGTGACATGGATAGATTAGTACGTATTGTATTTCTTCAAAATACTATCACATATGAATTTTGTGATTACAGTTGTTATTTTATTATTATTATTATTATTATTATTATTATTATTATTATTGAAAGTATTAAAAACAAATAGAACAAGTACATGAAAAATCTCGAGTCTCAGTAAATGAGAGAGAGAGAGAGAGATTAGAGAGAGAGAGAGACGAGAGGAGAGAGAGAGAGAGAGAGGAGAGAGAGAGAGAGAGAGAGAGAGAGAGAGAGAGAGGGGGGGGGGGGGGGGGGGGAATTTCATGAGCTCTTCCCCCTCCTGGCTGTCACAGAACTTGATAGCTATATCTGACAGTTTTAGTACCTGGATCTCGAGAAAAGGTTACTGGAAGAAGACTGGGATTTCCTTCATTCTTCCATAATTTTTTAAATATAAGCTAAAATCTTGCTAATTCACTATGGTATTTTCTTTAATGAATTGATGATATTGCTGTATAAATTAATATTAATATTTGAAAAAAGTAAATCATTTATTTATCATACAAAAAAACATACATCTTTGTAGGAGAGAGAGAGAGAGAGAGAGAGAGAGAGAGAGAGAGAGAGAGAGAATTATTATTTTTATACATTCAACTTCCCTGCCAGATATATACTTAGCTATAGACTCCGTCGTCCCCGACAGAAATTCAAATTTCGCGGCACACCCTACAGGTA
The DNA here is from genome assembly GCF_015104395.2 of Macrobrachium nipponense. Lineage (NCBI taxonomy): Eukaryota > Metazoa > Arthropoda > Malacostraca > Decapoda > Palaemonidae > Macrobrachium > Macrobrachium nipponense. The sequence continues at coordinate 47,589,927 of NC_061087.1, forward strand.
GGTCAGGTGATCTACCACCCTGCCCTGGGTGGCAGGACTAGGAACCATTCCCGTTTTCTAATCGGATTTCCTCTGTCACCCGGACCATCAACATTGTTTTTGGTTCCTCTTGACTGGATTTTCTTTTTTCATCGACAATTGATCTTCTTGACCGACTTTTGGTGACGTATCTGGATTGTTGGATTGGCATACGCTTTTGTGGACTGTTTTTGTGGACTTGCTTTGGAATTTTCTTAGAATGTCTGACGCCGGAATGGTGATGAGATATTGTGTGAATGTAGGCTGTAAGGTGAGGTTGTTGAAAGCTTCGGTAGATCCTCACACCGTATGTAAAGGTTGCAGAGAGTATGAATGTTCTTTTACTAACACTTGTAAGGAATGTGAGAATTTGAGTGAGAGAGAGTGGAAGAATCTAACTACTTATTTGAAGAAGTTAGAGAGAGAGAGAGAGAGTGAGGAAAGCTTCCTCTAGAAGTATGAGTGGTTCTAGATCTAATGAGCTAGTTCCTAGTTTGGGAACTTCTTCCCCTCTTGTAAGAATTGCCACTTCTCCTTCCTTTTCAGCCTCTTCACCTATTGCAGATCCTGCAGATTCGGCAAAAGAACTTGCGGATCTAAAAGCAGCTTTCAAAATCATGGAAAACAAAATGGCTGCTTTGCAAGGTAAGGCTAGTGATTGTACAGTGGACAGTGATATGAGTGTCCCCAGTGTAGTGGAGGGGGCGTCTGGTCGGCTCCACAACGCTCCCAAGTCTAGACCTCTTCCAAGCTCCCATGCCCAGAGGAGAAGGAATGTCAAAAACCGTAAGGAGGTTGTGGAGATTCCCCACCGATCAGGTGTCCCTTCGGCAGGCTCTGTGACACCCCAGACTGCCAGGGATCGCTATTGTAAAAGCGTCCTGCGTGAGTGTTTCTCGTCGTCGGGATCTTCGTCTCCTAGACGCGGTTGGAGGGATTCTGATCGCTCGCGACCATTGAAGAGGAGTTGGAAGGCGCCGACTCTTGACTCGAGCCCGGAACGCTTCCCTGAGGAGTCTCCTTCGGATGTTAAGAGGGCAAAGATAGCCCTATAGTCACCCGTAGTTGCCGTGGAGCCCATAGACACCTCTCCTCCTCCTTCTCCTCCTCCTGAAGAGGAGAAAGAGGAGGCTACTAAGAGAATCCTCCTCTCTATGCAAGAGCAGATATCGTCGTTAGTGGGAGTGCTTTCAAAGGAACCTCCTCGAAGGAAAGATACTTCCCTTCCGATCAAGAGGTCCTCTAGACGTATGGAGGTCCCTGCCGCCAGGAGCGAAGCTCCTACCAGGAGTGAAGCTCCTAACAAGAGCGAGGAGCCAACCAAACGCAAGGCTCCTGCTAGGAGTGAAGAGTCGTTCAGGCGCGTGGCTCCTACCAGGGGTGAGGAGTCAATCAGACGGGAGTCAACTAAACGCATGACTCCTAACAGGAGTGAGGAGTCAACCAAGCGCACGACTCCAACCAGGTGTGAGGAGCCCAACAGGCGTGTGGCGCCAGCCAGGAGTGAGGAGTCACCCAGGAGGCAGGAGGCAGGAGACAGGAGTCAGGAGGCAGGAGGCAGGAGGCAGGAGGCAGGAGTCAGGAGGCATGAGGCAGGAGTCAGGAGTCAGGGGGCAGGAGGCAGGAGGCAGGAGTCAGGAGTCAGGAGTCGGATATCAACCAAGATGCAAGATTCGACTAGACTCGTGTCTGAATTTGGTGGCTCTTCCCCAGACAGAAGCACCTCCCCTTCGGATCGAAGGAGGTCTTGGAAAGACTCATCCTCCAAACGGGAACGTTCTCCCTCTTCCAATCGAGTTTTAGAAGAGGTGTCAGAAGACGAGCTCCCTACAAATGAGGGACTGTCTAACTACAAGACTTTAGCCTCCTTATTACTTCAAGAGTATGGAGACTCTCTTAGCCCAGCTGCTCCTCCTTCGCCTCGTTCGCTCTTCTCGAGTACTAGGACAGTAAAGTCCTCTGCTTTCCTTAAGATGAAACCAGCAATTTCTATGAAGAAGGCCCTCCAGTCTCTAGATTCATGGATGGGCACGAAGAAAGAGTTGGGCAAAACAGTGTTCTGCATGCCTCCTTCCAAACTCCTTGGAAGGAGAGGTATTTGGTACGGGACAGGAGAAGCTATGGGTCTTTCTCTCCCTGCATCAGCAGACGCAGACTTCTCGAATCTGGTTGATGCCTCCAGACGACACTCTTTAGGGTCGGCCAGATCGACATGGAGCATTTCGGTTTTGAACCACCTTCTTAAAGGACTATTCATCGTCTTAGAAGTGTTCAATTTCCTAGACTGGTCTCTCGGGGTACTTGCTAAGAAGTCTCAGGACTCGGAATTTCTTAATAACCCAGAAGTTCTTCATAGCGTCCTGGCATGTATGGACAAGGCAGTACAAGACGGTTCGGGAGAGGTTTCTTCCCTATTTGGAGCAGGTTTGCTAAAGAAGAGATCGGTGTATGGATCCCTTTTGCCTAAGGCTGTTTCTCCTAGTCAGAGAACCGCGTTATTGTTCGCCCCTTTGTCCGATCATCTGTTTCCTTCTCAGTTGGTGAAAGATATATCACGCTCACTAACTGAGAAGGCGACACAAGACCTCCTTGTGCAGACAACGAAGAAGAGTCGCCCTGTAGTTTCAACTATTAAGAAGGACTCTCGTCCTCCTCAGCAGCCCTTTCGTGGAGGTGCAACGGCTCGTCCCCCCTCCAGAAAGAAGAGCTCTGATAAAAGAGGAAGGTCTTCCTTCAGGCCCTTCAAGAAAGGAAAATGACTTGCAGATCCTCCAAACACCAGTAGGCGCCAGACTCCTGAACTTCGCAGGAGCCTGGGCGCAGAGAGGAGCCGACTCTTGGTCGGTTTCGGTTCTAAAGAAGGGATACATCATCCCCTTCGAAGACAGTCCTCCCCTAACCTCTACTCCTCGGGAACTGTCAGCAAGATACCGAGACCCTATAATGAAAGGTACGCTCCTTCAAATGGTGGATCAAATGTGGGAAAAGGAGGCCATCGAACTAGTATAGGATCCACTCTCCCCGGGATTTTACAATCGCCTTTTCCTAGTGCCAAAGGCTTCGGGGGGGTGGAGACCGGTACTGGACGTAAGCGCGCTGAACCGATTTGTACAAAAGAAGAAGTTCCGAATGGAAACGTCCTCCTCGGTGATGTCAGCCCTACGTCCAGGAGATTGGATGGTCTCGCTGGACTTACAAGACGCGTATTTCCACGTCCCCATTCACCACTCGTCGAAGAAATATCTTCGGTTCATGATAGGGGGCAAGATTTTTCAATGCAGGGCTCTGTGTTTCGGCCTGTCTACAGCTCCTCAGGTCTTCACCAACCTGATGGCGAATGTAGCGAAATGGCTTCATCTAGAGGGAATCAACATCTCCCTCTACTTAGACGACTGGCTGATCAGGGCCAGGTCAGAGAGCCAGCGTTTGGAGGACCTGATGATAACACGAAATCTGATACAGTCTCTGGGATTACTCGTAAACCTCGAGAAGTCGCAACTGATCCCCAGCCAGAACCTGGTTTATCTGGGGATTCAGATGGATTCTCGGGGTTTTCGGGTGTTTCCTTCGCAAGAGAGAGTCACTCGAGGCTTGTCAAAGATCTCGAACTTCTTAGAGAGAGAACACAGTTCAGCGAGGGAATATTTGAGCCTGTTAGGGACTCTGTCCTCGCTAGAGAAGTTCTTCACTCTAGGGAGGCTTCACCTTCGCCCTCTTCAGTTTTTCCTGAAAAAGGTATGGAGTTGGAAGACGGGGCAACTCTCAGACTCTTTTCCGATTCCCCAGGAGGTGAAAAATCACTTAAAGTGGTGGATCATTCCTCTAAAGAAGAACGAAGGCTTGTCCCTTGCCCTGCGGAGCCCCAACCAAGTGTTATTTTCCGACGCTTCGGAGTCGGGATGGGGAGCAACGCTAGGAGCAAGGGAGGTGTCGGGCACCTGGACAAAGGAACAGGTGTCTTGGCATATCAATTGCAAGGAACTAGTGGCCATACACCTGGTCTTAAGATTCTTCGAGGAGGTAGTCAGAGGCGGGGTGGTTCAGATAAACTCGGATAACACCACGGCTCTGGCTTACATCCGCAAACAAGGAGGGACTCATTCGTTCTCCCTCTATCAGCTAACAAGAGATCTGTTAACCTGGACAGAGGAAAGAGGTATAACTCTCCTCACAAGATTTGTACAAGGGATACGAAACGTGAGAGCAGACAGGCTAAGCAGGAGGAATCAGGTCTTTCCCACAGAGTGGACTCTATACGCAGAAGTGTGTCGAAGTCTGTGGTCCCTGTGGGGGAGGCCTCACATAGACCTATTTGCTACGTTCCTCTCCAAAAGGGTAGAGATATTTTACTCGTTAGTAGAAGATCCAAGAGCCTTTGCAATCGACGCGTTTCTCCTAGATTGGTCGGGCCTAGACGCCTACGCCTTTCCCCCATTCAAGATCCTGGGGGAAGTACTCAGGAAATTCGTGGCTTCAAAGGGGACGAGGTTGACCCTCATAGCCCCATTTTGGCCAGCCCAAGAATGGTTCACGGAGGTACTGGAGTGGATAGTGGACTTCCCCAGGTCTCTGCCAAGCAGAACAGATCTACTCAGACAACCCCACTTCGAGAGGTTTCATCACAACCTCCCCGGTCTCGCTCTGACTGCCTTTCGACTATCGAAAGACTCGTCAGAGCGAGGGGATTTTCTCGCAAAGCTGCAACCGCTATCGCTAGAGCCCGCAGATCTTCAACGAGACGAGTATACCAATCGAAGTGGGAAGTCTTTAGGAGATGGTGTAAGACGAAGAAGCTGTCCTCCTCCAATACCTCTGTAACCAACATTGCCGATTTCCTCCTTTTTCTTAGAGAGGAATCGCAACTTTCTGTGTCTACCATCAAGGGATACAGGAGTATACTGTCAGCAGTATTCCGGAATCGAGGGCTGGAGATTGCAGAGAATAAGGATCTCCACGATTTGATTCGGTCTTTCGAGACTTCGAAATCAAGGACTCCGAGAACACCTAGCTGGAATCTGGACGTGGTCCTGAAATTCCTTGCCTCGGACAAATTCGAACCTCTACATCTTGCCTCCTTCCGGGACATTACTAGGAAATGTTTATTCCTATTGTCCCTCGCGACGGCCAAGAGGACGAGCGAATTGCACGCTCTGGACTCTAAAGTGGGGTTTAAAGGAGATGCGGCTATCTGTTTGTTCCAGACATTATTTCTGGCGAAAAATGAGAACCCATCAAAACCTTGGCCCAGGAGCTTTGAGGTAAAAGGCCTATCTAACCTGGTAGGTAGAGAGATAGAAAGGTCTCTCTGCCCGGTTAGGGCTCTTAAATTTTATTTGGAGAAAAAGAAGCAGATGGGAGGTTGTCAACAGGGTCTTTGGTGTGCTGTGAAGAACCCCAAAAGACTCATGTCTAAAAACGCCTTAGCCTTCTTTGTGAGAAGTATAATTACTGAGGCGCACAAGAATTGCCCGGATGAATCCTTCGGACTTCTAAGAGTTAAAACTCATGAAGTAAGGGCGGTAGCAACGTCGCTAGCGTTTCAAAAGAATATGTCTCTAAGGAATATCATAGAAACTACATATTGGAGATGCAATTCAGTTTTTGCATCTCATTACCTGAAGGATGTAAGGGTGACCTATGAGAAATGCTTCTCTCTCGGTCCGTTTGTGTCAGCAGATACAGTACTGGGACTTGGAGCAAAGACTGATCCTTAAAAATCTTTTATCTTAAATGTACATAAACCCTCTTGTCAGATATGTGCTTGGTTTCCTACTAGCAAGTGTGCTGATGTCGCACGGGCGGCTGGTGTCTTTGCTGGTAGGGGACCAGGGGTATATATGGCTAGTAGGGGGGTACAATTTTTTTTTTTTTTTTTTTTTTTTTTTTTTTTTTTTTTTTTTTTTTTTTGTTATAAAGTGTACAGGATTTTATGTTTCGAGTTATTGGTTGTTTGTAGGGAGTTTGGGGATAACTCCTTGCAATCTTTAGAACTAACATGGATGTTAGGATCAGGTGATCAGGATCGGTGTTGTGCTCCTTGAACAAGGTGTATTGTCATGTTAGTGGAATAGCACCCAATGACAAAGGCCTTTAGGCTCTGCCGAGTAAGTGGATAAGACCCCATTGGCAGACCCACAAGAACTCTTAGCCATAGATCAATATCTCGCTGAGGCTCTTGAGGCAAAGCAGACTCCTGGGCAGTAGCCACGAAGTCTTCCGCCTAATCAGGTAGGAACCAAGGTTTATTAATACCTACAACATATGTTGTTTACCTGTCTATTTCAGTGGTTAGCTGTCTCTTACCCACCACCAATGGGTGCTAATCAGCTAAGTATATATCTGGCAGGGAAGTTGAATGTATAAAAATGATATTGTCATGATACAATAAAGTTTTATACATACTTACCTGACAGATATATACGATTAATGGCCCACCCAACCTCCCCGCAGGAGACAGGTGGAAGAGAGGAAATCTGATTAGAAAACGGGAATGGTTCCTAGTCCTGCCACCCAGGGCAGGGCGATAGATCACCTGACCTACCTGTAGCGTGTGCCGCGAAATTTGAATTTCTGTCGGGGACGACGGAGTCTATAGCTAAGTATATATCTGTCAGGTAAGTATGTATAAAACTTTATTGTATCATGACAATATCATTTTTATTATGTGATATCATTTCAACTTATTAAACTTACTAATACAGTATTAATCAAAATTAATATTTGAAAATTAGTAAATCATTTTTGTAATTATAAAAATGTATTTTGTCATGAAAATAAACATCAAAATACACTAATTAGTGATTATTTTTGTCGGAAAATACAAAGAGAGAGAGAGAGAGAGAGAGAGAAACTATGGTTTTTACATCCAAGTCTAAGTAGAGTATAAATGGATTCTTTAAGTGAAATAATGTTTCAATGATATTTTGCTGTTTTGTATTAAAGGATATGTATACTGTTTGAGAATGCGTTCCTTATCCTTGACTATGGTTACCATACAGTTTAATAGCGTAAATTGATTTATGCGCCCTCCGCTCAGAAACTAGTTCTGCGTATGAGGTATCGTTAAAAGGCATAAAAAACCGTCGTAACCTTGGAATTTGCATTGTAATCTAACCAGACACTTAGTTTTGTTAATTATGTATACTGGAAACTAGCAATGATTTTTTCATTATTTGCGCTTTTGGACTGTTATAAACTGCGCATCCCAAGCTAGTGTATTCATTCACTCGGAAACTAGTTCCGCATATGAGGCGTCACTAAAAAAATTTAAAAAAACGACATAAAAAGTGTCGAAAATCATCATAACCTCAAAATTTTTGTTGTAATCTAACCAAAAACTTATTTTTATTAATATACTGTGCTAAACTGTAAAGGATTCTTATCATAGTATGCGTTTTTTTAAAGCGTCGTTAACTCGGAGCGTCGGAAGCGTCAGCGTTGTAACCTCGGAACAAGCTTCGTAACCCAGGGCGGATTTTTCAATGAATATTTAAGAAAAAGCGTCGTAACCTCGGAACGTCGTAAGCCGGACCCGTCATAACCCAGGGACTGCCTGTACTTGAAAGACGTTCGGGTCATTTACGAGAAATGCTTTTCTCTGGGTCCATTTGTGTCAGCGGATACGGTCCTGGGTATTGGAGCAAGCGCCGATCCTTAATTTTATGTACGTAACCCTCTTGTTAGATACGTTCTTGACTTCCTGCTGGAAGAAGTGTCAGATGTCGCACAGGCGGCCGTCACTTTGGTTCAGTAAGGAACTCGAGTGGTATCTGACTATTAGAGGGGTACAAAATTTTTTTTTTTGTACTTTAGTGTGTGCGTATTGACTGTGTAATTCGAGTTATTGGTTGTTTGGGGGATAACTCTTGACAATCTTAGAACTAACACAGGTGTTAGGATCGGGTGATCGGGTGATCGGGATCGGTTGTGTGCTCCTTAAATAAGGCGTGTTGTCATATAAGTGGATTAGCACCCATTGACAAATGCCAGTTAGGCTCTGCCGAGTAAGTGGATAAGACCCCATCGACAGACCCACAAGAACTCTTGGCCACAGATCACTATCTCGCTAAGGCTCATGAGGTGAAGCAGACCCTTAGGCAGTAGCCACGAAGTCTTCCACCTAATCAGGTAGGAACCAAGGTCTATAAATACCTACAACATATGTTGTTTACCTTTCTATTCAGTAGTTAGCTGTCTCTTACCCTCAACCAAAGGGTGCCAATCAGCTAAGTATATATTTGACAGGGAAGTTGAATGTATGAAAATGATATTGTTATGATACAATAAAGTTTCATACATACTTACCTGGCAGATATATACGATATGTGGCCCACCCAGCCTCCCCTCAGGAGACAGGTGGAAGAGAGAAAATCTGATAGAAAACAGGAATGGCTCCTAGTCCTGCCACCTAGGGCAGGGCGGTAGATCACCTGACCTACCTGTAGCGAGTGCCGCAAAATTTGAATTTCTGTCGGGGACGACGGAGTCTATAGCTAAGTATATATCTGCCAGGTAAGTATGTATGAAACTTTATTGTATCATAACAATATCATTTTTCTTGTACGGATCAATGTTTTAGGCTTATTGAGTTACGTTAACTAATTACCCTGTAAATACGAAAGTAAGAGGAATTTTGACGAAATATTTCGTATACGTATTCTCAATTGCCATATGAAGCTCCATGAATTTTTGTTACTGCATTTTTCGCCCTATACCCCCATATATAAGGGTTCCGGCCGGCCCCCTTAACCGCAATAAACAAGTGATCACGGTAGCTGTCACATGTGAAAACTTTCAGAGGGGAAAGTATCAGTGTGTGCATGCGAGTCCGCCTGTGTTGCGATTGCAGATGAAAGAGCTGTTTGAGATGCTTGTGATTGATTGTGTTTCTTTGCCGAGGACTGCGAGAGGACACATGAGGATGATTGTGGTGGTGGATCACATGAGTAAATTTGCTTATGTGGTTCCTATCAAAGAAAAGAGAAGTGAAACTGTTGTGCATATGGTGGGTCAAGTGATGTTGCCTGTGTGTGTGTGTAAGCTGGCAAAAATGTTGAGTGATAATGGACCTGAGTTTGTGGGATGGGAATATGAAGAAATATTGAAGGATTGGGGTATTGTGCATGTGTATTCTACACCATATATGCCCAATGCGAATGGTTTGGCTGAAATGACTGTTAAAACAAAGACTGAAATTTTGCAAATCATGAGTAAATGCGACAATGATTGGGATATTATGTAGGACATTCAGTGTGGGTATATAATGCCACACTGCAGAAGAGTATAGGTATGTCTCTTTGTAAACATGTTAAATTTTGAAAGGATTATTAGGATACAGTTGGGTCTGTGAGAGAGTGATCGGGATTTGTGGAAGAAAGCAAGTGAAAGGTTTAAAAGTTTTAAGATTGGGGATAAGTTGTTGAAAGGGGTGGTTGAGATAGGAAGAATGAATGTGAATAAGGAAAGGGAGAAATTTTAAGGGCCTTTTGAGATTTTGGAAGTGGGGCTGAGTGGATTGAGTTATGTTTTGGGGAAATTGCGAGTAGGTGGGGGTTGGATGAGGTTAGGGCACACCATAACCAGCTCCGTAAGTGGAGGGACGTACAACAGTATGTTCAGGAGAATGCGATGAGTGAATGGTTGAGGGTGAATAAGTATGAGCCGAGTGTCAGTGAACAAATGGGTCTGGGAGATTGACAGTTAGTGTTGGTTGCGTATGAAAGTAAGCAGAAGAATATAGAGAAAGGGAATGGAAGGAATAAGCTAGAACGGCTTGATAAGGATGTTAGTGTTAGGAACGGTTGATAAAACGTGTAATGTGGATGACTTTGAGGGAATGAATGAGACTTATAGTGTATGTGGGTGTGAATTATTAGGGATAAGTGAGACTTCTGTGGGAAGGAAGCTGAGTAGTAAGGAGGTGGTTGATAGTATGGATAAATCTTTACAAGAGTTTGACAGACATTTGGATGAACTTAGTGGTTTGGTAACAAATAGGGGAGATATTGGGACCAGAGCTAGAAGATGTCGATGAAGTAGTGAATGAGATTTGGGATGATAGTAGTGAGGGTAATTTGAATGAAAGTGGCTTAAAAGTAGTGAATTTAGTGTGAGTGTTGCAAGTGTAAGGAAACATTTTTAAATGTAATGGGGTAGGTAATGTGGAGGAGTGATAATGGTAGTTACATTTGACATTGTCTTTGAGGGTTGCATGAGAGAGAGAGAGAGAGAGAGAGAGAGAGAGAGAAGACAGATGAGAGATAGAGAGAGAGAGAGAGAGAGAGAGAGAGAGAGAGAGAGAGAGAGAGAGAGAGAGAGAGAGAGAGCATCATTGGGTTGGGAGTTTAGATGTTTTCGTATGTTTGATGTGTCGTGTTTTGTGGTTGGTGTTGCTGTATGTTAGTATGTAAGTTTGATATGTTTTTCTGAGTGTGAGTGAGTGAGCGATCAAGAGAGAGAGAGAAAGAAAGATCGTTATTGGTGGATGGATAGTTAGTGGTTTGATGGTGAGCAGAAGCGTCTGATTTTCTGTTGGAGCGGTCGCCAAAGGAGTGTATGGCGAATCTGTTACGGAGAGTCGTAAGGAGTCAATAAGTCAGAAAAGACTGTCAATCAGAAGTAGCCATTTGTTATTTGGTGTTTTCTTGATTGTTATTGATATTTTATGGTCGTTGTGCGTGAGTTTGTCAGGTGGTTGTTGAGCTGAAGAGGTTTGTAGTACTTGATTTTGCATTTTGATGGTTTTGTGAGTTGTCTGTTGGAGACAGGGTTGGTGGTTGTAGTTTGTTGTACTGGTTTTGAGTTGTATGATTTGTCGTCGTCTTCGAGATGTTGGTATTTGTTTGCGTAAAGTTGGGTTGTTGTTTTTTGAGTTTTTGTATGGTTGCTTGTCTGTCATGAGTAGTGCAATTCAGTGGTTGTTGTCTCTTGATGACTGTATCCAGCGGACGGCACAGAGCCTAGCCCTGAGTTATTCAGGTGTAAAGTGAGTACATGTGTTTGTGTTTTGTGTGTTCTGTATTTCGGTAAGCCAATCATCCTGCAGGTATTTGGTAATGTGAAGAGGAAAGTGTGACAGAAGGGAAAGTTTGTCAGTCGGAACAAGCAAAGTAAGTGGGGGAGATTTTGTTGCTTCGCTTGTGATCCTGTCACCACATCTTTTGCTTCTCGACCCTGCCGAGAACAGAACCCCTGCCGTTAACCGGGGGCTGCCTGTATAACATTTATAAAGTATAATGGGAAAGATATGATCTCCTAACCAGGAATATCCCACCATTTGAATATACACAGGATCATAATGAAACAAATGGTTTCTTGTTGATTTCATCAAAGATGCTGCTGATAAAGCAATACCAAAATCGAAATCTCATCCAACAAAGTTCCATGGTGGTTGGAAAAACTTAACAGAATTAATAAAAATAAAACACCAAAATAGGAGACTTGGGTAATTTGAATAGAAACTTTGGCAAAATAAATAAAACAGTACCAATATTAGAAGGAACTTTACACAAAAAATGACTATTAGTATACTTGAAATTGATACATTATAATCTCTATATAACAAAATATCTCCAAAAATGTAAAAAGACAGTAATTCAAGGAAGAATAATTTCATGGAGGAAATATGTATCAGATCTCTGTTATAATATACTCCCATACAAAATATATGGGAAAAATTCAGGAAAATGAATGGTATCTATGTTAAATCACCTAGACATGCCATGTTGAAAGATGGAAAAAGAACACTTGATCCAAAAGTAATAAGTAATGTAGAGACAATCTCCAGTTATCAATTATCAATTATGGCTTTGAATTTTACTTACTAATGAAGGGCATAAAGCTATAATAACTCCTATCTCCAACCTGGAAAGGATCCAAGTAATGCAAATAATTACAGGCCAGTTTCTCTTAACAAGTTGTTGATGCAAATTATTAGAGAAAATGGTAAATGCTTGACTAACATGGCACTTTTGGGAGAATAAAATTCTGACTCCCACACAATTTGGATCACTGTGCAACAGATCCATATTAGATGCTCTATCCAACTTAGAAGACCATACTATATGTAGAGGATTTGAACAAAAATAGGTTACTGTAGCAGTTTTTTGACATTGAAAAGGCATACGGTACTACATGGAGGTATGTAATAATAAAAACTTTACATAAAAACAGCATCTGTGGTCATTTACTTATGTTTAGCCAAAACTTTCTGACAGATTGCACGTTTCAGGTGAGAGTTTCATAATTTATTATCAAGTACATTTCCACCTGTAAACGGTGTTCCACAAGGAAGCGTACTTAGTGGCACACAGTTTACTTTAGCAATTAATGGTATTGTTATTAGTCTACCTAATGGAATAAAATGTAACCTTTATATGGATGATTTTACCATCTTCAACATCATGCCTAAAACATGCAGAGCGAATAATTATGAAACTATAATAAAAATAGATGAATGGGCCTCATCTATAGGCTTTAAATTATTCATACATAAGGCACCAGGAGTCGTACTCACCCAAATTGGAAAGCTCACATAACATACCTGAAGCCAAAATGTAAATGAGCATTAAACCTAATCAAATAACTATCGAACACTACTCTGGAGGCCAATAGATATCATTTGATTATGAATGTGAAGTATATGGCTCAGCTTAGGACACTGCTGAAAGTGTTAAACCCTGTTCACAATAAAGGCCTTAGAATATGCTTAAGAGCCTTTAAATCATTACTAAAATTATCTTTACAAGTTGAATGTGGTGAAGTAACTCTCTCTCCATGGAGAGCTAGTGATGATAAAGAGTGCCTTGAAAACTCAGTCAAGTGATTCTCCAGACGGATTTAAATCAGAGCACGGAGTGGTGTATGCTGCAGTATCCCATTTTTATAGTAAATTATTATTTAATATTTTCATACATTCAACTTACCTGTCAGATATATACATAGCTATCGACTCCGTCGTCCCCGACAGAAATTCGAATTTCGCGGCACACGCTACAGGTAGGTCAGGTGATCTACCTGCCTGCCGCTGGGAGGCAGGACTAGGAACTATTCCCGTTTTCTAATCAGATTCTCTCTGTCGCTGGGAAGGTAAACATATGTTTGCTTTCCCTCCTGATTTGATTTTCGTGTTTCATCGCCATCGCTCTTCTTGGGCCCTTCTGGGCGCGACTTTTACAGGGAAAATACTACGGATCGGTGGTTTTGGCATACGTTTTTAATAACTTTTTAATAACTTTTTAATAACTTTTAATGAAATTAACTTCGAAGTTTTCGAAGAAAGAGTATGTGTAAACTACCGAGTGTTCGGTAGACAATTACATAGTTTGCAAGAAAGGGAAATATAAATATTTATTCATTGATGAAGTGTAATAAATGTTAGAATTTGATTGAGGAAAATAAGGTAACTTCCTATTTGAGGAAGTCAGAAAACATAGAACTAGATATGCTTTCTTTAGAAGTCTTTATAGCCCTCGTTCTGACAAGCAGTTAGAATATTAACAGTACTAGTAGTGGTTGTTTCCTCATCACCTTCTTACTTCACAGAAACTACAAATTCATTTGCAATTTGGAAGATAAAGGAATGTAGCTCAAGATACGAGCTATTATAAGGTAAGAAGTGATTATAGTGTTCCCCATTGCATTAGAGGGTGCGTCTGATCGGCTCTGTCTCGCTCCCAGGCCTAGACCTCTTCCAAGCTCAACAGGCCCAGAGAAGAATGTCGAAAGCCGTACGGAGGTTATGGAGAATCCCCACCGATCAGGCGTCCCCTCGGCAGGTTCTGTAGAACGTCCCAGACTGCCAGGGATAGCCATTGGAAAGGCATCCTAATTCAATGTGTTCCCCTTATTATTATCGTCTTAACGAATAAGGAGAAGAAACATTCAACGGCGTAGGTTAAATGAAAATGCAAGATAATCTCGTCTGGCTATCGGAACCTCAGAAGAGACGGAAGAAAGGTTGCGGTAGAGGCATTGCCCTATCCGGGTTCGTCCCCCCGTACAGTTGGACGGGGGGGGCTCTATCCCATGGGGGTTTGAAATAGTTATTTCAATAAATTCCTCATCGGTACATGTATATGAAAATATATCTATTCTGAGAAGATCGAATTAGATATTAAAGGATATTTGTTGATCGAATGAATTGAATTATGGGATGATCTCGTTTAGTGATTACACACATATATATAATTTTTAAGCTTCTAGCTCCTTGGGCATGAAGCTCCGGTAACGAGGCTCAATGCGCCTAAAGCGTCTGAAACAAGGCGCAAAGCGTCTGAAACGAGGCGCAAAGCGTCTGAAACGAGGCGCAAAGCGCCTGAAGCACGATGACCAGGATCTTCATCGGAAATAGGAAGTCCATTCTCATTCAGAAGAAAGGGAGGGCTATGTCGAAAATGGAAGTATTGTCGAATTCTAAGCAAGAACAAATATACAAGAGATCGGAACCTTCCGCACACAAAACCTTCCGCACAAGCGGAACCTTCCAGAAGGCGGAAGATTCCAGATTCAAATAACCTTCCAGACGTACAGAACTTTCCAGGCGAGGATCGCCTTTCAGATGCTCGGAACTTTCCAACAAGAAAACGTTCCAAGGCGATACGTCTTTCTAGGATCCAGGATATTTCTGATCACGATACTCCTCCCAGGCGCCAGGAGTATTCGGAAACGCGATCTCCGCCAATAGACAGTTCCACCGGGCAAACGATACTCCTACCAGGCGCCAGGAGTATTCTAGGTAAGATACTCCTGCTTAGCGCCAGACACTTTCTCCTACAAGAAGAGCCTGACAACCGCCGAGAGTCCTCCAGACGAAGGGTGAAAGACATTCAAGGCTTTTCCTGATAGGGACGGGAGTTGTCGCGCAGGCGGCCGTTGCCCTTGTCAGGATCGTCTTATTGCAATAAAGGCTAGAGCAAGTTCGGTTTTTTCCAGGCAGGGACTCAAGATGTAGCACAGGCTGCCGTAGCCCTTGTCAGGTTAGAGTCGATACTGCGAATAGCCCTTCACCTTTCAATCTGCCCCAAATTGAGGAATGGAAGATAGAGCAGAATTGTGAGAATTAGTTCAGTATTAGTAAGAGGATATTAAAATCATCCTCCTTCTAAAATAGATTGCAACCAACCATTTACAGAAGAGGGGCAATCGTTTGGAAGTTGAACAAGATTCGTACGAGCTCTCATTCATTGATTAGAGGCTCTTCCAGATAAGAAAGGCGTAAAATACGGAAACCTTATCTCCAAGATAATAAAAGCGGGGTGAGATTCTCTTCGATCCTCGTTGTCATTTGCAATATCTTTCGACTAATACTCATTCGGGATTATGGACGAAATGAACGAAGAGAGTAAGATTTCTATTCTTTCTCTGCATGTCAGAAAGGAAAGAGTGTCGTAGAAGGCTTGCTGTATATGACTACTGAATGACAAGTCATAATACGCATACCATAGTTGCCTTTCTGGTTCGCTACGGAATTGTCTATATCCTTAAAGGATTTTACTAGTAAAGACTTCGCTTAAAAGGTTTATTACGACAATACCTATTCAGCCTCGGTATTTAACAAAGGTTGTTTGCCTAAAATTTGCATTATTGAGAGTTTTCTTAGACTCGAGAATAATTTTTATTATATCCATTCATTGAAAGGAGTAATGGCACTCAGAATGAAGGCAGCCAGGCAGTGAACGACACGGCTGTAATTGTGAGCCAATCTAGTACCATCCGGTTCTCGGTCTGTGAACGGTTGGTTACATCTTTCTCTCCTAAAGGATCGAATGCTTCAACCGTATATTCCCCCATAAAATCAGGGGACTTAACCACGAATTGAGGGAATTTTTTTTAGGCAAACATGAATAAACATCGTATTCGTTTTGCTAAGGATACTCTCTGCCCTCGGCGAGGAAAGAATGTAAGTAGAAAATTCACCTTAAGATAACGATACGCTTAAGCCTTATGCACACCGTGGTGGTTTTTTTAATTTACAGCGCTCCTACTATCCTTACAAGAGTTTCCTAGATGAATCTGTTACCACAATGTGATAGATTATAAAGAATTTTAATTCGGCAGAGCACGATTTAACATTCATTGGAAAGAGTTGTCAGACCCCTGCGGAAAATATTCACAGATATCTTCGCAAGGCAGAAGATGAACGACCTTCTTATAGATTGCTTCCTTTTCCTCGAAACAAGAGAGGTAGCAAGATACGCCATCTTTAAATTTTAAGAGGGGAATAAACTTTAGTTTTTTTTCCCCTAGTTGTATATATTCTTAACACATATTAAAATAAATGGGCATCTAAGGAAGAAGATGGAATGCAATCATTTTGGCAATAAAAGGTTGGATTCACAGAAGTCACGTTCTTCTTTCAGCATGTGTCGGAAGGTTTTTCTAAGGGATTTGATCGGAATCTATTATAAATATTGGACTGAAAAACCTATTCACTCTGAGTCTGTCTGCGTGCAGACTGACCAGAAGTAAATATGAATGAGAGGATTTTTCAAGGGAAGCTTGATAGTTTCCTTTAAATATGTGAAAGACATAGAGTTGCTGCAGATCGTGCTAGATAGAAAGGGGAAACTGTCTCTTCGATACCTCTGTGAACTACATAAGGATTTTCTTTTTTTCCCTTTCAGAGGGAAGAATCACCTTGGTAATTTATGCTATCAATGAACACAGTGAAAAGATATATTCTGTCTAGACAAAGAATATTAGAGATAGTAGAGAATTAAGATCTTCGGGATCTTATACAATACCTCTATACGATAAGATTAAGAGATCTTATACTTAGAATGGGATCCTAATTTGGGCCCCCTCAGATTCCGTGGTCCGACAAAGATTGGAACTGCTCCTAATCAATGTTTTCTCTTGGTCCTAAACGATCAAGAGGACAAGTGAAATTTTGGGCTTTAGAATCTGGAATCAAATTCTATGACGACTCGGCAATGGGTTCTGGCCAGCATAGTAGGTTTGGCAAGAGAACTAAAGCCTTTTATTCCTGGATCAACGCTGTTAGATAGAGGTTTCGTTGTCCCGGGTAATGTAGTTGACATTGTCATCTACAGAAGAAGAAAAGGTTTAAACGTTTACTGACAGAGTCTTTGGAACGCGAGAAGGGCTCAAACTACTTCCCAAAAGGTTCAGAGAGATACATTCAAGAAGCTAGAAATCAACCAATTTCCAGCTCAGAATCTTTTAAAGTCCAAGCTCCTTCCCTTCCTTCGGGCAAGGATAGGGAAGCTTCTGCAACGAGAAAACTCATCAACATGTAGGAGGAGAACTCGTTAGCAACGGAAGTATGCAATAATGATCCTCCTCGGAGGAAGACTTGTCTCTTGGAATTTTTGAGATTTCCCTATTGTCTACGGGATGGAGCGGACTAAATTGTGATGAATGTGCAGGAGCAATTAGCGTCTTTGGTAGGAGTACTTTCTAAAGATCATACTCGGTAAAAAAGGATGATAGACTTCTGATTAAGAGATCCAAATACCGATCTCCTGTGGGCGCGACGAACCCTACAGGAGAGTTGTCGCACAAGCGGCCATCTCTGGGGGAGCGATGCGTTAGGGCAGGCGAGACGTGGGAAAGGAAGTAACTCCTGCCAAGCGTCCTGGCGCCAACTAGGAGCCAGGCGCCAAGTAGGCGCAAAGAGCCTGACTTTACTATAGATCGTTCTAGCCCAAGATCTTCATCCAAGCAACAAGAGCCAACTGGAGAAGAGAGAACTCCTGATAGGAGTATAGCGCCCGCTAAGCGCAATATACTTGCCATTCGAAAGGCCATTCCATGAGCGATACTCCGACCAAGTCACAGGAGTATTCGGAACTAGATGCGCCTTCCATAGGTCAGGAGTATTCGGGAAGAGATACTCCTGCCAGGCGCCTTGAGTACTCTGACCTCGATACTCCTCCAGGAGCAGGAGTATTCTAGACTTTTTACTCCTACCAGGCGCCAGGAGTATTCGAAGCGCGATGTGCCTACCAAGCGCCAGGAGTATTCTGAGCTTAATACTCCTAACAGACGACCAGGAGTATTCGGAACGCGATACTCCTGTCAAGCACCAGGAGTATTCCGATGAGCACGATACTCCTCCCAGGCGCCAGGAGTATTCGGAACGTGATACTCCTACCAGGCGCCAGGAGTATTCCGATCACGATGCTCCTCCTAGGAAAGCGATACTTCTGCCAGGCGCCAGGAGTATTCCGAGTCACGATACTCTCCCAGGCTCCAGAGTATTTCGGAGAGCGATACTCCTGCCAGGCGCGCCATGAGTATTCATGGAGACCGATACTCCTCCCAGGCGCCAGGAGTATTCGGAGACGATACTCCTTTGCAGGAGTATGAAGTAGTTTCAGAGACGAGGAGTATTCCGATCCCGCGTACTCCTCCAGGCGCCAGGAGTATTCGGAGCGCGATACTCCTGCCAGGCCGCCAGGAGTATTCTGAGCTTAATACTCCTAACAGGCGCCAGGAAGTATTCGAAGCGATATCCTGCCAGCGCCAGGAGTATTCGGAGAGCGATACTCCTGCCAGGCGCCAGGAGTATTCGAGGACGAGGAGTATTCCGATCGCGATACTCCCTCCCCAGGCGAGGAGTATTCGAGCGCGATATCCTGCCAGGCGCCAGGAGTATTCTGAGCTTAATATCCTAAGGCGCCAGGGAGTATTCGAAGGCCCGCGATACTCCGTTCGCCAGGCGCCAAGGGGAGGTATTCAGAGACGAGGGAGTTAATTTTCGATAGGGCGATAACTCCCTCCACAGTGCGGCCGAGGAGGGTAAATTCGAGCGCGATCTCCTGCCAGGCCGCCAGGGTATTCTTGCTTAATACTCCTAACGCGCCAGAGTATTCCGAAGGCGATACTCCTGCCAGGTGCCAGGAGTATTTCCGAGCGCGGATACCCTCCAAGCGCCAGGAGTATTCGAAAGCGCCGGATACTCCTTCCAGGCGCCAGGAGTTTATTCGAAGCGGATACCCTCCAGGCGCCAGGAGTATGCTGAGCTTAATAACTCCTAACAGGCGCCAGGGAGTATTTTGGGGGAGCAAGATGCGCCTTCCAGACGGCAGGAGTATTCGAAGAGTTTTTACGACTGTCAGGCGCCATGAGTATTCTAAACAGGATACTCCTCGCGCCAGCCAGGCGCAAGCCAGGCGTTAGGCTTCATCCAGATGAGATCCAGTTCAAAGAAAGTCCTAGTCTTCTTTGAAACAATGGTGATCTCTAAAGCATTTCATAAGTGACTTGATGATACCTTCAAACAGCTGAGAATTTAAAAAGCTCTAAAGTGCGAGCTTTTGCAAATTCTTGTTCTTTTGTAACAATATGTCAGAAACCATATTAGCTTTAACATATAGGAGATGCAATTATGGGTTGACTACTCATTACACGAAGGACTTCAAGTTAACCTACGAGAGATTCTTCTCTCTTGTTTTTATAACGTATCAGCGGATACGTTTGCTGGATAAGGAGCCGACACTGATCCTTTAAATAATGAGTTGAATTTATTTTAACTCAATGATTTTTTTTTGGAGGTTTGAAAGGAGTTTGGGGGATAACTCTCTTTCAATTTAGCGCGAACCCTCATGTTAGGAACAGGTGATCGGGATCGGTGTTGCGCTCCTTAAATAAGTGCGTGTTGTCATATAGCGGATGTGCTCCCATTGACAAACGCCAGTTAGGATTCTGTCGAGTAAGTGGAAGAGACCCCATCGACAGATCCACAAGAACTCTTTGGCCACAGATCACTATCTCGCTAAGGCTCTTGAGATGAAGCAGACTCCTATGCAATAGCTAGGAAGTCAATCCTTCGTCTAGAAACACAGAGGAACTAAGGTCTATAAATACCTACAACATATGTTGTTTACCTGTCTAGTCAGTAACTAGCTGTCTCTTGCCCTCCACCAAAGGGTGTCAATCAGCTATGTATATATCTGACAGGTAAGTTGAATGTATGAAAATGATATTGTTATGATACAATAAAGTTTCATACATACTTACCTGGCAGATATATACAATTAAAGACCCACCCAGCCTCCCCGCAGGAGACAGGTGGAAGAGAGAATCTGATTAGAAAACGGGAATAGTTCCTAGTCCTGCCTCCCAGCGGCAGGCAGGTAGATCACCTGACCTACCTGTAGCGTGTGCCGCGAAATTCGAATTTCTGTCGGGGACGACGGAGTCGATAGCTATGTATATATCTGCCAGGTAAGTATGTATGAAACTTTATTGTATCATAACAATATCATTTTAAACAAATACATAACAATCCAAGTCTATTACCTATCTTCCCTGTTGACTTTAAGACAGGAAGGGGAAGGGAACTTTCAATTAACTTCACATAAGATGGGAAGGGAGTGGTGCCCATAAAGTGTACAAATTTAATTTCTCTCTCTCTCTCTCTCTCTCTCTCTCTCTCTCTCTCTCTCTCTCTCTCTCTCTCTCTCTCTCTCTCTCTCTCTCTCTTCTTTCCTTTCTTTCTTCCTTCCTTCCTAGGCCATGAATTTCCAACTTTTGATATCTAATGTAAGAATAACTTATGTTATTCTTTCTGTTGCTGTAATAATTCATAAATAATTTTGCTCTCGTAAAGTAAGGACAATCTCTCTCTCTCTCTCTCTCTCTCTCTCTCTCTCTCTCTCTCTCTCTCTCTCTCTCTCTCTCTCTCTCTCGTAGTTAGCGCTCACACATATTTTTACAACTTATTATTTCTTTTTGCATCTTTACCTGTACATTGGATAATTTTGAATTGATCTAATTTTACCAGAATTATATACTGTAAATTTGCTAGTGTTGCAAATACGTTCTAAAACATAAAGGCATAACTAAGAGTTGTATTAGTAGTCCAAACAAAAAACACTTTGTTCATAAAATAGTATTTCAGAACAAAGAGTGAAAGATGTAGAATAAAGTTCTTAAAAATGAGGTTGAGAAGGCTTCTAAAGATAGATTGGTAGGAAGGAGAGAGAGAGAAATCTCGCTTACAACTCTCCCTTATTATTACGTCAACCAATTACTTCCTTTTTTTAGAGTATTTTATTTAGCTAACTTTCAAGTAAAATTACACTATCTTAATTGGCAGCATGATTAAGGGGGCCGGCTGGCTACTGCCCTTTTTTAAGGACAGGACTTTGATATTCATACCACTTAATAAGGTGACTTGGGACATCTCCAAACCGCATATGATTTTCGCCTCTGACCTTCGGTTTTGTGACGCCAGGGCGATTTATCCCGAAAATAACCATTTTTCAAATTCTATCTCCTCCCTTGATATTTAATATTAAGACCTGGGATTACTACCATATATAGACCTGATGTAGACCTCCAATCGAATGGAGAGTTTTTTTTCTAAAAGTCATTTTTTTGCTAGATATGAATTTTTCAATATGGTCAAAAAATAAACCCTATAAATCAGGAGAAAAAAATTTATAAAAAAAAATACGAAACAAAAATTGGAAAAAAGGGCTCTATTTGATTGTTCTATAATGTCTTTCTGAGTTATATACCAAATTCCAATGTTATAGCTTTAAAACTAAGTGAGAAGATAGATTTTGAAGGTCAATAAGTATAATTTTGAGATACGGGCGTTCAAAGTTTTCCTTCGTATTTCTATAAAGACAATATTAATAAATAATGATTATTATGAATGTATATTTGTTTTTTGTGTATTAATAAACCAAAACTATTTTATTTATCATAATTTTAATCATAAATGATGATCCCTTTGCTCATATATCGCAGCCTGGGGCACTGCTGAGGCAAGATTGGGGCACTCCTTCCTACGCAATTCTCTCTCTCTTCCACTAACTCTGCTTATTTACAGCGAATTTTCTTCTTCTGTGTGTTAGCGAGATGTTTTCCTTGTATTTTCCTCTTTGGCATGATGAAATTCTTGCCCGAAACAAAGATAAACAAACGTAATTGCGAGAGAATGTCAAGAGGTGAAACTCGAAGGCGTACACTTTTTTCACAAAGACAATTTAATAAATCATGATTATTATGAATTTCATATTCCATTTTGGGTATTAAAAAATCAAAACTTTGTTATTTATCATAAATGAAGATCTCTTTGCTCAAAGATCGTAGCCTTAGGCACAGTGTGACGTGTGCTGTCAAGCAAGACGGGGGCGTTACTAAGCAACCCTCCCCTCTCTCTTCACTAACTACGCATATATTATGATATTCTGTAATAATACTTGAGCGATTTTTCTTCATCTGTATGTTAGCGAGATGTTTCCCTTGTCTTTTCCTCATTGGCATGATGAAATTCTTGCCGAAACATAAATAAACATACTTGAAAGCAGGCGAATGTCAGACGTAAAATGGAACGTGTAGACTACTTGACGTCTGTGATCGCACTGGACTTGGTAGCTTGAGCCTGAAGTCTCCTTCTCGACTCGGGGAATGTCTACAGATGCCATTTCTCCCAATTTCTTTGACAATAATTATAAAAATTTACGATAATAGAAGAAATATTGCATTTTCTTGTACGGATCAATGTTTTAGGCTTATTGAGTTACGTTAACTAATTACCCTGTAACTACGAAAGTAAGAGGAATTTTGACGAAATATTTCGTATACGTATTCTCAATTGCCATATGAAGCTCCATGAATTTTTTCATGACTTTGCATTTTTTACCCTATACCTCCATATATAGAGGTTCCGGCCGGCCCCCTTAAGGTCATATTTAGTGCTTCAGCTCTAGAAATAAGCATTTATTAGCATTTTTCGGGACAATACCAAACTTGCGTGAATCTTCGACTTGTGTCGGGCTCTGGAACCTACCCTCGCATAAGTTCAAAGTACAGAGGTGCCTCAGGATACGAAATTAATCTGTTCCAAAGCAGCCTTCGTAACCTGATTTTTTCGTATCTTAATCTACGTTTTACATGTTAGTTGCCTAATTCGTTCCAAGCCCTACAAAAACACTCCAGTAAATTTTATAATAAAGCTAAATTGACCAATAAACAATGAAATACAGGCAGTCCCCAGGTTACAACGGTCTCGGCTTACGACGTTCCAAGGTTACGATGCTTTTCCATTATATTCATTACACATTATTTCCAGGGTTACGACGCATGTTCCAGGGTTACGACACCTACAACGCTCATCTGGCAGATGAAATATGACGCCAAAAATGGAAAATAATCAATATTTGAAGGTTTTTTTTTTTTATGAAAAATGCCATAAGAATGCAGTTTCAATGCACCCAAAGCATTAAAAGTAAGGTTTTCTTAGGATTTTTGACGATGTTCCGGCTTACGACGATTTTCGGTGTACGACACGTCTCAAAAACGGAACCCTCGTTGTAACCCGGGGACTGCCTGTACAACAATTTGGACCATTCAACACCTAACATAACCTTTATTGTATTACGTACCTGTAAATAAAATGTATTAGTGTACATGGTACAAGAAATACTTTACGTACATGTACGTACATATGTAGTAAAATGTGGAACCTTACCTTTCGAATGAGGCGATCTCCGAAAGTGGTGACAGAGGAGGAGGACAAATGGCAGGAAACATGAACACTCAACTTTACGAAACACATTAAAAAATGGCAGAAAACATTAACACTAAACTGTACGAAACACATTATCTCCATCTTCGTTCTCCATAGAAAGCATCCTCTTCTTTCTGTGAACTTCAGCAACATTCTTGGGACCCATGGCTAATAACGTAAGTAATTAAGTTCACACACAACACGATAAAGTAACTGACAGTACAACGACAGCAAAATCACTAACACAAATTCACATTAACAAACTAAATATATGTGAACGAACAAATTCCAGTATTTATGATAACGCTGCCGCAAAAATTGGTCAAGGAACGCCTCTACAAAGAGGCACGATGCTGACCAATAGGAGAGCAGGATCTTACGGCGGTGACTAGCATCAGCAACCAATGGGAGAGCGGGAGGATGGTGGTGAGTCTACTCAGTTGGCGGCGCGCGAGTTTTAAAATTGTTCTAGGTGGTCTGGGCAAATCTCGGACTTTACCCTTTTGTAACCTGAATTATTTTTGTATACAGAAGCAAAAAGATCTTCGACTTTGCTTTCGTATCTTGGATTTTTCGTAAGTAGGGACTTTCGTATGTCAAGGTTCCACTGTATTACTGTACTACCTTTATCTTAAATACAGCTGTAATAGCCTGTTTGACTTGTGCAAATGGATGCCGTAGGTGTAACAGCCAGCCTAGGACAATATCTCACATGCACTTTTGTATTTCATGTATGGTAATAGTACAGTATAGTAACAACTGATAAGAAATTTGTTGTATAAAAATACATCAGTGGTGATGAAACCATGGTAGGCTTTGGTTAAACAGGTATGCTACCTTTCTACCAAATTTTATCATTTACAAGAGAGAGAAAAAGAATGGGTTGCATTTCATTTTCAAAGTGTAATTATGCAGTATACATGGTTTCATGTAGGGGGAAAGGTAGATAACTTTTGTATAATGCTTTCAGTTAATGTGGTATCGCTGTTTTACATCTGTATGAGTTTTTTTTTTTACATGATTTTACCAGATTTCACCCTTATCCAACTGGTCCTTGGCTCTATAAATCTGGTTTATTGAGAGAATACTGTATACATTTACTGTATGTCCAGGCTGTCATTCAAGTTTTTTTAATAGTATTGCTTTTTATTTCAGAAAGTCAGCGAATTTCAATTGAAGGTGGGTCAAATGAACCACATGCTGGAACGAACGTCACAATTAATTGCAGAGGGCGAGGTGATACATTGCAGTGGAGTCATGGCCATCATGAAATCATGTAAGTTAATATTAAGTTAAAAGAAATGTTGAGGCTGTTTCCAGAGTGCATCCCTGAGTATGCCATTGGAAAAGATACTCATGACTCATTTTTACAGCTCATCAATTCATTTTTTTTTATCTTAAGTAACTTACCAAGTAATTAAATAGCTAAGAATTTTTAAGTACCGGTAGTTAAAATGTGAAAGTCACAATAGCTATTCTTTTGTTTTGGTGTTGGCTAATACCCCTGCCCACTGCTGGAGGAATAGGTAAACGACGCTGCAAACTAGCTCAATGTATTTCTACTGGCTTTTGACAAAGGTTTCAGCAGTAGCTCTTAAAAACCGGATCATTTATTTACTTGTTGTTTTGGATATGGGTGGTGTACCATATGAATCTTTTGTTACTGTTGGATTGTGATTATTTAGTCATGCATTAGAAAGATTTGACTTTTCTTTGTTGTTGACTTTTAACTGACTTTCTTTGTTGTTGACTTTAACTGATTAAGTTTGACTCAGGAGTGACTATACTCTGTTTTTTTCCATCTGTCCATCCGCCTGTGGTGTTTGCGTATGGTAACACTGCGTCCCGGGGTTTAGATAGTTACATTCAGCTTGTATTCAACTATAATAACAATATCCTATTTTGAATATTGAAGGTGTAATTTGCATACAGTAAATTATTAAAACACTTTTCAGTTGCAAATGTACACCCAGATATCCTTTTATTTACCTAAAACTTACACATAGCGTAACTATCTAAAAGCCTGGGATGCAGTGTTACCATACGCAAACACCACAGGTGGATGGACAGATGGAAAAAAACAGAGTATAGTATCTCGTACTGTAACAAAGGTTGCAGGACATGGATGACTTCTGCCAAGTACGACACTTATACAGTGGACCCCCGTATTCGCGTTCTCCGGATTTGCAGACCCACACATTTGCGGATTTCTTTCAGGAACATTTCCCCACATTATTCGCAGAAAATTCGCCTATTGGTGGTATTTTTCTATGAAAAATATCCAGAAATTCCTGGTTTTTTTTATCTATTTCATAAAATGCACTTTTTGTCATAAACTATTAACAAGTATAAACATTTTTAGTGGGCTTTTCTGAGTTTTAGCTAACAAAATATGATGTTTTCAGAGTTTTTATAGGGGTTCCAACTATTCGCAGATTCTAACTATTCGCAGGGGGTTCTGGTACACATCCCCCGCAAATACGGGGGGACCGCTGTAGTACAGTGGGGCCTCCCTTAGTCGCGGATCAGGAATCACTGATTCAGTTAATCACAGGTTTTTCCTTGGACCACATCTCAGACTATATTGCTGGTATGAATCGTAGAGTTGGGGCTTGTCCTGGGAAGCTAAGCCTCGGCCGCGGTCCATAACCACCAACATGCATGAAGAGATTCACATTATGATGATATTAATGGACAATAAAGGTAATAGAACCATTCTCACCTTATATACTATTGGCATATCTTCAATATAAACAGCCTATTCATGGAATAATTCCACATCATTGACATCAGCTTGTACTTGTAGTGAGTGACCAGCAACGAAATGTAAACATTACATTGCATTCACAGCGACCTTTATCATTCTAATTATAAATGTTAATATTAGTAGTGTAATTATGGTAGTAATAACATTTAAGAAAACATTTTTTCAATTTGAACTTCATTATTATTTTGATAGAACTTAGTTAACTTCTCCAAACAATGCTGTCATACAAACGATAATTATCATAGATTATGACATTGAATTGTTTGCAATCGGTGATGAAGCGTCAACATAATAAAACCATTTTTACCTTATATATTATTGGCATATCTTCATAATAAAATGCTTATCTTATATATATTATTGGCATATCTTCATAATAAAAAGCCTCTTCAAGGCATAATTTCTTGGGGAAAGCATTTTTCAAAAGACAAAAATACACTTCACAAGTTTACAGTATGCATTGATTACTTTATTTTGATGTGATTACATTAATATTACCATACGGTACTGTAATCAGTACAGTAACTATTTTTTTTATCATAAATGTATATTCATTCATGAAAAAATACGTATGATCACCGTGATGTCACCAACCTACAGTCTCGTTCGTACGTACATATTATTTTTACACAGCGTGATAGTGGTTACACCATTCTACAAACTACCCACATATTTTACATACTTATGCTCTAAACTCTTATCATAAAACACTTTGCTTACTTTTTTGTGGATCCCAAATACTATATCCCGGAAAATTAACGAAATCGCAAATTTTTTCATAGAGCAAGATTCACTAATTACTGTATTATCCTCTTATTTTCACAACTAAAGTATCTGAAAATTAGTAAATCATTTTTATCCTCAAAATGTATTTAGTCGTGAATTATTATTATTATTATTAATAGGGGTTAGTTTTTTTTCAGAGGTCTGGAAAAACTAACCCCTATTAATAATAATAATAATAATTCATGACTAAATACATTTTGAGGATAAGAATGATTTACTAATTTCATACAATCAACTTACCTGTCAGATATATACATAGCTAAGACTCCGTCGTCCCCGACAGAAATTCAAATTTCGCGCCACTCGCTACAGGTAGGTCAGGTGATCTAACGGCCTGCCCTGGGTGGCAGGACTAGGAACCATTCCCGTTTTCTATCATATTTTTTCTGTCGCCGGTGGCATCAACATCGTTGCTGCTACCTCCTGACTGGAATTCGCTTTTCTAGACAATTGATCATCTTTTTTTTGGACTTTTTGGTGACGTACCTGGATCGTTGTTTTGGCATTCGCTACTGTGGACTGGATTTGGACTTGCTTTTGATTTTTCTTCAAGAATGTCTGATTCAAGTGGTTGTGTGAGAGTGTGTGTGAATGTAGGCTGCAAGGTGAGGATACCGAAGGCTTCGGTTGATCCTCACACTGTATGCCGCAAATGTAGAGGTTTTGACTGTTCTATTTCTAACACCTGTCATGAATGTGAGAGGTTGAATGTTGAGGAATGGAAGACTCTAACTTCTTACTTGAAGAAGTTAGAGAGGGATAGAGTCAGAAGGGCTGCATCTAAGGGTGCGGGTAGTACAAGGCCTATTGAGCCTTTTAATGATTCTAACTCTTCTTTACACTATGCATTTGATTCTAATTCTGTATCAGGGCCCTCACTGGCTTTACATTCAGATTCGGCCTCGGAAATTGCTGATCTGAAAGCTACACTTTATAGGATGAAATCCAAAATGGCTGCCATGAAAGGTAAGGATTGTGAAAGTGATTATTTTAGTGAAGTGAGTGTCCCCAGTGTTGTGGAGGGGGCGTCTGACCGTCTCTGCGACGCTCCCAGGCCTAGACCTCTTTCAAGCTCCCAAGCCCAGAGGAGAAGAAAAGTCGAAAGCCGTACGGAGGTTGTGGAGAATTCCCCCCGGTCAGGCGTCCCTTCAGCAGGCTCTGTAGTTAGACAGACTGCTCAGGACCGCTATAGGAAAAGCGTCCTCAGAGAGTGCTTCTCTTCGTCCGCCTCTCCCTCTCCTAAACGAGGGTGGAAGGATTCGGACCTTTCCAGGCCCCTGAAAAGGCACTGGAAAGAACCTATGTTGGATTCAAGCCCCGAACGGTTTTCGGAAGAAGCGCCTCCCTCGATCAAGAAAGCTAAGAGGGTTTTGAAAACGTCCCCTTGCTTGGACAAGACTCCTTCGAGGTCTCCCTCTCCCGTTTGAAGAAGAACGCCGTAGAAGCTTCCAAGAGGATTATTTTGGCTGTACAAGAACAGTTATCCGCCTTGGTAGGAGTCCTTTCGAAGGATCCTCCTCGTAGGAAAGACGTGAGGCTTCCTGTCAAGAAGTCTCGTCTTCCTTCTCCCGCCAGGAGTGAGGCTCCTGTGGGACGTGAGGCGCGTGAGATCTCTTCCGATAGAGACTCATACAACGAATATGAAGCGCCAGACAAGCGCGAGGCGCCAGACAAGCGCGAGGCGCCAGTCAAGCGCGAGTTTTCTTCCAGACGAGAAGCGTCTTATAGGATTGAAGCGCCAGATAAGCGCGAGCAACTTTACAGGCGCGAGGATTTGGCCAGACGTGATACGTCTACCAAGCCAGCAGCGTCAGCCAAGCGCGAGGATGCAGCCAGGCGCGAGGATTCAGCCAGGCGCGAGGCGCCAGACAAGCGTCATCCTTACAAGGATATAGCGCCAGAAAGGCGCGAGGCGCCAGCCCGGTGCGAGGCGTCAGCCAGGCGCGAGGTTTCAGAGAGGCGCGAGGCACCAGTCAGGCGCGAGGCGCCAGCCAAGCGCGAGGAGCTAACCAGGCGCGAGACGTCTGATTTGTTTCATAGGGGCTTTGTACATGCTCTTAGCCCCTCTCTAATTAGGAGTTTGTCTCCCGCAGAGAGAGTAAATTTGGGCAGGACACCCAGAACGAGAATGGAATCTCCTTCTGATCCTATCTTGGAAGAGGACTCAGAAGACGAGACTCACGGCAGAGAAGGGGCTGTCTAACTATAAAGTTTTGACAGCTCTCCTTCTTCAGGAATACGGAGATGCCTTGACCCCTGCCGCTCCTCCTCCTCGCTCACTTTTTTCATGCTCCAAGACGCCAAAGTCGTCGGCTTTTCTGAAGATGAGGCCGACGATTTCTATGAAGAGAGCTCTTCAGTCTCTGGATAGCTGGATGCTAACCAAAAAGGAGTTAGTTAGAACGGTGTTCTGCATGCCTCCCGCTAGACTTACGGGCAAGAGAGATATTTGGTACCAGACTGGGGAGAATATGGGGCTCACTCTCCCAGCTTCGGCTGAAGCTGACTTTTCCAGTCTGGTAGACGCATCCAGGAGACATAGCCTTCATACGGCTAGAATAACTTGGGGTCTTTCGGAGTTGGATCATCTCCTCAAGGGACTTTTTCATATTTTGGAAGTCTTCAACTTCCTGGATTGGTCCCTTGGGGTGATGGCCAAGAAGGCCCATGCCTCGGAAGGACTCGATCCTGACGTACTCCTTGCGATCTTGTCGTGCATTGACAAGGCGGTACAGGACGGCTCAGGGGAAGTCTCTTCTTTATTTGGAGCCAGTCTCTTGAAGAAGAGATCTGTTTTTAGCGCTTTTCTGACAAAAGAAAGCAGTTTTTTTCGCATTCGCAAAGGGCATCTTGTTATTCGCTCCCAGGTCTGACTTCTGTTCCCTTCGCAGTTTGGTGAGGGACATTTCCCGTTCGCTGACGGAGAAAGAAGCGACACAGGACTTCTCCTTCAATCGTCCAGGAAAAAGAGACCAGTGATGGTGGGAGACAAGAAAGGTGTTTACTACGCCTCTGCAGCCCTTTCGAGGAGGTCCTCCCTCTAGAGCTCCCTCTAAAAGGAAAGCGACTGAGAAGAGAGGTAGAGCTTCTTTCCGTCCCTTTAAAAGGGGAAAGTGAAGTGCCAGGCTCCGGGGGTTTGCGGAAGCCTGGACTCTCATCGATACAGACGCTTGGTCAATGTCTGTTCTACAGAAAGGATACCTCATTCCTTTCCTGGACAATCCTCCCCTGACGTCAACTCCGCGGGAATTGTCCGCCAATTACAAGGACCCTGTGTTGAAAGATACTCTTCAACAAATGGTGGATCAAATGTGGGACAAGAGAGCAATAGAGCTAGTGCTGGATCAAAGCTCCCCAGGGTTTTACAATCGTCTTTTCTTGGTTGCGAAAGCCTCGGGGGGCTGGAGACCAGTTCTGGATGTCAGCGCTCTGAACAAGTTTGTTCAGAAACAGAAGTTCTCCATGGAGACTTCTGCATCAGTCCTTGCGGCTCTTCGCCAAGGGGATTGGATGGTGTCTCTGGATCTCCAGGATGCCTATTTTCACGTCCCGATTCATCCTTCGTCGAAGAAGTACCTCCGTTTCATGACGGAGGGAAGGATCTTTCCAATTCAGAGCTTTGTGTTTCGGCCTTTCTACGGCTCCTCAGGTCTTCACGAGCCTTATGAAAAAGAAAAATGTGGCGAGATGGCTTCACCTGAAAGGTAATCAGTATCTCTCTGTACCTGGACGACTGGCTCATCAGAGCAAAGTCAGAGAAACAGTGTTTGGAGGACCTTGCTTTGACACTAAACCTGATAAAGACCTTAGGATTGCTCGTGAACCTCGAGAAGTCCCAACTGATCCCCAGCCAGAACTTGGTCTATCTGGGGATTCGGATGGATTCTCGGGGTTTTCGAGTATTTCTTCTCAAGAGAGGACTAACGAGAGGCTTAGAGAAAGTCTCTCTCTTCTTGGGGGAAAGAACGTACTTCGGCGAGGGAATGGTTGAGCCTATTAGGGACACTTTCCTCGCTCGAACAGTTCTTTCCTCTAGGAAGACTTCATCTCCGTCCGCTTCAGTTCTTCCTCAGAAGATCGTGGAACATGAAGACAGGACTTCTTTCGGACAGTTTTCCCATTCCAGTTTGGATGAAGCGCCACTTAGAATGGTGGTTACTCCCACTGAAGGAAAACAAGGGTATTCCCTAGAAACTCAGAACCCGAACCTTGTATGTTTTCCGACGCGTCGGAAAAAGGTTGGGGAGCAACCTTGGGAAAGAGAGTGTCAGGCACCTGGAATGCTCTTCAAGTGTCCTGGCACATAAACTGCAAAGAGCTGTTTGCCGTACACCTGGCCCTAAAGAGCTTCGAACCTTTAGTTAGGAACAAGATAGTCCAAGTGAATGCGGACAACACAACCACCCTTGCCTACATTCGAAAGCAAGGAGGCACACACTCGTATGCCCTATACGAGCTCGCAAGAGACCTTCTTTTGTGGACATCACAGAGGAACATCTCTCTTTTGACGAGGTTGTTCAAGGAGTAAGGAACGTGAAGCAGCACAGGCTGAGCAGGAGGAACCAGGTCCTTCATACCGAATGGACCCACCTCCACTCAGAAGTTTGTCGGAATCTCTGGTCTCTTTGGGGGACTCCTCATGTCGACCTCTTTGCCACGTTCCTCTCAAAAAGACGAAGTCTTTTGCTCAGTAGTGGAAGACCCCAGAGCTCTAACAGTAGACGCCTTCCTTCTAGATTGGTCTCATGTAGACGTTTACGCATTTACCCCATTCAAGATTCTGGGGCAAGTGCTCAGGAAGTTTGTGACATCAAAGGGGACGAAAATGACCCTGATAGCCCCCTTTTGGCCAGCTCAAGAGTGGTTCACGGAGGTGCTGGAGTGGATGGTAGACTTCCCCCAGAGATCCCTCCCACAAAGGAAGGATCTTCTCAGACAACCACACTTCGAGAGGTTTCATCAAAACCTCCCCGCTCTCGCTCTGACTGCCTTTCGACTATCGAAAGACTTGTCAGAGCGAGAGGCTTTTCTCGCAAGGCAGCAAGCTCGATCGCTAGAGCCCGGAGAACTTCCACTATCCGAGTTTACCAATCGAAGTGGGAAGTTTTTAGAAGATGGTGCAAGTTGAAGAAGTTGTCCTCCTCCAGTACCTCTGTAACAGAAATCGCTGATTTTCTGTTATATTTGAGAGAGGAATCTCGTCTCTCCGTAGCCACTATAAAGGGCTATAGGAGTATGCTTTCGGCCGTCTTTTAGGGAATAGAGGCCTAGATCTGGGAACTGATAGAGATCTACATGATCTGATTAGATCTTTTGAGACCATGAAGTCTAAGATTACTTCTCCCCCTAACTGGAATCTCGACGTGGTCCTGAAGTTCTTGTCCTCAGCAAGATTTGAACCTGCATTTGGCCTCGTTCCGTGACCTAACGAGAAAATGTTTGTTTCTTTTGTCACTGACGACGGCTAAAAGAGTTAGTGAGCTGCACGCCCTTAGTGATAAAGTGGGTTTCAAACTAGATTCAGCCATCTGTTCATTCAAAGAATTATTTTGGCGAAGAATGAAATCCTTCGAATCCCTGGCCGAGAACCTTCGAAGTTAAAGGCTTATCGGGTCTCGTCGGCAGGGAAACGGATAGCTCTCTCTGCCCAGTAAGGCTTTAAAGTTTTACATGCAGAGAAAGAAACAGTTGGGAGGTTCTAGACAAGGTCTCTGGTGCTCGGTGAAGGATCCATCAAGACCTATGTCCAAGAATGCTTTAGCCTTTTTTTGTCAGGAACGTCATTACTGACGCTCATAGGCTTGCACGGATGACTCTTTCAAACTCCTGAGAGTAAGCTCATGAATTGTGAGAGCAGTTCTATGGGTGGGATATCTACTACCATTCAACTTCTCTCTCTCTCTCTCTCTCTCTCTCTCAGTCTCTCTCTCTCTCTCTCTCTCTCTCTCTCTCTCTCTCCTCACCCCCCCCCCCCCCCCCCCATCTTGGACAGACCCCTTCTCAATCGGACTTACACCCACGACTCAGAAGTTCACGGCTCTTTGGTGGGAAATGTTGAAAATGCTGAACAAGGGTGCGATAGAAGAAGTAGAGCATCCTTCTCCAGGGTTTTACAGTTGGATTTTCGTGGTGCCCAAGGCAACAGGCGACTGGAGACAGTAATCGACCTTTCCACCTTGAATCATTTTGTCAGGAAGACCAGGTTCAAGATGGAGATGCTTTGAACAGTGTTGACAGCAATAAGGAACAACGACTTCTTGCTGTCGGTAGACAGATCTCTATTCACCCTTCATCCAGAAAGTTTCTTCGTTTCACTCTGGGATAGCAGATCTTTCAATTTAAGGTCCTATGCTTGGGTTGACCATGTCCCCTCAGGTGTTCACAAGGGTCTTTACCCTCGTATGGAAATGGGCTCATGCTCAAGGGATTCGCCTGTTAAGGTACCTCGACAACTGGCTGGTATTAGCAAGCTCCAGGGAGAAACTGTTTCAGGACAGAGATCATCTTCAGTTTTGTCAGGAGCTGAGCATAATGATCAGCCTAGAGAAGTCGAACATGGCTCCCAGCCAGAAAGCTCTTTACCTAGGTATGGTTTTTAGGTACAGCAGCATCGAGGGTTTTTCCGTCGGACCAAAGGTTAGACAAGTTGTGGTTAGTAGTACAGAACAGACAGCACACCAGTGGCAGGTTCTCCTGGGGATTTTTACTTCACTGGAGAAGCTGGTCCCTCATGGGCATCTTCATCTTCGGTCTCTTCAATGAAGACTGATAGACTTCTGGACCCCGGGGGAGATTCTCTCTACAGAGAGTCCCTCTGCCCAAGGCAGTGAGGCAAGACCTCCCTTGGTGGTTGGACAAACAGAATATCTTGGTGGGAATCCCTCTACGTTCTTTCCCTCTGGACTTCCTTCTGTTTTCAGATGACTCCATCTCGGGTTGGGGAGCTCATCTGGGAGACCAAATGGGGGCCTGGTGTCTTGTCTTCTGCATTCTTTGACAGTGGAATTACACCAATTGGCAATCAACAACTGGGTGGAGCTCTCTGCCAGGTACATTCCGGGCAAGAGGAATGTGGTAGCTGACATACTTGAGTCATCGGAACAGATCCTGGGCACGGAGTGGTCTTTGTATCAGGTTGTGGGGGGACAGGCTTTTTCTGGTTTTGGGTAGGCCTATGCTAGGCCTCTTCTCAACTAGATTCAACAGAAAACTGGAGGTTTACTGTTCAGTGGTCCTGGATCCTCTTGCTCTAGCAAAGGACGCCTTCCAACACTCTTGGGACAATCTCGAGGTTTATAATAATAATAGTAATAATAATATCCTTTATTTCAGCTTAGGGCCATATACATAGAATATACAAAATGCAGACAGTAACATACACAATCTGGATACATGAGACAACATGATAAAAAAAAATGAATAATCGGCACTTATCCACCAAATAGCTGAGGTATTATAAAGGATAGTAATCATAATATGCACTGGTAATAACAGCAGTAATATTGGTGAGAAAAAAAAATGCATTGAGAGTTATAACAGTTAGTGCACAGATTATATAACTTAAATTTCATCTAGAGACCTTGGGTGGTTACAGTAGTCAGGTCCAGAGAGCTAAATATGAAAAATTGAATGTAAAAAAAAAGAACTTTAACTTGATAGTATTCACAGTAATAAAAAGTAAAATATCAGCAATAAATATAATGATAATGACAGAATCTGCAGATGACATCTTGCCAATACAGAGATTTAAGTCCTTTAGGGGACAAAGGCCTCATTTTCCCATCTTTCCCACAGTTTAGATCTTCTTCTTGCTTCACTCCTTAGGATGATTTGTATGAGCAAGTTGCTGCTGTTTCTCACTCGGGTTACCAGACTGGACATTGTTCGCCTTACAGTGATTTTTAAATTGCCCAGGTGGTTTTCCATGAACATCTGTGTGGCGGAGTGGTAGCGGGGAATGTTTGTGAGGCGTCTGAAAATGTCATTGTGCACAACAATGATAAGTTTTATGGTCTCTCGAGTATAATTTGTCCCGAGGGAGCACCCATAGATACTGTAGCAGCATGAGGGGAAGAGCAGCAGTTTCACGTCTTGGTGACAGAAGGCAAACCTCCTTGCAATCATGTTGCCAGTTGCACATAGCTTACGTCGCCTCTGTTCAATGTCTGCCATGTCTTTTAGGTCGTTGGTGATAATGTGACCCAAATACGGAAATTTGTGCACAAATTCCAGCCGATGGTTTCCGAGGAAAATTTGTGGCTCTGCAATATGCTGAAGTGATTTCGGGAGCAGCGACATGCACTGGGTCTTGTTTCGTTGTAAATTATATCTAATTCCTCTACATATTGGCGGCAAGTGTCGATGAGTCGTTGGAGACCTTGCACTGATGGGGAAATCAGAACCATATCGGCATAACAGAGGTTGTTTATAGTTGTTTCATTGACAGTGCATCCGATTGGGAGTGAGTTCAATTTGACATTCAAGGCATCTGTGTGCGTATTAAACAAGTATGAAGAGGGAAGCCCGTTTAGGGAGCCGAAGGTGTACGATAATACGTTACCCCATTTGACACAGAATTGCAATGTAGAATGCCAATTAGATATAGTGGTGTGCCTCTTTCCATATACAGCTTCAGGAAGAGCTTCAGGTAGTTTACTCTGTCAAATGCTTTTCTCACATCCACAAAACAAAGGAAAACAGGAGAGGCTGATGATAGGTAGTAGTTCAGCAATTCTTTCAGTATGTAGATGCAGGTGTCGGTTGAGTGGTTTGCTTTAAACCCGAACTGTTTGTCAGTGGTGTGTAGAAAGTGGAGAATTTTCACTAGAACAGACTCAAGTATCTTCGATGCAATCGTTGTGATTGCAATCGGCCGATAGTTGCCAGGGTCAGCTGCATCCTTGTTTTTGATTAATGGTATCAAGTGAACTAAGAGTAGGGAGTCTGGAAGAAACTGGTGAATAATGCACGCATTGAATAGGGCAGCTAGCAAAATGTAAATTATCGGATGGCAGAATTTGAAAGCCTCTGCGGGAAGACCATCACAGCCGGGCGATTTATTATTAGGTAGGCTGTTTATGGTATCGCTGATGTTACCTGGCGTAATACGGTCTGCAAAATGAAATTGAATGTTGTCAGTAAGGAGGTTATCTACATCCCTTTGGGAATCTTGATCATTTATGCAATTCAGGATATTGTTGAAGTGATCGCCCCATATACTTGCGATAGCTTTGTCTCCGACTGCTTCCCCTACTCTCTGTGATAGTTTTTTAGTTTTGGGATTTAAGGACTGGATATGTTTCCGAAGGCGAGGATAATCACCAGATTCTAAGTTTCTAGACATTGCATCAGCTCTCAGTTGTTTTTTATTTAATCTGCAGTGCTTAAGAGCAATTTTGAACTGAGCTCTCGCCTGTCTCATTAATAATGCAGTGTATCCTTCCCTCGGGCTACCATTTTGCCTCCACAGTAAAAACATTTCTCGTGAGTATGTATACAGATCTTTAACCAAGTCATTCCATCCAGGTATATTACGAGAATTGCCTCGACGAAATCTATAGGCAGCCCTG
Source organism: Macrobrachium nipponense (assembly GCF_015104395.2). Lineage (NCBI taxonomy): Eukaryota > Metazoa > Arthropoda > Malacostraca > Decapoda > Palaemonidae > Macrobrachium > Macrobrachium nipponense. The sequence goes on from NC_061087.1 coordinate 47,626,555, forward strand.
CCCAAAACAAGCATAGCGGTGATTATGTTCAAATAGAATTCATTCAGATCCCTCCTGTGGTGGTCATTTCTACAATTTGTGTTAGTACATACAAAGTAAGGTGTCTGCCGGTTGAACTACTGACCGCAGCCTGGTTTCCGTGGTCGCCCTTAAGAATCTGGTTTTCTGTTGGATTTTAAAATCCCAGTTTACCGCTGATGAGCGGTCAGTTAGGGGTTCACGCTAGGGAGGGACGGGGTACTGAATGACACCTGTAAAGGGATTTGATCGTAGTGAATATTGCATTTCATAATAGAATTGTGAAGTTGTGGAGAAGTGATGTAGTGGTCCAGCCAGGAGGTTGTAATTGCGTCCGCTCTACGTATTATGTACATATGAATAAGAGGAGGGAGGGAAGAGCATTACATCGCTAATTTGGAGAGCATGATTTTGACAGAAGCGAGTAAGTTCATTATAAAATTGTTTTCTGGGGAGGGAATTAAGGTCCCCAATTATACAAATATGATCAGCAGGAGAATCGTGAATAATACTTTGTAACTCCCCGTGGATCATGCAGTAATGATAGAAATTATTTTTATTTTCCCCTGGCATATAAACATTAATTATTAGGATTTTAGAGTTCCCTACTGTCACTTGAAGCCCCAGCAATCTGTCACTCCTGTAGGTCATCACCTTTATCATATTGTCTAACGATTTCTGCCACAGGAAAGAAAGGCCCCCTTTTGGGCGATCGGCTATGATTTGATCTGTAACTTGCATTGATGAAGTTGAGAAGGTTTTGAAGTCTTCATGTATTGAATCGCAGATGGCAAGGTCATGTGGCCAGAGGAGCATTTCTTGCAATGCAATGATGCCTTTGAAGTTTTGCAGAACATGTTTAGAAGAGGAATGTTCCGCTTGAGGCCAAAAATATTCCAAGAGATTATGTTTAATGTATCCATGGCTACTCACGAAGATGGGAGATGAATGAGCTGATCATTTGGGTGGATGGGGGGTTAGCCAGGGGGAGTGGGCAGTTGGCTGGCACTTACGGTGGAAATGACCCTGGTTGGGGTGTCAGTAAGTTCCCCTTGGGGTGGTTGGTCCCGGATTAAGTTATATCTTGAAACTAATTTAGGACCGAAATCTCGCCTTTTAGAACGTTGAGGTGTTGAAATAGGCAGGTAATCCTGTAAGCCACTTTGTGTTTACTTTTGCATGGGAGTTCATGAGAGATGAGTGGGTCAGAGCCAGTGAGAAACTTGACTCTCTCCACTGTGGCGTTTAGCGTCACCGATGAGCGCAGATTGTGAATTACTACGTGACATCTCCTCAGGTGTTGGGCAAGGTGAAACACGAATGGTAGGCTCCGGTCCAGTGGCCAAACGAGATGTTCTTCTCTTCTTTCTGCTTGTTTGTATCTGCCAGCCGCCAGACCCCTCATGATCACTCTCATCTGCATCCACGATGGGGGGGTTGTGGGGGAGAGATAGGCTGGGGAGAATCACGAGGGCTGGTAATCATCGCTGGAGATCTATCTTCTGCCGGAGGCACTGGGGAGGGAGAAGAAGGTGGGAGACCAACAGTCCCCTCAGAATGGTTCTTAGGTGATCAGGGCACTGCCGTGTTGCTGAGAGGCGAGGAAAAAACTGGATGCCACATTCAAAGGAGTCTGGTGGCTATCTGTGCGACTGTCTATCGAATCCTGCACTCCTTTGATCGGATCCCAGATCCGTGAGAGATTATTTGCTTCCACAGTTTTAAGACTGTCTAGGGAATCCTGTAGTCCTTTGATCACATCCCAGATTCTTGAGAATTTATCATTTGTCTCCTCGATTTTTTCAGAGTTTTTTCCAATTGTTTCTGAGAGTGATTTTGCTGTTTGGAAGGCATTTTCTGCCGTGTGGTACACCGCAGGTAGGTACACCTTCCCTCCGTTTTGCCTGATCTGTCAAGTTCTAAACAGGGTAACGAGTTCTCGAAATCTCAGGATGACCTTGGTGGCTCCTCTGTGGCCTCAAGCAGAGTGGTTCCTGGACCTTCTGTCTCTTCTGGCAGAAGTTCCAAGAGAGATTCCTCCATGGCAACAACTTTGTCAACCTCATGTTGAAAGATTTCACCAGTCTTTAGAATCCCTGTCTCTTCATGGATAGAGACTATCAAGTATCTCCTCTGAGTGAGGGATTTTCTCAGGAGGCAGCTAGACATATGTCCAGTTACCTCAGAAAATCCTCTCCAGCAGTTTACCAGGGGAAATGGGCAGTCTACTGTGATTGGTGTCGTCGACGGGGTTTCTCTCCACTCAAAGCCTCTGTTCAGCGGATAGCAGATTTTTTATATCTTCAGGGATGAGAAAGGTCTCTCTCTTTCTGCTGTCAGAGGCTACAAAGCAGGCGTAGACATCTCTTCATCTTGGGAGATTTCCTTGGTGTTCAGGGGTTTCAAACAAACCTGTTCTCCAAGGGAACTCAAGCCTCCTGCATGGGATGTTTTGCTTGTCCTGAGAAGCCTCACTCAAGCTCCATCCGAGCCCTTGCATTGTTCGTCTGACAGAGATCTAATGCTAAAGACAGTTTTCCTGTTGGCTTTGGCTTCTTCAAAGAGAGTGGAGGAGCTTCATGGCCTATGTTATGATGTGAAACATACCAGGGGTTGGGGGTCGGTGACCTTCGAGTTTGTCCCAAAATCCCTTGGTTCATGATGACAGATTTGTCTCCTTTTCCATTCCATCATTGAATGACTGTGGACATTGACCCACAGGAGATCTTACTGTGTCCAGTCAGAGCCCTGAGATGCTAGCTTAAAAGGGCTCATCATCTAAGACCTAGATGCTGTAGAATTTTTGTCAGCGCTGGTCATTCTAGAAAAGAGGTTTCCAAGAACACTGTTTCATTCTGGATACGCGAGGTGATTAAGCAGGCTTATTCCTCACCTGATGGTTCTCTCGCTGAGTCTGTGCAGGCTAGAGAACATGACATCAGAGGTATAAGTACTACTCTGGCATTTAAGAAAAATTTTGCTGTTCATAGAGATTTGAGTGCTGGTTCCTGGTTGCGCCAGTCCTCGTTCACTTCTTTATACCTGGAAGATGTTGCTCACAGATCTTTGGACACGTTTTCCATAGGTCCTGTGGTGGCTCCCCAACAAGTGTAATTCATTACCCCTAATACAGTATTTTGTATCTTACCTATGATGATTGTGTGGAAGAGTGAATGAGTAAGTTGGCTGGTTTCTGTCTTTCTCTTTTTTACCTTTCTTCTTCCTACTGCAGGTTGAGGAATGGACACGTCAGTTGCTGGACTGGGTCAGATATAGGTGAGTAAGGTAGCCATACTGAGAGTTGGTGTGTTTAATGATCCTGGAAATATTAAACCCTCTCTCTACAGCAAGGGGGAGTGAGGATTGGTAACAAACCCCTATGAGTATATGGTTTGTTACTTGAACAGCCAGAATTTTCTTTGGTTCCGTGGTTGCAATGAATCTGCTCATATATCATTGTACTTCAACCAAGATAGCTGAGTTGTTAGATTATCCATTTATCTATATGCTCACGGGCATGAGACCACCTTCTCTAGAACTCTTACTCCTGAGAGGGGCGGTCATGTGGCGTAACTCCCAGCCGGTTTAGGTTACTTGTACGTACCTCCCAAGTACAAGTCTATCCTATTGTTAAGACTGAAGGTTTGTTCGGCATATGAACAAATGACAAATTTTTTAATCAGTTTTTATTTTTCATAGCTAACAAACCTGAGGTCTTAATTTTTACTGCCCACTTCTAGCCGCCCCTCTCTCTGTTACAGTTCCTGGGTTGGAAAAGACTGAATACAGTGGTCCCCCCTCATTAGCAGGGGTGCATACCAGCCCCCCCCCCCCCCCCCCCCCCCAGCGAATACTTGGCACCCCTAGAAAAATGCTTAAAACCTCCTATTTTGTTGGTTGAAACTCAAGAAAAACCCACAAAAAAATGTTTATACCTTTTTTTTTTTATATAGTTTTATCACAAAGTGCATTTTATGATGAAATTGATAAAAAAAAAGGGAATTTGTGGATATTTCTCATAGAAAAATACTGCAAATAGGCAAAATTTCCACAAATAATGCAGGGAAATGTTCCAGAGAGAAATCTGTGAATTTCTTGAGTCCGCGAATCCGGAGAACACGTGTTCGGGTGGTCCACTGTATGTCACGAGGTAGTGCGCGGCCTCTGACCAGCTATCACCTCATATGCGCAGGAGTTACCAGATCTCACAGATTCCTTGCTTATAATCTTTTATTGTTTTTAACCGGTTACCAGCTGGTGCTTGGAAAGTATCCTATTGTTAAGACCTCAGGTTTGTTAGCTATGAAAAATACAAATTGATTAAAAAATTTGGTATTTCCCAAGTGTTGCTTGCTCCTAACCTTATTTCTTGTTCAGCTAAAGGTTTCAGAGCATAAGGAATCTGTCTGGGTGCAAGACATTTTGGTGTAGCATCAGCCTTCAAAGTTAATGATGCTATTACATTCCTAACTTTGCCAAATTCCTCTTCAAATACTTCTTTGTATTTATCTAATAAATGCTCTAGTGTGAGATTTATTATTGGGGTCTCTAACTTGATTCAACTTAAATAACTCTGGCCAGTCTAACTTTATAATTTTCAACCAGTCTAAACCTAGCAAGGCTTGTCTTTTCCCAGTGACTACTGTTAAAGGAAGATTGTCATACAACTTCCCTTTATAATGTACATTAACTGTAGTTGATCCCTTTAAAATGATATTTGTATTGTTGTAATCTCTCAAAATATTCTTAATGGGAAACAAGGTCAGGTTAGGTATTTGAGGGAGAAGTTCCTCTGAAATAACAAATATCTGCTGCTGTGTCAACTTGCATGGAAACATTAGTTCCATTCAAGGACAAATTAACTAAAATACGATTACTTTCTTTGTGAAGAGAATTAATCTTGAAGACAAAATCATCAAATTTTTTGAAAATTACCATGTTTAGAACATTTCTTACATACCTTGCCAGTGGTAGGACTGGTAGGACATTATAATACTCCCTTTCAGTATGGCCTATACCTCCACACCTTTGATATAACTCAGTGGATTTGGGCTTATTTATGGGAACGCTGCTGGGACCATTGTGGGTCCTCAGATTACCACCACCTTGAACTGGAAAACTTTTGTTACTTCTGTTTTGCTTAGCATACCTTGAAATGTTACTGAACCCATTTTGATTATAATTTTGGGAAAATCTTTGCAGAATAATATTTGAGCTAGAGCAGGTTTGCTCCCTAGGCCTGTCTTTCTGAAATGTCCTGTAACCCTTATAATGATTTACTGTTAATACCTCTTTTACAACATTGCCATTTTAGTTTGGCCTATCGTCAATAACATTAGATTGTGAATTAGCAATTTCCATGGACCTAGCCAATTTTAAATCCTCTGTTTCCAACAACTTCCTTCTCAACTTACGAGATGCACATTTTTCTATTACTTGATCAATAATAACATCCTCTGTGTCAGTGAATTCTCAGGTTATAGCTAACTTTCTCAGTGATGTGATAAACAGGTCAGTACTTTCATTTGCCTCTTGGCTTACCTGTTTGAACTTAAACCTAGCATACTGTTTATTCTCCTTCGGTGAAAAATAATTGTCTAGCCCCCTCAAGACATCCTCTAGGGTGTCCGTCGGCAGTGGAAGTGTTTTTGTCACCTCATGGATGTCCATGCCCCCTACATGGAGAAGTAGGGCTGTACGTTGAGCAGCGTTGTCACACCTGTTGCAGTGATGTAGCAATCAAATGCCTTCCTCCAATGTTTCCATTGCTGCGCGATGTAAGCGGGTTCTGCTGCTATGTTGAAAGCTGCAGGTTGGGAGACGTCTAACGGCATGATGAATGTGTGATGATTAGGCTATGTGTAGCTTCTGTGACCTCAGTCGATGATGATAACGTCGATATCCTTAGTCGCCATTGACGGATGCCCTTGTGGTCAGTGGGTTGGTCTACCCTACGTCAACCATCTCCTATCCTGGGCTATACAATAACTATTACCTGGAAGGAAGTGATATAATCCTGTTCCATGATGTTATATATTGAATCCTGTGTTGTTGTATCAGTCCCAATTATATCCATCATAACTGACCCCACTCTCATCGAATTTTGGTTAATTGAAACTCATTGCTGACAAGCTTGTTAGCGTGTATTCCTTGTGTGTTATGAAGCCAGTATACAATATTGTGTGCTCGTTTACATACCATACTTAGGACAATCGTAAAATCTGGAAAATATTTACATACTGACAACAATAACAAAATCTGGGAAACGTTTACACACTGACAGCAATAACAAAATCTGAAAAATACATTCTTCAGTGCTAGCAACAAACAAAACACTTATGTACAAAGCATCAGAATATTACATGGTGAATTACAATTTACACAAGCTTCACCAAAACTACAGGAAAACAGTAACTTTTGCTTACATATTTAACAAAAGGGGAGATCTGACAAGAGCTAAAACATTCGAAACACCTGGTGGAGAACAGGTAAACTAGACAGTCATCCAGGCAGCCATTCGATTTTTTGTTTGAATGCTGACTTGCCTAATCAGCACGGAGATATAGCTAACTTTAACAGTAGGTAAGTACCCAAATGATAAATTTTTTTATGGAAATGTACATTTTGTTATTCAGTTTAAAAATCTTATCTTCATTACAAACTTTAAATGGTTTCTCTTGAGAAAAACCTCACTAAAAATAAAAATAAACTTGGCATTCTGTAGGAAATGTGAGTTTATTGTCTCTATTAAAAGTTTGAGCACTGATTTTTTACAAACTGAATCTTCAGTGTCTTCCATTTGCGAATTGTATCACATTTTCCTTGTTTATCCACCACCTCCGGTGCTTGAGAAATATACTTTCTCCTGTCATTTCATCTGATTCATGACCATCTCTGATAAAACCTGAAGTGACATATCATTTACTTTTGTCATTGTCATATTGGAATAAAAACTTCTTTACTACTTTATCATCAAGAGAACTGTCCCCCTCTTTGTCTTTTTTATGGTTACTGAAGGTCTAGACCCCATCCTGAGATTATTCTGTTAGTTGGAAATCAAATGTTGCCATTTGTCAATAGAATAGTACATATAGACAAAGGCTCCTAAAAATAACGAGGAAAACGTGTTAACTATTACAAGCTCATAGCTAGTATCAAAAGAATGGTGACTAGGGAGATCAGTCCCCTGTCATGGATGAGACCTTTCAATGACTGAGGAGATAAGCCCCATGCAGTGAAAAGGTTAAACAGAAGAATGTCTATTAGAGGGTTTACTTCCTTATAATAATATTAATTAATAATAATAATCTTATGTACCTAAGGTTTTACCTGGGATAGCTACACCTTGCATACCAGGGAGTTTCATCCATCCTTATTAGCCACCAGTAACGCGACAGCATTTCATTAGACTTGCCCCTTTGTGTGTGAATATGATGGAAATGTTCAGCTCACAATCATGTGCAATGACAATAAACTTCTAAATTGATTTATATTAGAAATTTATTGTTATTGCACAGGATTGTGTGTGGATTATTGCCATTATCATTACATATTTAGATGGTCCTAAATACTATTGGTAAGATCTTGAGAACATTGTTTGGTCCCTTGGCCTAAGTATTATCATGTGTCTCTTAATTCTTTAGTATTAGTTCAAAAGTTATTTAACTAGACAAAATTTTTAGCAGGCAGTAACCATTTATTTATCAATTTGTATTAGTGCATGTACTAGTACTGTACTGTATAGTATATGTACTGGTACTGTATATCAAGAGAGATCATACTTGTGAACTTTAGTTTTGTTATCAGTACTTTTATCTGGAATATGGTATTACAATTTATTTTTTCCTCTTTACTTTAGACCAGATAATGATAGATGGCATGTGGAAACACAGAAGAAAGAGGAAGCTATTCAGAGTCAGTTGACAATAATACGAGTTGGTTTACATGACTCTGGTAGATATCACTGCCGTGTAAATAACACAAGCAAAGACAAAGTGACGGATAAGAATGTTACCATTCATGTTCAAGGTAAGTCATCATTATTTATTAAATATTTAGATATTTTAATTTTAACCAGTTACTTATCGTTGAGTCTGTTTCATGTATCAAACAAAACCCCAAACACATAATTCTTCTTTCTGCAAGGAGAAAGGTAAAGATCAGAAGCAGGTTGAAGACTTTTGCATGTACTAATGGATCTGTATGTACCCACTGGCTAACTGCACCCCTTATTTAGATTTTGCTCACCTGTCTTAGGAAGATTCCCTCACTGATTGATTATTTTTAAAGGGTTCTCTTCATTTGATTACCTTCTTGTTCAGTTTATGTTTAGCCTTTATTTCTTCATTGCATTTGTACTTGTAGCCATAGTAGGTTGGCCAAGGCACCAACCACCAGTCAAAATTCTACTAGTAGTATTATTTTGTTCATATTTGGGACAAACCCTTGTTCTTAACAATAGGATAATCTTGTGCCACTGGAAGCCGATTAAAAACAATCATAGATGGTAAAGTAAGGAATCTGTGGCATCTGGCAATTCATAAGTATACGAGGTGGAAACTGGTCACCGACCAGGCTTGGAACCTCGTGACGTGTCAGTCTGTCTTTGACCGCCTTGGAGAGCAGTCATTTTCACTCTCCTTCGAAGCCGTTGCTTCATTAGCCCATGATTTCTTTTCAGTGTCTGTGTGTGTTATTTGTTATCATAGTCCTATACAACATGCAATAGGTGCCGTTCTAATTTTTGTACAATTACTAATTCTTGCCTGGAATGTTGTTCCTGGCCTAAGTCACAGTGGAGGACATTTTACACGTAGAGGGAACATCTTCGTTTTTACTAGTCCTTCTTGGGAGGTTTTTCGCCTCCTCGTTTGGTCGTTTCAGTATCCCCCCCCTTCCAGAAGTGTTCTCCCTGCTTTGGTTGTATCTGTCTCCTTCCTTTTCTTCCATCAATTTGTTGTTGGAAGTATCAGGAGTTGCACAGGATGAGATTATGTTTAATGTAGCCCCCTCTCTCACAGGAGCTAATGTCCTTCCCGGGAGGGAGGTGGCTATGCCTCCTGTTTCATTTATTTCAGATTTGGAATCTAACAAGATGGCGGCTGTTTGGGCGTCTCTAAGCCTATGGAGTTCCCCTTCCTTGAATGGCCTTCTATCGGATTTCTTGGAGACTCTTACCCCCTGCCTGCCCCAAAGGCAGTCCCCCACCTCCAGGCCTACATTACCATGGATCTCATGTGCTGCCTCTTAGCTGGACACCTGTATCAATGTCGATGCTTGCTGGGTCATGCCGCCCAGTTCGCTGCATCTCCCTTCCATGTCATCGGAGTCTTCTCTTGCTGATCTGTCCGAGGCTTTATGCCAGGCGGTTCTTAAGAGGTTGGACTCTGCTTTGGATGAAAAGTTGGCTGCCATGTCGGCTGAGAGGACTGGAAGGAAACGTGTTGCATTGTCCCCACCTCCTGTGAAGAGATCGTGTAAGGAACCAGTGCTGTCTTCCTCTCCTTCTTCCCCCTCTCAGCTGCGTCGGAGTATCAAGCATTGGAAGCTAAGGACTTTGCTCTTTCTTCGCCTACGAGGGAGGAACAATGTGGCTGTGTTCTGGAGAGTGTTGGTGTTTCGGAGAGTGTTAGTGTATCTTCCCTTGTGCAATCTGTAGAACCTCCCTTGTCCGTGCACATTGTGAGCGTGTTGCAACCTCCCCTGTCTGTGCACATGATGCAGGCGCTCCCACTTCTTCTCCAGTGCCTATTTGTTGCCGTAAGGATCTCAAGGTGCCTGTCAAGAGATCAAAGGTTGCAAGTGCAGAGTTGGTGCAGCAGGAGTGTTTGCCTGCCCCTCTCCCCGGTGCTTCCAGGAGTTTGATTCTGAGGGATTCTCAATCGATCTTGAGTGTTCGGAATTTGTCTCCAACTCAGGTTTGTACGTCTGCCACGCCCATGCCTATTCATGGCCATGTTAAAGAGTCATCTGTGGGAAGTGTGCATAGTGATATTCCTAGTGTTGTAGTTGGTTCATTGTGGGAGTCGGCGTGTGGACCCAGCCTAGACAGATTAGTTGGTGTTTCGGGCTGTTTGGCTGCTGATCCTTCTGTTAATTTAGATGAGGAAAGTGCCTTAGAGGAGCCTACACACCCTTCTCGTTGTCAGTTTCCGTTGCTGGAGCAGGAGGAAGGAGACGCGCAAGAGTTTTTATCTTTCTTTTCAGAAGTTGTCTATTTCATTTGTGGGTTCAACAATTTGGAAAGTAGGACTCAGGCTCAGTCGTCTTACACTCCTTCCTGCTTGGTAGCCTTGCTGGGAGCTACGCAGGATCCCAGATCATCTTTTCAGCTTCCCTTGTCGGGGTATGTCCAGTCGGTCTTCCATAAGGTTAACGCCTCTGTTTCAGATCGGGACGGTTCGCTTTGCTTTAGGGTCTCTGCCAAGCTACTACCTCTGCCTTTTTGATGTAGTGTCATCTTAACATGGATGTCATTCGTCTGAAGCCGGGATTGACTTTGGAGCAGGTAAGGTCGGTGGCTCCATCCTTGTCTCCACAGGATCCCTCAGCGTTGGAATCTATGGCAGTTTCCATGTTGCAGACGGTTTCTTGGCTGGTCTTCTGGTCTGTGGTCATTGCCAAGATAGCTTCTGACAGGTCCCCAGAAGGGTTGGTGAGTGCATCCTTGCTTGCCAGTTTGTTGCAGTCCGAAGGCAAGGCGTTTTCATATATGGCTCACCTTAGTGTTAATTTATGGGCTAACCTTCTCCTGATTAAAAGAGACGCGGTTTTATCTAGGATGGAGAGATCAGTTGACCCGGAGTCCTTGCTGGCATTGAGAAATGGGGATCTGTTGGAGTCTCAATTTTTGTTTCCTTGGACTGAGCTGGAAAATGCGGTAGACTGGTGCTGGACTGACTAAGGACAGACTAGTACACCAGGCTGTGTCTAAGTCAGAGTCTCGTCCTCCGAGATGTCCGGCTCCCCCTCCTCCCCCTGCCCAGCAGCAGTCAAGAAGATTGTCACCTGGTAGGCCGTCAAGGAGTTTGGTTTCGGCAGGGCCTCCCTGTTCATCTCAGCCTAGATCAGAGGACCAACGTCTCTTTCGCTCTCATTCCTTTAAGCCAAGAAGGGCCCCAATGGGTAGAGGTAAAGGGGGCCGTCGGTAGGTTAGGTGCCCCTCCCTCTCCTGTGCGTGCTACGGGTGGGGGTTTGCCTGGCGGGCCATTGGGCCAAGTGGCAGAGTTATGGGGTGGAGAAGTGGGTTGTAGATGTCCTTTGGGTGGGGTACCTACTGCCATTCGACTTCTCTCCTCTGTCGGACAAGCTGCAGCTCAGGAAGGCATATCCTCCAGATTCTCTGAGGTACTTGGCTCTTCGGGAGGAAGTGCAGAAAATGCTGGACAAGGGTGTGATAGAGGAAGAAGTGCGTCCCTCTCCGGGGTTTTACAGTCACATCTTGGTGGCCAAGGCTTCGGGAGGTTGGAGACCTGTGATCGACTTATCCACCTTGAATCACTTCATCAGGAAGAAATGGTTCAAGATAGAGACCCCACGTTCAGTGTTGGCAGCCATGAGGAAAGGCGACTTCATGCTGTCGATAGACTCAAGGGACGCATACTTCCAGATCCCTATTCATCTGACGTCCAAGAAGTTCCTTTGTGTCTCTCTTGGGGACAAGGTCTTCTAGTTCAAAGTCCTGTGCTTCTGGCTGACAGCAGCCCCTCAAATGTTCACAAGAGTCTTCTCTCTCTTATCAAGTTGGGCCTATGCTCAGGGGATCCGTTTGCTGAGGTACCTGTACGATTGGTTGGTCTTGGCAGTTTCCAGGGAAAAACTGCTGCAGGACGGAGATCGTCTACTTCGGTTCTGTCTGGAACTGGGCATCGTAGTCAACCAGGAAAAGTTAAACCTTGTACCCAGTCAAAGGATTCTCTACCTGGGCATGGTCATCAATATGACAGTTGCAAGAGTTTTTATGTCAGATCAGAGATTGGAGAAGTTGAGAGTTGTGGCGCGCAACTTCCTGTCGGAACCACATCAGTCAGCTCATCAGTGGCAGGTTCTTCTGGGAGTTTTGTCTTCCCTGTAGAAGCTGGTCCCTCATGGGCATCTTCATCTTCAGTCTCTGCAAGGGAGACTGGGGGGGAATTCTGGTCTGTGACGGGGGACTCACCCCTGTTAAAGGTTCCTCTGTCTCTGGAAGTGAGAGAAGACCTTTATTGGTGGTTGGACGACCGAAATCTTTTGAAGGGTGTCCCTTTGCGTTCTCTTCTACCGGACTTCCTTCTGTTTTCAGATGCCTCCCTCCTGTTTTCAGACGCCTCCCTCACAGGTTGTGGCACTCATTTAGGTGGCTTCATTGCCTCAGGTGTTTGGAGTTTGGAGTTGAAGGCAGCCTTCCTGGGTCTGAAGGAGTTTTGGGAGAAAGTAGAGGGTCATTCTGTCATTCTCATGTTGGACAACACCACGGTAGTCGCCTATGTGAACAAGCAGGGAGGCCTGGTTTCTCGTCAATTTCCAACTTCACGCCTTGACCGTCGAGGTTCACCAGCGGGCGGTCAGCAATTCAGTAGAGATTTCAGCCAGGTATATCCCAGGTAAATGGAATGTGGTCACAGACAAGTTCAGTCATCGGGATCAGATCCTAGGCACAGAGTGGTCCCTCCATCAAGTAGTAGCAGACAAACTTTTCCATGCTGGACCTTTTTGCGACTCAGTCCAACAGGAAACTGGAGATATTCTGTTCAGTGGTTCCAGATCCTGTAGCGTTAGCAGAGGACGCATTCCAACATCCCTGGGACAACCTGGAGGTGTATGCCTTCCCTCCGTTTTGTTTGATCCGTCAAGTTCTGAACAGGCTGATGAGTTCACAGGGTCTCAGGATGACTTTGGTAGCCCCTCCGTGGCCTCCGGCATGATGGTTTCCAGATCTGCTGTCGTTTTTGTCAGAGGTTCCGAGGGAAATTCCCCCTTGGCGGCATCTCCTGTGTCAGCCGCATGCGGAAAGGTTCCACCAGTCAATAGAATCCCTGTCTCTTCATGGTTGGAGGCTGTCAAGTATCTCCGAGCGAGAGGCTTTTCTCAGAGAACAGCAGGGCATATTTCCAGCAGTCTCAGAATGTCGACCTCTGCGGTTTACCAAGGCAAATGGGCGATCTACTGCGATTGATGTCGTAAACGGGGTTTTTCTCCACTCGCAACCTCTATTCAGCGAATAGCAGACTTTTTAACCTTCCCCAGAGACGAGAAACATTTGTCCATTTCTGCTATTAGAGGCTACAGGGCGGCCCTGAGTTTAGTGTTACGCCTTAGAGGTATCGACATCTCGTCCGGGGAACTTTCCTTGCTAGTTAAGGGGTTTGAGCAATCGAGTTCTAAGGAGCTCAATCCTCTAACTTGGGATGATTCCCTTGCTCTCAAGAGCTTCACTAAGGGCCCATATGAGCCTTTGCCTTGCTCATGTGACAGGAACTTGACGCTCAAGACAGTTTTCCTTCTGGCCTTGGCATCTTTGAAGAGGGTAGGAGAACTCCATGGTCTGAGCTATGATGTGAAGCACACCAGGGGTTGGGGGTCAGTGTCTTTTGAATTTGTCCCAGAATTCGTGGTCAAGACCCAAAATCCCTCTGTGCACGATGACAGGTTCACTTCATTTTCCATCCCATCACTGAATGACTGTGGGTGGTGATGCTCAAGAGCTTTTGTTGTGCCCTGTTCGGGCCCTGCGTTGCTATCTTAAAAGGACATGGCACCTTAGACCAGGCTGCTGCAGGCTATTTGTTAGCACAGGACTTACTAAGAAAGAGGTGTCTAAGAATACTATCTCTTTTTGGATATGGGAAGCCATCAGACAGGCATACTTGGCTCTTGATGATTCCGCCACCATGTCTTTGCAGGCTAGAGTGCATGACATTAGGGGTATTGGTCCCTCTCTGGTTTCAAAAAGAACTTGACTGTACATAGAGTGCTGAGCGCTGGTACTTGGTTACACCAGTCCACGTTCACCTCTTTCTGTCTTAAGGATTTTGCCCACAGATCTACAGACACGCTTTCGCTGGGTCCTGTGGTGGCTGCCCAACAGGTCGTGTAACTCACTGTTGCACTTAACAGGGCACTTTTATATCTTACCTAAGATGATTGTGTGTATGAGAGAATGAGTAAGTTGGCTGGTCTCCTTCTTTGTCTTGTACCTTTCCTTCTTTCTCTTGTACCTTTCCTTCTTCCTTCGGGCGGGTTAAGGAATACACACGTCATTCGCTGGACTGGTGTGATACAGGTGAGTAAGGTAGTCCTACTGATAGTGTGGTCACTTAATATACAAATATCCAACCCTCTATTCGGTAGCACATGCTCCACTCCTTGGCAAGGAGGAGTTGGGAGTGGTAACAAACCCTGGTGTATTGGTTTGCTATTGGAGAGTCAAAGTTTCTCTTTGGTTCACTTTAGTACGATGATTCTCCCATATATCATTGCATGTCAGTGTCTGAGTGATTAGATATCAGTTTATCTAGCTTCTCAGCGGGCTTCAGTCCCTCTCCAGAAGTTTTTTTTTTCTGGAGCTGGACTGATGGGCAGGCCCCCATCCGGTTTAGGATGTCTTGTACCTCCCTCCAAGTATGAGTCTATCCTATTGTTAAGACCAAAGGTTTGTTCGTGTATGAACAAATGACAAATTTTCTAAGACAATTTGTATTTTCATACATTCAACTTCCCTGTCAGATATATACTTAGCTATAGACTCCGTCGTCCCCGATAGAAATTCGAATTTCGCGGCACACGCTACAGGTAGGTAGGTCAGGTGATCTACCGGCCTGCCGCTGGGTGGCAGGAATAGGAACTATTACCTTCTAAGGACAGATTTTTCTCTATCGTTTGGACTGTAAACATACGTTTACGGTTCCTCCTGATTTGATTTTCGTGTTTCATCGCCATCGATCTTCTGGGCTGTCTTTTGCAGGGAAGTACTGGGTCTTTGGTTCGGCATACGCTTTTATTAACTTTTAATGAATTTCGCTTCGAAATTTAGAAGAAAATACTAATTGAAACTACCGAAATTATCGGTAGACACTCACATAGTTTGCAATAAAGGGAATTATTAATATTTATTCATTATTACATGTAATAAAGGTTACAACTTTATTGAGGAAATATTAAACTTTAATTTCCTACTTTAGGAAGTCAGAAAAGCATATAACTAGATACGCTTACTTTATAAGCTTTAATAGCGTTTGTGCTAACGAGCAGTTAGAGTATTAGCAGTACTAGTAGTTGCTGCATCCTCATCACCTTCTTACTCCACAGAAACTACAAATTTATATATGCAAATTTGAAGATAATGGATGTAGCTCAAAAGCGAGCTCTAAAAAGGTAAGAAGTGAATATAGTGTTCCCCATTGAAGTGGAGGGTGCGTCTGATCGGCTCTGTCTCGCTCCCAGACCTAGACCTCTTACCAAGCTCCCAGGCCCAGAGGAGAAGAATGTCGACAGTCGTACGGAGGTTACGGAGAATCCCCACCGATCAGGCGTCCCTCGCAGACTCTGTAGAACGTTCCAGACTGCCAAGTTTTGCCATTGGAAAGGCGTCCTAAAATAGTGGAGGGTGCGTTCCGATCGGCTCTGTCTCGCTCCCAGACCTAGACCTCTTCCAAGCTCCCAGGCCCAGAGGAGAAGGAATGTCGACAGTCGTACGGAGGTTACGGAGAATCCCCACCGGTCAGGCGTCCCCTCGGCAGAATCTGTAGCGTCCCAGACTGCCAAGGATCGCCATTGGAAAGGCATCCTAAAAGAGTGCTTTTCGTCTTCCGATTCGTCTCCTCGAAGAAGTGGATGGACTTCCGACGAACTGTCGTGTCCGATCAAGAGGAGTTGGAAAGCTCCGACGTTGGACTCGAGCCCGGAACGTTTCCCGGACGATTCTCCCTACGAGAGGAAAAGAGCCAAGTGGACAATATCTCGATCTCCTACGCCTTCCAGAGCGCATTCTCCTATTCATGGCAAAGAAAAGGAAGAAACTGCGACGGACTTCCTACTTAAAATGCAGGAACAAATTTCCTCTTTAGTAGGAGTATTGAGAAAAGACCTTCCGAGGAGAAAAAAGGACGATTTTCTTCCTGTTAAGAGATCTCGTCCTACGGGCGTTCTGGACTCCAGACTTATCTCCTCTACTCCTCGTACGAGTACAGAGACGAATAAAGAAAGAAGGACGAAAACTCATAGGCTTGAGCGCAACATACGGACAATGACGAAGAGTGTCCAAGTCGGACAGAACCACCCAGGCGCTCGGCGCCAGAATTGGACTACTCGGACAGGAAAAAGTGTCCTACGCGGACGGCTCCAACCAGACACCATTCGCCAGACGCGGACAGCCCGGACAGGCGGATATTTCCTATGCGGACAACTGTGTCCAAGCGACTCGTGCCGATTGCGGACAACCTTGACAGGCGGACAGCCGGATTGGACAAAACGTCGTGCGCAGGCAACTCCGTCCGGGCGACAGGCGCCAGAAGCGGAACAAGACGGACAGGCAGAGGTGTCGTACTGGACTGACACAGCCAAGCGCCAAGTTCCATAGGTGGACAGCTCGGACAGACGACACGGTCCGAGACGGACAGATACGTCCAAGCGCATTGAACAAACCGGACTTTCGGCAACGGTTAAGCACCAAGCGCCAAGATCTTCCTCAAAAGAATCATACGGAGAAATCAACCAGGAAGCGTCTCTTTATGATTTGGACCAGGAGCGGATTTCTCTGGACAGAGACGAAAGGTGCCGCACAGGCGGGCCGTCGTCCTGTTCACGATATGTCCGTTTCGGGTGGAAATCTGCCGCAGCACAGCTGTCTCCTGAGAAGAATGCAATATGTTGCACAGGCGGCCGTCATTCTTGTCAGGAGGACTTAGATGATGATAGTTTTTTTTTTTCTCAGGATCGTTTGCAAATTAAACAAGATTTGTACGAGCTCTCATTCATTGATTAGAGGCTCTTCCAAATAATAGAGGCATAGAATACGGCCTTATATCCAAGAGAATAAAAATTTGAGGGATTCTCTTCGATCCTAGAGTTTTCATTGCGATCTCTTTCGACTAATACTAATTCGTGTTTATTGACGAAAAGAACGAAGAGGGCAAGATTTCCTTTTCTCTCTCTGGATCGGAGAGGAAAGAATGTAGTAGCAAGACTTGCTGTATACGACTACTGAATGACAAGTCATATACCCATACCAGAGTTGCCTTTGTGGTTCGCTACGGAATTATCTATATCCTTACAGGTTTTTTCCTGGTAAGGACTTCGCTTAAAAGGTTTGTTACGACAATACCTACTCAGCTTCGATATTTAACAAAGGTTGTTTGGCTTAAATTTGCATTATTAAGAGCTTCCTTAGGCTCGAGAATAATTGTATTATATTCCTTCATTGAATGAAGTAACTGGCAACTCATGATGAATGCAGTCAGGCAGCGAGCGAGACTGCCGGGCTGTCATTCTAAGGCCAATACTGAATACAGTACCATCCGGTTCTCGGTCATGATTAGTCGATTACATCTCTCTCCAACGGGATCGAATGGTTAACCGTATATCCCCTCACAATCATGGACTTAGTCTCGAATGGAGGAGATAGTTAAGCTAACACAAATAATATTGTCTGCCTTTTGCTAAGAAGCTTTCAATAAGAAAGATATTATAACCTTTCAATGCTGTTTACCGTAGGTAACATTATTAAAGGATTCTAAGCAGTAGAACATTTATATTAATATAATGCTCTCATGCTTACGAAAGCATGGCTTATTAGAATACATGCTTAGTTGAGATATGGATGTAGTAGAGAATTCACTTTAAGACTACGGTATGGTCAAGTCTTTCGAGAAACGCAAACAACCTTTTTAGAATCGGATATTGCTCAAGAGAAGATGGATGAGTGGGATGGGAACATTCTCTTCGTGCAGAAATGGTTTCCCTGAATGGACTATACTTCGTATATAAGAGTTTTTTCCTACTAAGAACGGAATTAACATGTGAAAGGAGGTCGGGTACCATAAAGGCACAGATGTTCTGACACATAACATAAAGAGAATTAGAAGAAAGCGCCAGCCTGGCGCAATGCGCCAGAAGCGCCAGGCTGGCGCAAAATTGCGCCAGAAGCGCCAGCCTGGCGCAAAATTGCGCCAGAAGCGCCAGCCTAGCGCAAAATTGCGCCAGAAGCGCCAGCCTGGCGCAATGGGCCAAGAGCACCATCCAAGATATTTTCTCGTTTTAGCGAGTTATTAACCTAAGAATCCAGTAGCCTCTCGGACAGCAGGCTCGGTAACGGCAAGAATCGTTCCTGATTTCGTTACCCTTTTTATCACTTAGGCCAATTCCACGACTCTCTCATATCGCAAAGAGCATCGAGAATCTCTTTTTTTTCGCTCCTGTTCGCGTTAAAAAAGAGAACCTATTTGGAAAACAGACAGGGAAACGTAACGATCCTTAAGAGTTCGATGCAAGATATTTCATGTCCTGAGAACCTTCTCGATCGACGATAATAACTGTTAACGTATGTCTAACATTTATTGGAAAGAGTTGTGAGAACCTGCGGAAAAGTCTTCTTCATAGATCTCTTAGCAAGGTAGAATAGAAGACGAACAGGCTTCCTATAGAATGCTTCCTTTTCCTCGAACGCCAAGAGAGGTAGCAATATACGCCATCTTTATTTTATAGAAAGGGGAATATCTATAGTCTCTCCCTAAATATAAATATAAATATAAATTCTTACAGAATTTAAGATAAAGGGCGTCAAAGAAAGAGAGGATAATACTTTATGCCTCATTTTGGCTTCAGAGAGGTTGGATTCACAGAGGTCACGTTCTTCTCACAGCATGTTTTTGGAAGTCTTTTCAAGAGAGTCTGGATATTCTATCAGCATCTATTATTAAATGGACCTTAACAACCTCTCCACTCTGAGTCTGTCTGCATGCAGACTGACCAGAAGTGGACATAAATGAGAGGGATTTTGCAAGGTAGATGACAATAGTCATGGCCATAGACATAGAATTGCTGCAGATCGTGCTAGAGGGAATGAGGAAACTGTCCTCTTCCGATACCTCTGTGAACCACATAGCGGTTTTTTCTTCCCTTTCAGAGGGAAGAATCACCTTTGTATATATCTGCTATCAAAGAACGCAGTAAAAGGCTATACTCTGTCTCTACAAAAGGAATTGGAGATAGCAGAGGATTAGATCTTCGCGGATCCTTATACGATATATACCTTAATATGACAAGAGTAGGATATCATGTACTTCTAATGGGATCTTTTTTGTGGCCACAGATTCCATGTTCCGACAAGATGGAACTGCTCCTCATCAAACTTCTTTGAGAAATTTTTATGAGGGAATTCTTTGTTTCTCTGGGTCCTAAACGACCAAGAAGACAAGTGAATTTTTTGAGCATTGGAATCTCGCATCAGATTCTATGGAGACTAGACAATGGGTTCTTGCCAGCATAGTATGTCTAGCAAAAGAACTGAAACCCCCTATTCCTGATTCAGTGTTTTCAGATAGAGGTTTCGTTGTCCAGGCAGAGTACTTACGTTTTCATCTACAGTAGAATGGTTCAAACGTTTGCCTACAGAGTCTTTGGTATGCGATGACGGCTCGAAATGCTTCCCAGAAGGTGTTCAGAGGGATACAATAAAGAGCTAGAATCAGGAGTACTCCCAATTTCAGCTCGGAGTCTCCTTCGACTTCCAGGCTTCTTCCCTTCCTTCGGGCAAGGATAGGGAAGGATTCTGCCAATGAGACACCCCTTCAACATGTAAGAAGAGATCTCGTGAGCACGGAAGTATTCGAGAAGGACCCTCCTCGGAGGAAGACTCTTATCTCTCGTACGGTTAGATATGCTATCGTCTACTGGATGTAGCTGATTACAATCACCTCCCCTTACCGGAGAGACCAAAAGCTCAAAGTGAAAGAATTTCTTCCACCCTTCTCCAGTCTCCTGATAAACGATTGTGGATGTTAAGGACTTTCGGACAATGTAGCGCCAATCAGGCGCCAAAATACCAGAACAGGCGTAAAGACGCCAGAGGAAGACAGTCCAAATAAACACTGTCATTGTCTGATGAGGAGAAGGAGCGTGCCTCCAGCCTGGCGCAGATGCGCTAGAGGCAAATAAATCGGAAAAAGTGTCCGATGTGGCATCGCCAGTTTCCTCGAGACTCTTTAACAAGCTCGAAGCTCCAGCAAGTGGGGAGAAGTCAGCCAGGCGCCAGGCGCGAGGCTCCAGGCAGGCGCAAGGCGCTAGCCAGGCGCCAGGCAAGCAACATGCGCCAGCCAAGCGCGAGGCGTCAGACAGGCGCGAGGCGCCAGCCAGGCACAAGCCAGGCTCTAGGCTTCATCCAGAAGAGATCAATTTCAAAGAAAGCCCTGGTCTTCTTTGGAACAGTGTGATCTCTAAAGCACTTCTTAAGTAACTTGATGATTCCTTCAAACAGCTGAGAATTAAAAGCGCTTGAAGTGCGAGCTTTTAACAATTCTTGTTCTTTCCATAACAATATGTCGTGAGAGACATATTAGCTGTAATTTACGGGAGATGCAACTCTGTGTTGTCTTCTCTTTGCACGAAGGAGGTCAAGTTGACCTATGAGAGATCCTTCTCTCTTGGTTACGTGTCTACGGATACGTTGCTGGGATAGGGAGCCGACACTGATCCTTAACTAGTGAGTTAAAAAATTTTATTTTAACATAAGTATACTATTTTCTTTGGGTTATTTGAAATGAGTTTGGGGATAGCTCTTTTCAAATTAAGCACAAACCCTCGTGTTAGGATCAGGTGATCGGGATCGGTGTTGTGCTCCTTAATTATGCCAGTAGGCATAGGTGTTTTGTCATGTAAGTGGATAGGACCCCTTTGACAAATAACCATTAGATTCTGTCAAGTAAGTGGATAAGACCCCATTGACAGATCTACAAGAACTCTTAGCCATAGGTCACATCCTCGCTGAGGCTCTTGAGACGAAGCAGACTCCTAGCAATAGCTAGGAGGTCAACCCTTCGTCTAAACACATAGGAACCAAGGTTTTATTTATTTATTACCTACAACGTATGTTGTTTACCTGTCTAATCAGTAATTAGCTGTCTCTTACCCACCGCCAAAGGTGCCAATCAGCTAAGTATATATCTGACAGGGGAAGTTGAAATGTATTGAAAATGATTTGTTATTTTGACAATAAAGTTTCATACATACTTACCTGGCAGATATATACGATTGAATGGCCCACCCAGCCTCCCCTCAGGAGACAGGTGGAAGAGAAAAATCTGTCCTTAGAAGGTAATAGTTCCTATTCCTGCCACCCAGCGGCAGGCCGGTAGATCACCTGACCTACCTACCTGTAGCGTGTGCCGCGAAATTCGAATTTCTATCGGGGACGACGGAGTCTATAGCTAAGTATATATCTGCCAGGTAAGTATGTATGAAACTTTATTGTACAATAACAATATCATTTTTCATAGCTACAAACCTGAGGTCTTAACATTATACTGCCTGCCTCTACAAAAATATCATAATCTCAGTAAGAGAGAGAGAGAATTATTATTTTTATTATTTAATTTGATTTACTTTACACACAAAAGCTTGAAAACACATAAATTACATAAAAAATTAAGCATAAGCACTTTTGCAAGGGTTTGCAAATGTTAGCAGGCTGTGAAAAACTCATGTATGACAACTAGTTAGGTTCCAATGAAAGGTTTGTGTGTCTGTAAATTTGTTTAATTTGAATTGCACAATTTTGGGGTAATTAATGTAGAATTTTTATTAGGAGATTTTTCATGCTGTCCTTGTTGCATGCATTGTCCAAGTTGTTCTCCAGCACTGAGCTATATATTTTGATAACATTAAAAGCTTACATGTCAATGTAAATTTTTATTCTTTGTACTGTAGTATGTACTCCCCTTTGAAAGGGTCTTATATGTCATTATATGTCATTAATATGGAAGTTATTTTTACCTTAATTCCCAAACATGAAGGAAAATTATGGACAGAACAGTCTAGTCAGTTATTTTTCTGTAGTGCTTTTCATGAATTCATGTATTTCCCTGAGTATCTTTTCTTCAATATTAGTAAAGCTGGATATATATTGCATCTTTTCCCATTTTCTTTTGTGTTTGAAGATTATAGTATATTGAGGTGATAATTTGTTCATGTCTGTTTATGACCATAGTGAATTTCCCTCTCAGCTGGCCCTGTGTTGAAGGAAGCACGGAACTCAACAGTCAGAGTTGGGAACAAAGCAAAGCTCTCGTGCACTTTTGCTGCCGTCCCCGCACCAGACGTCCATTGGGTGAAGGATAAAAAACTTCTGGATAAATTAAAAGGGTAAGATTTTATTATCAGTTAAACAGTGTGGAGTACACAAAGGCAGGGAAATTGCTGAGGCATGTTTCATTTGTTTTTGCAAGGGGATATTAACATCAATTAGTATTACTGTTTCATCAGTATCTTTCAGTTAAAGTTTCTCTACAACCCCATTAATCATATGCAGCCTCACTTCTATGTAGGGGAATCCCAGTTGCACAAGTCCGATTATAGATACAGAAGCCCCTCACTGTCCGTACCCAGACCTGCTTCTGGTTTGTTGTGATTAATTTGACATCCATTTGTTGTGAGTATTGGAAAGAGGCTCTTTGGTTTACTGTTTTAACTGTTCAAATTGTATTTAATTTTTCATGATGCATTTTGGATAATTTTGAATCTTCTATTTAAGATTCTTTTTCCTGTCAGGCTCTGTAAGAGTTCTGTTCTTTGCAGAACATAATTCTGCACTCTGCCAGCATTGGTATTGCTTTTTTTTTTTTTTTTTTCAACTCCATAGGTACCGGTTACTTTTCAGTTGTGCATCAGGTTGTGCTAACCATCAAGTGTGTTTTGAATGAAAGTTATTTCAAATTTTTCCTAAATTATACTTTTTTAATTATATATTTTGTGCTATTCCCTAGCTTGAGGGTACAATCAGGCATGTTTATTTATGTATAATTGTGCTATTCCCTAGCTTGAGGGTACAATCAGGCATTTTTCCTCATTTTCTGTCAACTAGTTGTTTCCGGCACTCTTTTTTCTATAACATATAGTCAGGTGTATTTACACTATTTTCAATGAAATATTTTTTAAAAGTTGAATTATGTTGTTGGTGATTGAATTATTGTGTATTGTTCTGTTGAATTTTACTTTGTTTCTGTTGTTAAAGCTAATTTCTTGAGAAGACAATTGAGCTGAACCCTGAGGGTGCTACTCATTATGGTAAGAAAAATTGCTTAGTACTTGACACAGATATTCAAGGCATAAGGTAAAATTTTCTTAATCTCCAGAGTTGTGCCCTTGAAAGGGATTTTGACGAAGGAAAAATCTATTTCTGGGTGATTGGCTCGTGTCGCCCTATGAAAGGATCCTTAATATCATTCTTTCTAGGTAAAATTAATCTAAAATTACCAGAGAAAAACAAAATTAAGAAAATGTCAGTAAAACTGACTCGCTCACTCTTAAAAAGAAGTGTCGGTATGGCAATAGGGGCGAGTGGGAACACTACCACGAGACATTCACCAATTAGAACTTCCAATCAGAATCCCCACAAGAGAGAGCTGATACCAACGGGCGATGCGGCCGCTACTACTACTACTAGAGGACGCCACGGACAGCAGCGCCCCTAGCGGACATCCTTCTAATCTCGAAAACATCTTGTCCTGCAGGGGGGGGAGCAAAGATACAGGGTGGGTTTCAAGAGGGCGACACGAGCCAATCACCCAGAAATAGATTTTTCCTTCGTCAAAATCCCTTTTCTGGGCTCAGCTCGTGTCGGCCTATGAAAGAGTACTAGAGAAATAGACAAGATGGGAAAAAGGACAAATGAAAAGCAGTTGTAAAATGAGGGATATAATATAAGTAATCAATTACAGCATATAAATTAACGTACTTAAATCTAACTTATTCTAAACAGTAACATAAAAGAAGTTAGTAATGTAAAGTACTTAAAATTACAGTAAACACAGTAAACTTATAATAATGCAGTGTAATTTTAACAAAATAGATTTACTTAGATAACTTATTTACAAAATATACAAACACATTGTGTCCTATCCCGTAAGCATTAAAAATAAGGGTAGGTACACTGAAGTACATTATCAGTACAAAGTGTGGATGTCCCTAGCAAAAAAATAAGGGACAATCCACTAATATGATTTCAGCGGCTAAGGCTAGGATATCCGAGTAGCATGGCGATAGGGTGAGGCATGTTGGATGAGGTAGGTAGAAAGGAGACCTGGATCTGTACTACAACTTATATTACAGTATCAGGAGAAACAATGTTTCCCGCTGCTACTGCTGAAAATTTTAAGATTCCAAGGACTTTAGATAATGACGTTTAAAGACTGTCGGAGATTTCCATCCAGTATACTTTTTAAGATCCTCAAAGTTCATATGTTGAAAGTAATTAATTGAGGTGGCTACTCCCCTGATGTCATGTGCTTTTGGGAATGAATCAGGATTGGCTTGTTTAATGAAGTAAAGGATTTGTTGTCTAATACCTTTTACTGACAAAGTACCACCTTTTTCTCATCATGAAGAGAGAACCACCTGAGGATCTTGAGGATGTACGAGATAGAAAGGCTCTTAAAGTTGATACTGGGCAAAGAGAAGGGTCTTGCGGAAGTGGGATGACTTTCCAAGGGGCCCACCTTGCAAGAGGATCCTCATTTTTAGCCAAAAAACTACGATCCGGAGCAAGCAGAACTTCTCCTGAGGGGAGGAATTCCACATGACCCGCATCTCTGGATAGAGCCGACAGTTCTGAAATTCTAGCTCCTGAAGCTAGGCTTAATAAGAATAATGTCTTTCTAAGAAGCATTATGAATGTACAAGACGAGTTGTCAGTATCTGAAGCTAGTTTGAGGACATCATTTAAGAACCATGAAACTGCAGTAGTCCGTTTGAGAAGGTCTAAGTCTAGCACAGGCTTTAGGAATAGACGTTTGAAAATAAGATTCAGTCAGATCTATCTGAAAACCTAACTGAAAGATCTTCTTCAAGCCGATTTATGAGTAGTAATAGTGCTAGCTGCTAAACCTTTTTCAAACAAGGATCTGAAAAAGGATATAGCTAAGTTAACTGTCATGGTTGTAGTGTTTGATTCTTTCAGGAAGGATGCTAATTTTTTAACAGCTGAGTCATATTGTCTAATAGTTGACTCTCTCTTATCTGATTCTAGGAAGAGAATATTTTGTGGATCAATATTAGCATCTTTATTAGCCGCAAAATTCATGAAGTCCATAAAGTTAGGGTCTGAAGAATTCCTGAGGATCGAACACAGTCCTCATTTGTACTGATTGTGACAGCTTGGGATTGGGAATCCGTTGAGGTCGGAGACCCAATTCCAGAAGAAGAGGATACCAGTTGCTCTTGGGCCAGTCCGGTGCAATCAGAGCTACTATTCCCTTGAAAGTCCTCAGCTTGCTTAAGACTTTCAAGAGGAGATTCACTGGAGGAAAAACATAAATTTTTCTCCACTGATCCCAATCTAACGACAGGCGTCCGTGGCATAAGCCCAAGAGGGTCCAGGTTGGGGGCCACATAGCAAGGAAGCTTGTGGTTCGCTTGTGAGGCGAAGAGATCTACTTGGAGACCTGGGACTCTCCGCATATCCACTGGAATGACCCGTCGTCTAGGGACCATTCTGATTCCAGAGGGACTGACCGGGACAAAGCGTCTGCTATCACATTTCTTACCCCCGCCAGGTGAGTGGCGGACAGATGCCATTTGTGTTTGTTTGCTAGGGCAAAGATGGCTATCATGACATGGTTCACATGCTTGGATTTGGACCCTCCCCTGTTGATGCAATGAACTACCACTGCACTGTCCAAAACTAGCCTTAGATGAGACTTTTTCTGGGGGAAGCAGTCTCTTCAAGGTAAGAAATACTGCCATTGCTTCCAGAATGTTTATGTGGAGCTGGCGAAATTGAACTGACCAAGTCCCCTGAACCTGTTTGAACTGAGAATATCCCCCCCACCCGGACAGGGAGGCATCCGTGTGAATGGTTAACACTGGAAGGGGATATTGAAGGGGTACCCGCTTGGCTAAGTTCTTTACTTTTGACCATGGACGGAGTTGATTGCGAAGGATCTGTGGAATTACTGACAACTTGTCTCGAGATTTGGCGTTTGCTCTCGATCGCCAAACTCGATTTATATCCTTTAGCCTTGCTTTCAGGAGGATATCTGTCACCGAAGCAAACTGAAGGGACCCTAGGATTCTTTCCTGGCTTCTCCTTGATGTTTTGTTTGCATTTGAGAAATTGTCTGACAGATTTTGCTATTTCCTTCCGTTTGGCCACTGGAATTGACAGATTGTGGGAAGACAAATCCCATTGGATTCCCAGCCACTGAAAACGAGGACTTGGGGGAAGTCTGGATTTCGTTTTGTTTATCTGGAACCCCAAGATGTTCCAGAAAGTGACTACCTTTTTGGTGGCTTTGAGACATTCCTCGACTGTTGGTGCCCAGATCAACCAATCGTCGAGGTATGCTGCTACCATGATTCCCTGAGTTCTCAATTGCTGCACAACCACTTCTGCTATTTTCGTGAATACCCTGGGGGCTACATTCAGACCGAAGGGCATCACTTTGAATGAGAATGTTTGATTTCCTAGCCTGAATCCTAGGAATGGGCGGAAGTGTCTGGCTATAGGGATATGATAGTATGCGTCTGTAAGATCGATGGAGCATGTGACGGCTCCACGCGGAAGTAAGGTCCTTACTTGCGAGAGGGTAAGCATCTTGAACTTGTCGCAACGAATGAAAGAGTTTAGCTTTGACAAGTCTAAGATTACCCTTCTTTTTGTTGAGCCTTTCTTTGGCACGCTGAATAAGCGACCTTGAAATTTTAGATGCTTGACTCTCGCAATAGCTCCTTTCTGAAGGAGTTCCTCCGCATAATCTGTCAATTCCTTTGATGGTATCTGGCGGAATGATTTGATTGGAGGAGGATCTTTGATCCAACTCCAACCCAATCCTTTGGACACTATGCTCTGTGCCCAATTGCTGAACCCCCACCTGTGACGGAAGAGGAACAGCCTCCCTCCTACCTGGGGAGCCTCATTGTTGATGGGCGGGTTGACCACCACGCCCTCCTCTGAACTGCTTACTCCTTGTCGCCCTCCTGCGCCACGCTGGCGAAAGTAGCCTCTCGCCCTACCTCTCGATTGTCTGTTAAAGGGAGGGTAGCCCTGACCTTCATACGTAGGGTTGAAGGCCGGCGAGAGTGCGTAGGAGGTCGAAGGTTGTGACTGAGGAGACAGCAGGAGGATGGGCTGGTTCTGCTTAGAAGTAGCAGGTTGTCCCTGTTGGGTAACCGGGACGGCCTGAACAAATTGCTGCTGTTGCTGGTGTTTCTGGTAAGGCTGGAACCTTTTACCAGACTTCTTTGGTTTCTTACCAGCAGTGGGGACGGATTCTTGCTTCCTCTTAGATGAAATACCCCACCTAGCTCTAAGGCTCTGGTTGAGCCTAGCCGCCTCGTGGTGTACTTCATTTACAGCGGACTCTGGGAAGAGATCCGCTCCCCACATGCTAGAAGCCAGGAGTCTATTAGGCTCGTGCCTAATAGTGCACTCCTGCAAAACGTGCTTTCGGCAATTCCTCCTAGCTTGGAAGAAGTCGAAAGCATCCGTCTGAACCGTCTGAAGCTGGGATTTGGCCAAGATCTTAAACAACGGTTCCGTGCCATACGAGAGAGCAGCCATCTCTGTTATGATCAGCGAATTGAGGGACCTGCCAAACCTAGTTTCGCAAGCGTCGAACTCCGCCTGAATCAAGGAATCAGGCAGCCTTGGGAGCTTTTCCGCCGAACTGGTCCATGGCGCAGTCCGGTTTGAGCTTACCAAGCGTGAACGTGGCTGGCAAGTTCTCCCACAATTCTCCAAAAGCTGGGAAGAGCGGAGAAGTAGACTCCGCCTCCCTTAGCTGTGGCATGGACTCATCCTTGAGGACTGCCTGAAGAGTTGTCTCTACTATTTTTGTAGCGAACGGGAAGAGAAGCCTCTCTTCCGTCGCAAAAATAGTGAAAGGACTCTTATAGGCCTGGAGCTTGGTGTTTGTACACTCCCAGTCCTCAAGGCAGTGAACCCATTCACGTTGAGCATGATCCCTACTGTAGAGAACATTCTCCCTAGAGATCTTGTCTTCCCTAGTAAGCGCCGCTACGGTCAGCCTAGCATAGCCAATGAAAGGCTGCGTCAAACCCGGAGGATAAAACTCGAAGTCCTCAATCCTTCGAGTTCCACACTCCGGGATAGAGATCATACCATCCTTAAACGGAGCGTAAGCGGCTACTCTCCATGGGTTCTCCATAGAGAAAGCTGGTAGTGAATCATATGGTGGAAGCTGGAAAATACCAGCACTTGTTACTGGGGAGACTGGAAGGGGGACCTGAGAGAGCCCAGCTACTCGGTCCTCATTCTCTCTAACTCTGTTAGAGAGATCTTGGATGGACTGGCCCGATTGAGACAGAGTGCTCGACAGTTGTGCGAACATCTGCTCAAACTTTGTCCCCAGGGCGGAGACTTGAGAGCCGACCATCTCACCCACCTGTTGCATCACCACTGCTGAGAAAGTAGTGGGATCAAAGGTGCTGGGTCCCGCTCCTCCGACCGGCGTTACCGGAGTGGATGCGGTGGAGGCCGGAGAAGGCATTGGCTCGGTGGGAGCGCGAGCCTTCTCCTTAGAAGACTTGCTAGAGCTCTTCGAGTAAGAAGAGCTTGGCTTGGCCTTTCACCGCGTCAGCGTAAGAAGTCAAAGACTTCTTAGCTGAAGAAGACGAAGACGACTTCTTAGAAGTCGTCTTAACTAGGGTCTTCGGTTCTCTCTGTCCCTTCACCTTTGGGGGTACAGAGAGAGCGGGAGAGCGGGTAGGGATCTCAGATCCCACAAAGCCTTGGAAAGAAGCACTTGAAGAAGGGACAGGAGAAGATCCAGGAGCGCCCAAGGAAAGACCTTGGGCGCCCGACACACCTACCTCAACCAACAAATCCTCCGCACCTACCGCCATAGGCTCAATGTTGAGGTCCAGGGTAGCGACGTCCGGGACCGACTCCTGTGTGGCTACGACCCTGAAAGATTGCTGCATCTCTTGCTGGATGGAGGCTATCAGAGGGGCTGCGGATAAGGGGTCAACATACCCTGTTGACTTGCCCCCGGGGAAGATCTGGACGGCCAGCTTCTTATCTAAAATATAAGGCTGGCCTTTGGCGGCGTTCTTTCCGAAGCCGCCTACCCACGCTTTCAGGGTTGCAAGGGCGACCTCCCTCACACCAGCAGCCTGAAAGAAAAGGCGAAATGAGCTTCCAATGGCGGGACGGGGTTAACAAACTTATGTCTAAGAGTTGTTAGTAAAATGATAAAGTCTATAATCGACTTACCCCCTCCACCAGCTGACTGACTAGGTCGTAATCAGATGGCGCAGGCTTCCGGTGCCAGACGATCATATCGTTGTACGGCGTGGCACATGGAGCGTGAGACCTGCACTCATCGTGGCCGCAGGGGTCGTACAACGTCGCGTTGCATCCCAGGACCTGACAGTTGGTAGCCTGTAAGTGGAAAGATACATAAGTATCAGGAGAACACTTACAGCCTAACAGTTGCTCTGCTGGTGCCGGAGCGAGAAAGTTAGATTAAACCAGAGCCCCGCCATAATACGTGTGGTAGTAAAATGGTTGGTTGTCCTAGGCTACGGCGGAGACAAGAGATAGAATCCAACCAGGTGTGGTGGTAAAATGAAACCACGACGGATAATGGCGGGGATGGTATACGTATGAATAATAAAATTAAACAGATCATCGTAAAATTAGGGTATATCCTTAAAAATAACAATAATTATCAAACCTTTCCCCACCCGTCTACTAGAAGAGTGCCCGGGTAAGAAGCAAGCTCTCTTCCGGTAGCGGGGGAGAGATGTAAGGATATAGTAGGCAAGCAACCGACCACTAGTAGTGACCACCCCGCCCGCTGGCGGAGCCAGTAATCTATAACCAAAGGTGCCCCGGCTGCGGCGGAAGGCTCCGTTCGTTATAGAGAGGGAAGGTGGCTGAGCAACTGGGGAAGGGGGGGGAGGGTCTTGGCGTAACACGGCGGGAGAGAGAGAGGGGGGGGTGGCCTACTCCTCCCGTCCCAACAACTACCCGCATCGGAGAACCCGGTACCCTATGAGTGGTCGCCCTATACCCCCCGCTGGGAGGAACCCCTGGCCTCCTCAGAGAGAGAGGGAGGAAGGCAACTGAGGTTGTCATGGCAACCAAGGGGTCCCCCAGCGCCTCCCTATACCTGATAGGGAGGGAAGGGGAAGGGGAAGGTACGATGGAACACGTGACCGCAAGTGGCCTAAGCCGCGAGCAACACAACCGTGGAAGGGCCACGTGAACCAGGCTGTACCAATACATGGGACATGCACCTAGGCTAGCCTAACACCCTAAATAGAACTAAATTTACATCGTAAAGATGGAAAAGACACTTTTAGTAGAAGAAAAAGAAGCCCAGGAGGAGGCAAACTGTTTCCGAGGAACAGAAAGCCTACTCGGAGCCAGCGATAGCCGATGAAGAGCAAGAGCCGGGATGCTGGGCTGGAACATAGAATAGCCCTAAATACCAAACTAAGAGAAATGGTAAAAGGGCTAACCTAGCTAAAACTCGATGTAAAAAACGATGAACGTGATATAGTAAGCCCATAAGTATAAGAAGTCCCAGTATGGAGGACCGGGAATTCTTAACGAGGCAGCATGGCGCCGCCACGAGACAACCGGGAAACCGTATATGACCTATTAGAAGGAAAATACTGGTTCCCGGAAGACTAAAATACAGTAAAACATTACTTATGAGGCACTTAACTTAGCCGTTGCGATGGCAGAACGTTCCATGATGGATGGTGATATAAATCCTCGTGAAATAGCACAAGCACAAGAAAATGCGTCTGAACGCTGGCGCTAATAATTAAGGATGTCCGCTAGGGGCGCTGCTGTCCGTGGCGTCCTCTAGTAGTAGTAGTAGCGGCCGCATCGCCCGTTGGTATCAGCTCTCTCTTGTGGGGATTCTGATTGGAAGTTCTAATTGGTGAATGTCTCGTGGTAGTGTTCCCACTCGCCCCTATTGCCATACCGACACTTCTTTTAAGAGTGAGCGAGTCAGTTTTACTGACATTTTCTTATTTTTTTTGTTTTTCTCTGGTAATTTTAGATTAATTTTACCTAGAAAGAATGATATTAAGGATCCTTTCATAGGCCGACACGAGCTGAGCCCAGAAATGCAATTTGTAACTACATAGTAACAAGTCAAAGGCTGAAAACAATCACAGGGTTTGTTGGTCCTGACTTGATCTTCATAACATGCCACATACACAAGGTATGGCTGTATACACTAAGTCTGGACAATCATTGCACCATCGAGATGGACATATCCATGTCAATCAGTAAGTACAGTAAGTACAGTGGTCCCCCCGTATTCGCCGGGGATGCTTACCAGACCCCCCCCCCCCCATGAATAGTTGGAACCCCTATAAAAAGCTTAAAATTGCCTATTTTGTTAGGTATAACAAAAAAAAACTACTTAAAATGTTTGTACCTAGTTTTTAAGTTTTATCCCAAAAGTTCATTTTATGATGAAATTAATAATAAAAAAACAGTAATCTTGATTTCTCATAGAAAAATACTGCGAATAACATGTAGATATGTTCCAGAGAGAAATCTGTGAATGCGTGAGTCCGAGTCTGCGAATCCGGAGAACGCGAATACGGGAGCCCACTGTATTCCAAATGCTACCATTGGAAATTGGTCTAGCAGAAATCTAGAACCAATTGGGATTGCATTATCAAAGTTTGTCAGGCACTTATATATCTGATAGTATATCAGATCCAGATCCCAAGGAGAGTTTAAATGAATTGCTGATGGCTTTTAGTAAGGTCTGTTCCCAGAAAGGTCATCAAATTCAGGACAAATGACCAGCCATGGGGTGATATGTTAGATGAGCTTACCATGACAAACAGACCAAATTAAACTCTTGGATATAAATTTATTCACATAAAAATTACACTATTTTAGTTGTCTACTGTGCTGCAAATATAATATACCATCTAGCTGAGAGAATTTACAATAGTAATTCCTTGAAGAGAAAACTTGAAGGAATTACACAGCCTAATCTTTGGTGGACCAAAAATATCATCTAACTTTCGGTCAGACTTTTCTTCCATTCCACCATTACTAACAGATGATGGTAGATTGGTTACTGACCCTAAGGAAAAGGCTGAATTACTTCTTCAAGGTTTTGAAGTTAAGCAATTGGCTAAAGATATCCCTATTTTTGTACATTCAACTTCCTTGTCAGATATATACTTAGCTTTAGACTCCGTCGTCCCCGACAGAAATTCAAATTTCGCGGCACACGCTACAGGTAGGCCAGGTGATCTACCGCTGGGTGGCAGGACTAGGAACCATTCCCGTTTTCTAATCAGATTTTCTCTGTCGCCGGTTCTGTCAACATCGTTGTTGGTTCCTCCTGACTTGATTTTCGTTTTTCATCGCCATTGATATTCTGGACTGTCTTTTTTGGTGACGTATTGGATCTTTGGTTTGGCATACGCTTTTGTCGACTGTTTACTGGATTTCGCTTTGGATTTTTCTAAGAATGTCTGACTATTTGTGTAATTAGAGTATGTGTGAATGAAGGTTGTAATGTGAGGGTACCGAAAGCTTCGGTAGATCCTCACACTGTATGCAAGCGGTGTAGGGAGTATGAATGTTCTTTCACTAATACGTTTAAGGAATGTGAGAATTTGAGTGAGGGCGGATGGAAGACTCTAACTTCCTACTTAAGGAAGTTAGAAAAGGATAAGGCTAGGAAAGCTTCCTCTAGAAGTTTGAGTAGGTCTCGCTCTAACGAGCCAGTTAGTGTCGAGTTAACACCTATCCCACAAGTAATTGTTGCATCCTCACCCATGATATCAGCTCCTTCTCCCTTCACAGATCCTGCAGATTCTTCTGTGGAAATTGCAGATGTGAAAGCTGCCCTCAAAAGGATGGAGCTTAAAATGAGTGCTCTTGAAGGTAAGCACAGTGCAGTGGAAAGTGATGTCAGTGTACCCAGGCCTAGACCTCTTCCAAGCTCCCAGGCCCAGAGGAGAAGGAATGTCGAAAGCCTTACGGAGGTTATGGAGGATCCCCACCAGTCAGGCGTCCCTTCGGCAGGATCTGTGTTGTCACAGACTGCCAGGGATCGCCGTTGTAAAGGCATCCTGAGAGAGTGCTTCTCTTCTTCCGATTCCTCATCGCACAGGCGAGGTTGGAGTTCGGATGATCAATCTCGTCCTCTGAAGAGGAGTTGGAAAGTGCCCACATTGGATTCGAGCCCCGAACGGTTCCCGGAAGGTTCGCCGATGGACAGGAAGAGAGCCAAGAGATCCTCGCATTCGCCTACTTTCGGCTGGGAATCCTAATTGTCCCCTGAGCCTCCTTCTGTCAAAGAAAGGGAAGATCCTATGACAAGAATTCTCCTTAACATGCAGGAGCAAATCTCGTCCTTGGTGGGGGTACTCAAGAAGGATCCTCCTTGTAGGAAGGACTCCTCTCTTCCCATTAAAAGATCCCAGATCCTGGACGTACCAAGGCGCGAGTCGCCAACTCGTCACGAGTCTTCGGACAAGCGCCAACTTCCTTTCAGGCGTATGTCGCCAATGAAACGAGAATCCTCTGCTAGGCGCCAACCGCTATCCAGGCGCGAGCCGCTTCCCAGCTGCTCGGCACCAGCCAGCCTCGAGTCCCCGGTCAGGCGCGAGTCTCGTTCCGGACGCAAACCTTCATCCAGGCACGAGTAGAGCATTCTTCTAGACGCAAACGAGTTTCTGGAAGTGTCGATGACCGTGACAAAGGCTCAAGATGTCGCACAGGCGGCCGTCGCCTTTGTCGGACGGACATGAGACACCTTCCAGACTCTTCGAGCAACTTAGAAGAAGCCCTTCTCCAAGAGAACAGAGGACTGATGAAACAGGTAACTCCTCTCAGAATAAGCGCTCGCCTTCTGTTGATTGCGATTCCCCCATCAAGATGGGACAAGAACTTGAGGATATTTCCGATGAAGAATCCCCAATAGGTGCGGCGCTTTCGGATTACGAAACCTTGGCGGCTTTGCTACTGCAAGAGTTTGGAGACTCTCTCAGTCCAACCGCACCTCCTTCTCCTCATTCTTTGTTCACTAGCACAAAGACTTCTAAATCCTCCTCCTTCCTGAAAATGCGTCCAACAATCTCCATGAAGAAAGCCCTCCAATCAGTTGGGGCTTGGTTCAGCTCTAAGGAGGAGGCAGGTAAGACTGTCTTTGCCTGCCCTCCCTCTAAGCTTTCAGGAAGAAGGGGCATTTGGTATGAGACGGGGGAAGCCATGGGACTGGCTCTTCCTTCGTCTGCGGAGGCAGATTTCTCGACTCTTGTGGACTCGACGAGGAGACATGCACTGTCTACAGCCAGAACCACATGGGGTATGTCTGAAATGGACCATCTCCTCAAGGGATTATTCCATGTCCTGGAAGTTTTTAACTTTTTGGACTGGTCTCTTGGGGCGTTGACCAAGAAGACTCAGGACCCGGACTTCCTTACCCCTGAAGTGCTTCATAGCATTTTGTCCTGTATGGACAAGGCTGTCCAAGACGGCTCTGGAGAAGTGGCCTCCCTTTTTGGAGCAGGGATCCTCAAGAAGAGAGCAGTTTTTAGCTCATTTCTAACAAAAGCTGTCTCTCCAGTTCAGAGGGCTTCTCTTTTATACGCTCCTCTGTCGAACCAGTTGTTTCCTTCTCAGTTAGTGAGAGACATTTCTCTCTCACTGACTGAGAGGGCGACCCAAGATCTTCTAGTTCAATCAGCAAAAAAGACTAGAACTGCTGTACCCTCTGCTAAGAAGGAAACTAGTACTCCTCAAACGCCCTTTCGAGGAGGTCCCTCTTCGCGATCCTCCTCTAGAAAGAAAGGACCTGAGAAGAGAGGGAAGTCATTCTTTAGACCTTTTAAGAAAGGAAAGTGACTCTTCAGTCCTCCAAACACCAGTAGGAGCCAGGCTTCTGAAGTTCGCGGAAGCATGGACTTGAGAGAGGCGGACAACTGGTCCCTCGCAATAATAAGGAAAGGATATCTCATCCCCTTCAGAGACAGACCACCCTTGACTTCGACTCCAAGGGAATTGTCGGCAAAGTACAAGGACCCTGTCATGAGAAGAACTCTCCTGCAACTTGTGGATCAGATGTTGGAAAAGGAGGCCATCGAATTAGTACAGGATCCCCACTCCCAAGACTTCTACAATCGACTTTTCCTTGTTCCGAAAGCCTCGGGAGGCTGGAGACCTGTGCTAGACGTGAGCGCACTGAACCGATTCGTAAAGAAGACGAAATTCTCTATGGAGACTACCGCCTCGGTTCTTGCAGCTCTACGTCCTGGAGATTGGATGGTCTCCCTGGACGTGCAAGACGCGTATTTTCATGTCCCCCTGCATCCCTCATCAAGAAAGTTTCTTCGGTTCATGATACAGGGCAGGATCTTTCAGTTCAGGGCCTTGTGCTTCGGCCTTTCCACGGCCCCTCAAGTTTTTACGGGCCTTACGAAGAACGTAGCCCGTTGGCTGCATCTGAAGGGGGTGAATATAACTCTCTATCTCGATGACTGGCTCATCAGAGCCAAGTCGGAACATCAATGTTTGGAGGACTTGACAACAACTCTAGACCTGGTACGGTCCCTTGGACTTCTTGTGAACCTCGAGAAGTCCCAGATGATCCCCAGCCAGAACATTGTCTATCTGGGGATTCAGGTGGATTCTCGGGGTTTTCGAGTTTTTCCATCGAAAGAAAGGCTTGTTCGAGGCTTGGAGAAAGTCTCAGCCTTCTTAGGGAAAGAATGAAGCTCAGCGAGGAAATGGCTGAGCCTGCTGGTGACCCTTTCCTCGCTGGAGCAGTTCTTTTCTCTGGGGAGGCTCAACTTAAGACCCCTACAATTCTTCCTGCAGAAGGTGTGGAATCGAAAGACGGGAGATCTGTCAGACTCCTTTCCAATCCATCAGGACATAAAGAACCACCTGGCATGGTGGGTGGCTCCTCTCAAAAAGAACGTTGGCATGTCCCTTGCGATTCCGAGCCCGCACCTAGTGTTGTTCTCCGACGCATCGGAAACAGGATGGGGAGCAACACTAGGAACGAGAGAAGTGTCTGGCACTTGGACAAAGGATCAGGTGTCCTGGCACATCAACTCAAAGGAGCTTTTGGCTATCCATCTAGCCCTAAAGTCCTTCGAATCGGAAGTCAGAGGCGTGGTAGTCCAAGTCAACTCGGACAACATCACGGCTCTGGCCTACATTTGAAAACAAGGAGGGACTCACTCTTTCTCCCTCTACGAGTTAACAAGAGATCTTCTGATCTGGGCGGGGGAACAAGGCGTCACTCTCCTTACCAGGTTCGTTCAGGGAGAAAGGAATGTGAGAGCGGACCTGCTGAGCAGGCAGAACCAGGTCCTTCCAACAGAGTGGACCCTCCACCTAGAAGTTGCCGAAGGCTTTGGGCCTTGTGGGGGAAACCACAGATAGATCTTTTCGCCACGTTTCTCACAAAAAGGATAGACGACTTCTGCTCTTCAGTCGAAGATCCGAGAGCCATAGCAGTCGATGCCCTCCTCCTAGACTGGTCGGGCATAGACGCTTACGCCTTTCCCCCATTCAAGCTAGTGGGGGAAGTAATAAGAAAGTTTGTGGCCTCGACGGGAACAAGATTGGTTCACAGAGGTACTGGAATGGACAGTGAACTTCCCCAGATCTCTTCCCAAAAGGACAGATCTGCTCAGACAACCCCACTTCGAGAGGTATCACAAAAACCTCCCTGCTCTCTCCCTGACTGCCTTTCGACTATCGAAAGGCTCGTCAGAGCGAGAGGCTTTTCGCGGAAGGCTGCCAGTGCAATCGCCAGAGCCTGCAGGTCTTCAACCTTGCGGGTATATCAATCGAAGTGGGAAGTCTTCCGTAGATGGTGTAGGTCGAAGAAGCTGTCCTCTTCCAATACCTCTGTGACCAACATTGCTGATTTTCTCCCCTTCCTGAGAGAAGAATCACATTGAGCTCTATCTACTATTAAGGGATACAGGAGCATGCTCTCCGCTGTCTTTAGAAATAGGGGCCTTCAGATAGCAGAGGATAAGGATCTTCATGATCTTATACGGTCCTTTGAGACAACCAAGATTAGGACCCCTCGTACACCTAGTTGGAATCTTGACGTAGTCCTCAGATTTGTTACTTCCGACAAGTTTGAACCTCTTCATCAAGCCTCTTTTAGAGATCTGACGAGGAAATGCATTTTTCTCTTGGCCCTCGCAACAGCCAAGAGGACAAGTGAACTACATGCATTAGATTCTCGTGTCGGATTCAAAGGAGACTCGGCAATATGTTCTTTTCAGCCATTATTTCTGGCAAAGAACGAGAACCCTTCTAATCCCTGGCCCAGAAGCTTTGAAGTTAAAGGGCTTTCTCCTTTGGTAGGGAAGGAGGTAGAAAGATCTCTTTGCCCTGTCAGGACGCTGAAGTTCTATCTTCAGAGGAAGAAATAGCTTAAGGGTTGCCTACAGAGTCTCTGGTGTGCTGTGAGGGACCCGAAGAGACCCATGTCAAAGAACGCCCTGGCCTTCTTTGTGAGAAGTGTTATCTCGGAAGCACATGAGAAGTGCCATGATGACTCCTTCAAGCAGCTGAGAGTTAGAGCGCATGAGGTGCGAGCCGTTGCGATTTCTTTATCCTTTCATAAGAACATGTCAATGAAGGATATTCTAGCTGCTATGTACTGGAGATGCAATTCTGTTTTTGCTTCCCATTACTTGAAGGATGTCAGAGTAACTTACGAGAAATGCTTCTCTCTTGGTCCGTACGTACCTGCGGATGCGGTGCTGGGACAGGGAGCTGTTACCGATCCTTAATTAGTTAATTAGTTTTTAATTATATGGTGTTGTGTTTTTAAAAGTTGTTTGAAAGGATGTTGGGGATAACTCCTTTTAATCTTAGTACTAACCGGGTGTTAGGATCAGGTGATTGGGATCTGTGTTGTGCTCCTTGAGTATGCCATTAGGCAAGGTGTTTTGTCATATAAGTGGATTAGCACCCATTGACAAAGATCCTCAGGCTCTGTCGAGTAAGCGGATAAGACCCCATTGACAGACCCACAAGAACTCTTAGCCATAGGTCACTACCTCGCTGAGGCTCTTGAGGCGAAGCAGACTCCTAGGCAGTAGCCATGAAGTCTTCCTCCTAACCAGGTAGGAACCAAGGTTTCTTATGTTTACCTACAACGTATGTTGTTTTCCTGTCTATTTCAGTGGTTAGCTGTCTCTTGCCCACCACCAAGGGTGCCAATCAGCTAAGTATATATCTGACAGGGAAGTTGAATGTACAAAAATTATATTGTTATGATACAATAAAGTTTTGTACATACTTACCTGGGAGATATATACAATTAAATGGCCCACCCAGCCTCCCCTCAGGAGACAGGTGGATGAGAAAATCTGATTAGAAAATGGGAATGGTTCCTAGTCCTGCCACCCAGAGGCAGGGCGGTACATCACCTGACCTACCTGTAGCGTGTGCCGCGAAATTTGAATTTCTGTCGGGGACGACGGAGTCTAAAGCTAAGTACAGGGGGTCCTTGAGTTACGACGTTGATCCGTTCTTAAGATGCGTCGTAACACGATTTTCAGCGTAAGTCGGAACATTAAAAAATACCACATGATTTAATGTAAATACCTATCAATAACAACGAGAGAACAATTCCTTACCTTTATTAATTTGATTGGCTTGCACACTGGAGAGGAAGCTGCGGTGCTGGAGAGACTGGGGGAGGTTAGTGAAGAGAAAAAGAACCTCCAGAAGATGCTGTAGATGCTGAGGCAGGTGATTCTTGAGGTGAGGCAGAACATACTACTGGAGATGCTGAGGCAGGTGATTCTTGAGGTGAGGCAGAACATACTACTGGAGATGCTGGGGCAGGTGAGTCTTTAGGTGAGGCAGAACCTACAGAAGGTGCTGGAGATACTGGGGCAGGTGAGTCTGGGTTAGCAGAACATTCAGAAGGTGCTGGAGATTGTGGGGCAGGCGAGTCTGGATTAGCAGAGGCAGCTGAGGTAGAGGGTACAGGATCTCCTGCAGGCCTCTCTACCTTCTTAAAATACTGCTCCAGGTTAGTCTGAACAGAGAGCGACCTCTTTTCATCCAAGATCTCCTTGTAACACTGCATCAAATCCATGACGCCTCTGGAAACCCTAGTGAACCTGTCCAAGTTGGGATCCTGAGCCTCAAAAGTTGACAACGCTTGCTGCAACTCTGCAAAACCTCTTGTCAAGTCCTGCCTTGGCAAAGCCTTAGGCTCTGGGGTGGGTGCTTCTTCTTCTTCCTCTATCATCTGTTTCTCCAGTTGTATCAGGTCCTCAGCAGATAACTCCTCGCCATGAGACTCCAGCAGCTCTGTAACATCATCAACCTCCATCTCCAAATTGATTTCCTTACTCAGGGCAACAACGTTCTTGACAACTAGCTGAACTGTGTCCTCAAACCCATGGAAATCATTCACAAATTGAGGACAAATTTTCTTCCAGACACCATTCATGTTTGTTTGTTTAACCTCCTCCCAGGAATTAGCAATGTTCTTTACAGCATCAAGGATGTTGTAGGATTTCCAAAAGTCCTTCAGAGTCAAGTCCTTCTTGGTTTCAGTTGCCTGTAAAGCCATAGCAATTGTCCTTCGTAGGTAGTAGGCCTTGAACGAAGCAATCACTCCTTGGTCCATAGGCTGTAAAAGGGCCGTGGTATTAGGTGGAAGGTAAACCACCTTGACATTAGGGTTGAAGTCTCCCAGCTGGGCAGGGTGTCCAGGGGCATTGTCCAGCACTAGCAACACCTTAAAGGGGATACCCTTGGAGGCGCAATACCGCTCCACACTTGGAACAAAATGGTTTACGAACCAGTCCTCAAACACTGCAAGTGTCACCCATGCCTTCTTGTTGGACTTCCAAATTACTGGTAGTTGACCCTTCCAAATGCCCTTGAGTGCCCTTGGATTTTCAGCCTGATACACCAACAAGGGCTTCAGTTTGAAGTCGCCAGCAGCATTACCCCCAAGAAGTAAAGTTAGCCTCTCCTTGCTGGCTTTATGACCGGGTGCTGACTTCTCCTCCTTGGCGATGTAAGTGCGGTTAGGCATACGTTTCCAAAACAAACCTGTCTCGTCTACGTTAAACACTTGCTGAGCAGAATAACCCCCCTCCTTAATTATCTCGGACAACGCTTTAGGAAATTCACTCGCTGCTTTCTCATCCCCACTAGCAGCTTCACCTTGCACTTTAAGGTTATGGTAATTGGCCCGAGCCTTAAATCGCATAAACCAACCCCTACTAGCCACAAACTCTTCACTTTCACTTCCCTCCCCCTTTTCTTTTTTCAACGCTTCAAACAATCTTTTCGCCTTCTCCTGAATCACCATAAGGCTGACTGGGATACGCCGTTGATTTTGGTCTTCCAACCAAAGCACCAATAACCTTTCCATTTCAATTATTAGACCACTACGCTGCTTAGTTATCACTGTCGCTTTCATAGGAGCAGATCCTTTCATATGTTCAACGATGCGCTCTTTATCTTTGATAATGGTAGCAACGGTCAAACGGCTAAGTCCAAGCGAGCGGCCAATGTTTGTTGGCGTTTCTCCCTTCTCAGATCGCTTTATAATGTCCACTTTAATTTCCATGGTGATGGCCTTTCTTTTCTTCGATGCACTACCATCAGAAGAGTCCGCCTTGCGCTTGGGAGCCATAACAAAGAGCAAAAAGTTACAAAAATGATACAACACGAGGGAGAGAGAGGCAGTGTAAACAACCAAAATGGCGTATGGGCGAGGAATGAGCGTAGCGAAGCGACGCTGTCCTCTCCCCCACAAAGCGTATTCTTCCACCATGCGCCCGGAACTAGTTCGCGTTTGTTTACGTCGCTTACGACGCTAAACTGTGTAAGACGGAACGACGCAAAATATTATTTTTTATATTTTTATGGGGGCGCGTTCGTAACCACGAAACATCGTAAGTCGAGACCGGCGTAACCCGAGGACTTACTGTATATATCTGCCAGGTAAGTATGTG
Source organism: Macrobrachium nipponense (assembly GCF_015104395.2). Lineage (NCBI taxonomy): Eukaryota > Metazoa > Arthropoda > Malacostraca > Decapoda > Palaemonidae > Macrobrachium > Macrobrachium nipponense. Next base: position 47,667,745 of record NC_061087.1, read on the forward strand.
CAAAATTTTATTGTATCATAACAATATAATTTTTAAGAAAAATCTTGGTAATTGTGATAGGTAGGGTAATGATCCTAATGGTCTCTTCCCCCCCCCCCCCTTTAAAAAAAAAAAAAAAAGGCTTCTAGTGACCTATCTTGTAGTATCTTTGCAGATGAGCACAAGCTTACTAATACAGTGCCTGCTCTGTGCTCTCCAAAGTTGCCCCCACCAGTGGCTCAACACCTTGATGTGGTGGTGGGGCTTGTGAGGTGTGAGGAGGTGGGAAATGGTAGCAGGGCAGTTTTATACTGCCCTGCTACCATTTCCCTAGTAGCTTGGGTGCAACCAAGCTACTAGGCTATTTCTGAGCTCCCAGACAAAGTTCGATCCTCTTTTGAACCTTCTATTATTTTCAGCCTTTCCCTTCTTCCCCTGCCAGGATGGACCAAACTTGATGGCCTTGGAATGTTAATGGATGATGGCTGTGGCAATTCTTCTAATGGGGTCGAGGGTGAGGTTGGACAGCATTCCTCCTCACCTGTAGAATTTGAGTACCTGATGTGTCTTAGCAAGAGGAAAGTATTAATGTCAAATCTGCTCCCCAGCACTGGAACTGATCTTGGCGGACTGACAGTGCCATAAGTGCTGGGGATCAGGTGTATAACCAGGTTGTAGCCTCTAGGGGTGGCCACTCAATGTGGCATGCCACACCCCTCCCTTGTTGGGCTGTAAGGTGGGTGGAGGGCTACCTGGCTGAAGCAACATAGGACTGTAGCGTGGAATTGGACTTGGTTATTGTGTTAACACAAGACAATAAGTCTACCATAACAACAATGACACCTTATGAGCCATTAACAAGAAATAGAAAAAGAAAAATGTACAAACCTGACCCAACATTAGTTCATTTTGACCATATTTTTGGGACAAGTATAATTAGTCAAGATTTCTTGTTCTTAAAACAGAGAGGAAAATTTCTTCTCTGTTTTAAAAAAACAAATGATTGTGCATACATCCAACTAGGGAAATGAGCTTCAGAGCACAGAAATTTAATGAGTGGCTGATTGAAGCCACAGCAAAAATCCAGTCAGAAGTATTTCAAAACAAAAAGAAATTCAAGGAGTAAATGTAACTGTAAAAAACCATGACTTGCTTAACTATATCCAGGGTACAGTTGTACTACCCCAAATTGAAAATGAAGAGATAAAAGAAAAGAATATACAGGCAGTTTGGTGGAAATAATAATAACAGGTTTGGGGTGGTGGATGGATTGATCCTGTAGATAAACAGTATTAAGAGTCATCGATTTGGAAAGAATCGGGCGGCAAAGAGGTGCCAGCACTTCTATAACCCATAGATTCACTATGACAACTTTTACACTGGCTAAAGTCACGAGTCTGGTGTCTCAGGACTTCAGTTCTGACTTGAAGGGAGAATGTACTGCGTCTCTGTCTCGCATGATGTCTTTTTGTAAATTTGCTCATAGTTATCCCAAGGGGTTACTATTGGTTTTTGTTCGAATTCTAATTAGATATTCTAACTTATGCTTAGAGTAAGTGTTGATTTACTTAGGCTATAAGGTGAGATAACCTAACAAAAAGGTTAGTATTGATAAGATGGCTTTATATAACCTAGTTATCTGTAATGCAACATACTAAAGTATTTTAAGTTTAGCAAATGTTCTGTTTGCTATGATTTGGTAGCTTAGCCTATATGTAAGACTACAAACCAGTATTTTATAGATTAAAAAAATTACTGGGCTCAATAACAAGTAATTTAGTTTATGACTGTGTAGCCTAGTTAATCGATAGATCGATAGAGCTACATATTAAAATCTTGTCTAGAATAAGTAGTGGCCTAACCAGTGTAAGTACGAGCCACTTTTAAAGTGAATATCCTTCTATTATCCTAGAATCAATATCTACATAACCAGCCAGATCAGGCTGAGTATCAGACAGGAGGGTAGACTAGGGTATATAATAAAACAATGAATATTGTATATAATATTAGGTTTTGTTTATCCCTAATGTAAGTAGTAGCTTATATTAAATGAGAACCCTCTAAAAAATCCTTTATGATTAGCTTAACATAGATTATACCAGAGGTATTAACCTAAGCCATATGAAAAAGTGGCTTAGGTTAATTAAAATGGTTAGCCATAAACTAGCTTAAGTGGTATTGGGTGGTATGTATAATAATTAAAAAGGGATTTTGACGTAAGGAAAAATCTATTTCTGGGCGATTGGCTCGTGTCGCCAGCGAAATATCCTTTAATCTATTATTTCTAGGGTAAATGTACTAACACATACCAGAGAATAAATAAAATAAAGAAAAAGGTCAGTATAACTGACTCGCTCACCCTCCAGGAGGGTGTCGGTATGAACACTAGGCGAGTGAGACCACTACCACGAGCCAAATGCCAACAGAAATCTCCCACTACAAAATCCCTCCAAGAGGGGAGCCGACCCACAGAGTGAGCAGCTCGTACTACTACTACTCCATCCCATGCTGCCGACTGCTGCGCCTCTGGTGGCCATCCTGAAGTTAGCAGACAATCTTGGGCGAAGGGATGGGTAGGGTGGGATTTCGCTGGCGACACGAGCCAATCGCCCAGAAATAGATTTTTCCTTACGTCAAAATCCCTTTTCTCTGGCTCAGCTCGTGTCGCTGCGCGAAATCGTACCAGAGAAATAGCACAAGATTGTAAACAAAAGTAATAAAATGAGAATAAAAATAAAATAAATCAGAATAGGTCTCAAATAAAAGATAAAATATATAAGAATAGACTATAATTGCTAAAAGATACATATACACAGGGGTATAAAAATAGAAATATGCTTAAATTACCCTTAAATCTAATCATGTTCGTAAACATAAGGTAATTACATATGTACAGGTAAAATTATTTACATGTATCAATGTTATCTGTGTAACAGCATGTATCAAAAGTATAATAGCAATTAATAAAAACAATCAACAATAATAATATATAAAGGAATGTATATGACTTAATATACAAAACCCGTAATCATTATAATATGATGTATCCCCTAGCATAAAAATAAGGGAACATCCATGAGATCAATGTGTATAATCATTTGTGAGTGTCCCTAACCAGACAATAAGGGGCACCCACTACTACTTACAAAAGCAGCTAAGACACAAGGTGAATGTAAATGAACCAGGTAGGAATAGACGAACTTTTGGGTGAGGCAGGTAGAAAGGAGGACTGAATCTTCTACTACAAACTAGTTAGAGTCAGGGGAAACTATGTTACCCGCTGCTACTGCTGGGAATTTCAGAGCTTCCAAGGACTTAAGGTAGTGACGTTTGAACACTGTCGGCGATTTCCATCCAGTATACTTTTTCAACTCATCGAAGTTCATATGTTGGAAATAATTAATTGAGGTGGCTACTGCCCTGACATCATGTGCTTTCGGGAAAGAGTCAGGATTGGCTTGCTTAATAAAGTACAGGATTTGTTGCCTGATGCCTTTAATGGATAAAGTTCCACCTTTTTCCCTCTAAAGAGGGGACCCGACGAAGATGAGGAGGTCCTAGACAGAAAGGCTCGTAAGGTTGTAACTGGGCAAAGAGATAAATCTTGTGGAAGGGGTAGTACCTTCCAAGGTTCCCACCTCATCAAAGGATCTTCATTCTTTGCTAAAAAGCTACGTTCCGGAGAAAGTAGGACTTCTCCTGTGGGAAGGAACTGAATATGATCCGGGTCTCTGGATAGAGCCGACAGTTCTGAAATTCTTGCTCCTGAAGCTAAGCTTAATAAGAATAGGGTTTTTCTTAAGAGCATTATAAACGAGCATGTGTCATTATCGGTTTCGGAAGCCAGTTTTAGAACATCGTTTAAGAACCATGAAACTGACGTAGGCCTTACAGAAGGCCTAAGCCTAGCACATGCCTTAGGAATAGACGAGAAGTAGGAATCCGTCAAGTCTATGTTAAATCCAAATTGAAATATCTTTTTCAAAGCTGACTTGTTTGTCGTAATCGTGCTAGCTGCTAAACCTTTTTCAAATAAGGATCTGAAAAAGGATATAGCTGAATTAACTGTCATGATTCTAATATCCAAATCTCTCAGGAAGGTTGCTAACTTTTTGACAGCAGCATCATACTGCCTCAAAGTCGAATCCCTTTTATCGGATTCCAAGAATAGAATATTCTGAGGGTCAATATTCGCATCTCTTTTTGCCGCAAACTTCATGAAATCCATAAAGTTAGGGTTTTGAGAATCCCTGAGGAAGCGAACACAGTCTTCATTTGTACTGACTGGGAGAGCTTGGGACTGGGGATCTGAAGAGGACGAAGGCCCAGCTCCAAAATTAGAGGATACCAGTTGCTCTTCGGCCAGTCTGGGGCTACTAGAGCCACTTGACCCTTGAAAGTCCTGAGTTTGTTCAATACTTTCATGAGGAGATTCACTGGAGGGAAGACGTAAATCTTCTCCCAGTTGTTCCAGTCTAGAGCCAGGGCGTCCGTGGCATAGGCCAGAGGGTCCAGGTTGGGGGCTACATAACACGGTAGTTTGTGGTTCGCTTGTGATGCGAAGAGGTCCACCTGTAGCCCTGGGACTCTTTGAAGGATCCATTGGAACGAACTGTTGTCCAGTGACCATTCCGACTCTATGGGGTACTGATCGGGATAGGGCGTCTGCTATGACGTTTCTTACTCCAGCTATGTGAGTGGAGGAAAGATGCCAACTGAACTTGTCTGCCAGGGAGAAGATGGCTATCATGACGTGATTTAGATGACGTGACTTGGAGCCTCCTCTGATTTATACAATGTACTACCACTGCGCTGTCCAGGACTAGCTTTATGTGGAGTACTTGGGTGGGCGTAACCTTTTTTAGAGTCAAGAACACTGCCATTGCCTCCAGTACGTTTATATGGAACTGACGGAACTGAGGTGACCAAGTCCCTTGAACCTTTTTGACCTGGGAATACCCTCCCCAGCCGCTTAAGGACGCGTCTGTGTGGATGGTGACCCCTGGTGGAGGGAACTGAAGGGGTACTGACATTGATAAATTCTTGACTCTCGCCCATGGCCGAAGTCGATTCTTTAGAATCAGAGGCACTGAGGATAGTTTTTTTGTCCTGGACCTGAGTTTGCTCGCGAGCGCCAGATTCTGGTTAGGTCTTTCAGTTTGGCTTTCATTAAGACTTTGTCACTGATGCAAACTGGAGAGAACCAGGATCCTTTCCTGGGCTCTCCTTGACGCTAGTTTGTGACTTAGAAATTGCTTGACTGACTTTGCTATTTCTTTCCTTTTGGTTGATGGAATCGACAGAGTGTGGGATGATAGATTCCATTGAATGCCCAGCCACTGAAAGTTTGACTCTGGAGTGAGTCTTGATTTGGTCCTGTTTGTATTTTGAAGCTAGATATTCCAGGAACTGAATCACTTTCAGAGTTAGCTCTGTTGCATTCCTCGACTGATGGGGCCCAGATCAACCAATCGTCGAGATACGCTACTACCATAATCCCTTGCGATCTGAGTTGTTGCACTACCACTTCCGCTAGCTTCGTGAACACTCTGGGTGCCACGTTGAGTCCGAATGGAACTACCTTGAAGGAGAATGTCTGGTCTCCTATCTTGAAACCCAGATACGGACGGAAGTGTCTTGCAATAGGGATATGATAGTAAGCGTCTGTAAGATCGATAGAGGTGGTGGACGGCCCCACGGGGAAGTAGGGTCCGCACCTGTGAGATCGTGAGCATCTTGAACTTGTCGCAGCGGATGGCTAAGTTTAAGCGGGACAAGTCTAAGATTACCCTTCTTTTTTGTGAGCCTTTCTTTGGCACGCTGAACAAGCGACCTTGAAATTTTAATCTCTTGACTCTCGCTATAGCCTCCTTTTTGAAGGAGATCGTCTGCGTACTCTGTCAATTCCTTGGAAGGAAGTTTGACGGAAAGGTCTGGATGGAGGTGGGTTTCGTCAACCAGCTCCAACCCAAGACCTTTTGACACTATGCTCTGAGCCCATTGGCTGAAGTTCCACCGGTGGCGAAAGTGAAACAGCCTCCCCCCTACCTGAAGTTCTTCATTGGTTCTGGTAACCGCCTCGGCCTCCTCTGAAGTGCTTTCCCCTGTTAAAGGGGCCTCCCGATCCTCTCCCACGAAAGGAACGCTTACCTCTACCTCCCTTACCCGAGCGGTCATACTTCTGAGAAGCTTGACTCTCGAAGGCTTGATTGTAAGCTGGAGAGATGGCGTAAGAGGTGGAGGGCTGAGGCTGAGGGGATATCACATAAATTGGCTGTGATTGACCTTTAGAAGTGGAGGGTTGGGCTGTCTGCACTAACGGTACTGTTGGAACTTGTTGAGGAAAGCGTAGTTGCTTCTTCTGGTAAGGTTGGAAACGCCTGGGTTTCTTTTGTCCCTTACCTTTAGGAGTCAGGTCTTGCCTCCTCTTAGCCGAAAGGCCCCAACGATCCTTAAGGCTCTGGTTTAACCTGGTAGCCTCTGACTGGACCTCCTTAACCATAGCTTCTGGGAAGAGATCTGCTCCCCAGATGCTAGACGAGAGTAACCTATTCGGTTCATGTCGAATGGTTGCCTCTTGTAGGACATGCTTCCTACAATTCGTCCGAGCAGTGGCAAACTCAAACATATCTGACTGTACCGTTTGAGTCAGGGCTTTGGTCATGAGCTTAAAAATCGGTTCTGATCCATAAGCCATGGTAGCTACCTCAGACCATAGCCATAGAATTGATGGATTCTGGCTAGACGCGATTTTGCATCAAACTCAGCCTGAATAAGGCTATCTGGGAGCCTGGGTAGCTTTTCACCAAACTGCTCCATAGCACAGTCCGGTTTGAGTTTGCCAGCTGAGAATGTATTCGGCAAGTCTTCCACAATTCTCCAACTGAGGGGAGCAACGGAGAAGTGGGATCCGCTTCCTTCAACTGCGTATAGGTTCCCCCTTCTGGGCCCGCTGGGATGGTCGACTCGCGATCGGTTGGTTAGGAACGGGAGCGGGGTACTCTCATCCATTGTAAAAATGGTAAAGGGACTCTTAAATGGTTGTATCTTGGTGTTAGAACAATCCATGTCCTCTAAACACCTGAGCCATTCTCTCTGAGCCTGGTCTCGTGAGTAGACGGACTGTCTCCTTAGGTACCTTATCGTCCCGCACCATAGCCGACGGCGTAAGCCTTGCGTAGCCTATGAACGGAGGCTGGAGGTCTTCCGGGAAGAACTCGAAGTCCTCTATTCTTCGAGTCCCAAATTCCGGTATAGAGATGAGACCGTCCTGGAAGGGGGCGTATGACGCTACTCTCCACGGATTGTTCATAGAGAACTGAGGTAGTGAGTCATACGGAGGAAGTTGGGATCCACTCGTGTTGGACAGTGGAGGAGAGGCTAGAGGAGCTTCTCTCAGCCCGGCTATAATGGAGTCCTGGGAAGTAATCCTGTCCGACAGACGAGAGATCATTTGCTCCATGCTACTCTTTAAGACCCAACCAACCAGGTCCCCCACCTGTTGCAACAGGCCAGCATTGGAGTCCAAAGCCGGAGCTGCTGCGGAGGTGGAGGGGAGGCTCTGAATCGGAACCAAAGGTAGCGGAACTGGTGATTCTGCCGGAGTGCGAGATCTCTCTCTGGAGGATTTACTCCTCGAGGACTTAGAGCCGGAGCTAGAAGCTTTAGACCTGGATGCTCCGGGATTCCCAGCCGGAGACTTACGGGAGGAGGATGAAGCCGAAGTCGTCTTCTTAGACGACGACGACGTCTTAGTCAAAGTCATCACCTTAGACTTGACCTTAGGTCTAACCGAAGCACCAGGAGGAGAATATATTTCGTCACCCGTAAAGCCTTGGAAGGATGGAGAGGTTGCAGGAGTAGAAGAAACAGTTACGCCCAAGGGTGACCCTTGGGTGTCCACCGTACCTACCTCGACCAACAGGTCGTCTATACCTACCATAGGTTCAACATTAATATCTAGGGTCGCGACATCCGTAGAGATATCCTGGTCCTGATCAGTTAATGAGGTGGCCAGCTGTTGTTGGATGAAGGCGATAGTCGGATCCGCTTCTATCGGGTCGACGTATCCTGTCGCCTTGCCTCCGGGGAAGATTAGTAATGCCAACCGCTTCTCTAGGATGTAGGGCTGTCCCTTGGCGGCGTTTTTCCCAAAACCGCCGACCCAGGCCCGCAGGGTAGCCAGTGCGGTATCTCTTACCGCCGGAGCCTGGAAGAGAGGGCGTAGTTTAGATTTAAGAATCACTTAAAACTAAAACTTAAAGTATAACTTAAAATTAATTGCCTTAAGTTAATATGATGAAAACTTAAGCGCTAAAAAAGAAGCGGAGCAGCTACTGGAGATGTAAAACTTACCCTTCCAAAAGCTGGCTCACCAGATCGTAACATATGGTACACGTCTCATGGTACCAGACCTGGATGTCCCCGAGCGGAGTCGCGCATGGAGCATGGGACCGGCAAACTTCGTGTCCACAAGGGTCCTGAAGTGTGGCGGAACATCCCGGATGCTCACAGTTGGTGGCCTGTAAGTGGGGAGACACATGAGTATCTTAAAAAACTACTCACTTACAGTCTAAAGGACAGAAGAGCTCCGATGCATGCCGGAGCTCGGAAAAAATTTGTGCATAACCCCTCCCTGCATCGCCTGAATAGGCTATAATCCCGGAGAGATCCGGTAAGATATGTAAGGGAGGGGGATGGTTTAAGGTTCTTAAGAAACTTAAAGATAACTTAAACCTAACACACAAGCAAACCGGACTAAGTCCAGTGCGTAGCGGAGTGTAGTAACTCAGCAAAACGGTAAGGTTAGTAGAGACCCACTGTATGCTCCGGTCCACCCTACTGGGTGGACTAACAACTTTCCGCTGGATACCAGGACTCCGATCAGGAAGGAGCCCTAGTAAGATGGGAAAAGAGCGAGAAGACATACAGGCTCAAGCTAGCCCGGAGCGACAAGGTAGCGCGGAGGGGGGTGGCAAGGGCCAGTACCCCCCCACCCCCCACTCCGTACCAACCGGCCGGACCGAGAAGCCGGAGAGGTCGAGACCAGTCTGGTCTGTCCCGACTCCCTAGCCCCTCCGCCTGAGGGGAGAGAGGGAGGCAGGCTCGGGTATGAGGAGCGAGCATGGGCAGACCGACCCGCCCCCGCGCCCGCTCTATGGAAGAGCGGGAGGGGGGGGAAGAATGACTGGACAGGCGTCTGGCTGGCCCGTGATCACGAAGTGACCACGAGGCGGTAAGACCAAATACGACAACTAAGCCTAGGACAACCACTGATCAGGGAGTGCTATCGGGAAGCATACTGAACTGAAAAGCGGAGGCAAATAAGCCCACTGGGCCGAACCAACTGATCAGAGAGATGCTATAGGGAAGCAACCGAACTGATGAGCGGTAGTATAGGCTCAAAGAGCCAGGACCTAGGCTAAGCCAGACGCCTAACTAACCTAACAATAATAAAATATACAGTTATATAAATAAATAAATGAAAGAAAGAAAACAATATAGCAGGAGAAAAAATCCAGGAGTGTACGACTAACCCGAAGGCAAGTCTACCACTCAAAGCTAGTCAGAGGCCGATACTAAGAACCTGGACTAGGGTCTGGATAGAAGAAGCCTACGTAAGGTAAATACATGCATGCATGACAAACCTGAGTAGACCGTACCCTAAGTAAAGCGGATAATCATAAAGAGCGAAGATAAATAAGGGGATGTTCTAGGTATGGGAGACCAAGAACGAACCCATCACGAGGCAGAACCATGCTGCCATGCTCCGACCCCGAGGTCGTATTTATACCTAAAAAACGGCAAATACTGTCTCAGGGCCTGGAAAAATCAACTAACGTAAATACTGAGTACTTAACTTAGCTGCTGCGATAAGCTGCACGCTCCATAATAGAAAATCCAATGAAAGGGCACAAAAAACACAGAGAGAAAAATATCACAACCGCTCGTGTGCGCTAACTTGAAAGGATGGCCACCAGAGGCGCAGCAGTCGGCAGCATGGGATGGAGTAGTAGTAGTACGAGCTGCTCACTCTGTGGGTCGGCTCCCCTCTTGGAGGGATTTTGTAGTGGGAGATTTCTGTTGGCATTTGGCTCGTGGTAGTGGTCTCACTCGCCTAGTGTTCATACCGACACCCTCCTGGAGGGTGAGCGAGTCAGTTATACTGACCTTTTTCTTTATTTTATTTATTCTCTGGTATGTGTTAGTACATTTACCCTAGAAATAATAGATTAAAGGATATTTCGCGCAGCGACACGAGCTGAGCCCAGAAATGAAAAATTTGACCTAGCCACTACAAAAGGGCAAAGTTGAAGTAATACAGACATAAACAGGTCTTCAAAGCTAATGTAAACCTCAAAAGGTTAAGTTAACATAGATATTGGTAGATCTACATAATAACTGCGTCGGGTATTTCTTTGGAAATTACAGTTTCTTATAGTATTTAGGTTGCTTATTAAGAATTAACCTTTATTTTTTTGGGTGGTCGACTGTAACTAACCCCCAGGGGCCAGCACTAAACACATTGAAATACATTTGACAACCCATCATATTCGCAAGACCGTTCCTTGCAGTCCGTGCTGTTATTGCGGAGAATTAGCTAGATATTTTATAAAATGTTTTAAAAAGGTACACTTTTAGTCAAATTGACCTGTAAAATGAGATTTACTATTAGTAAATATTTACGGGTGACCATGATTAGAAATAATTTATACTAATTAAAATTTCTAATAACAACGTAGTTTTTGTTTACATTACAGGGCCATCTTGAGACATGACCCTCAGTTAAAATATTCCACAGCAGGTTGCCCAGTACGTTTTTTGGTAGTGTGCATGGCACATACCACCTTCCATGAACATAGTCCCTTTCATAATCAGGACAAATTTGTTTGGTCGCCAGATATGTGCTAAGTTTGTAGCATGCTCTTGGCAGCAAGCTTTAAGGATGAAACTGCCCGTTTCAGACTGTCAGCAAGGGTAAGGAGGGGGAAGATTATATCTATCTGGCAGAACTCTAGCAGCATATGCTTAACCCCTTCTCTGAAGATCTATATTTGGTCCAAAACCCAGTAACATCAGTCCCCCACTACTCCCCAGCTGCATCCTGCAGAGGAAATAGAGGAAACCTCAATTAAAGGGGAATTGATTAATGATTTTGAGGTAAACATTGATACCAAAAGACCTTGCTGAACCCAGAAGGATCAGGGACACAAATTTCAACTAGCCATGGGGGAACATTTTACAAGTAAGTCAATCCCCAATGAAGTTTTCAGAAGCTGATCAGGATCCTTCACCCAAAGAGGTATACAAGGATCCACCTGATCCCAATTGAAATTACAAATATTTCAGAGGGTTATAGTAATTCTTCCAGGATCTCCGCCCCTTGGGCAACAGGCAGCTGCAGCTCAGTTGTAGATACTCAGTCAAGTTACGCAAGCTCCCCCAAAAGGGATACACAGTTTTCGGTGTTTGATCAGTTCCGTAAGGAAACTGATCAAACGACGCAAAACGTATCAAATCTATTGTCTTTTCAAGTATTTTAGGTGTGTGTGTGTGTGTGTGTGTGTGGGGGGGGGGGGGGGGGTTCACTGGTATCTGAGAGAACGGGTGGGGGAATGCGAGAGAAAGATTTCCTGCCCAGCCATTAGCTAAGACAGAAGGCTCTGCCTCATGCATTTGTGATGTTATAGCGGTGTATGAATGATCGGTATCATCACCATCATCATACATATCATTCAGATATGCGAAGTGTATTCAGAATGATCGGTATCGTCATCGCCATAGGTATTATTATGATCTGGGGAAGTGTATTCTGAAGGCTTCTTCTCAGCCATTAGGTAAGACGGAAGGCTCTGCCTCACGCATTTGTGATATCATAGCGCAGTGTGTATGAATGATCGGTATCATCATCATCGCCATACGTTTCATTCAGATCTGTGAAGTGTATTCTGATCATCTGCATCATGTATGCAGCTGCTTTGAAGTCAAAGAAGAAGACTTATTTTCTCAAAACCGAAAAGCTTGCCCTTGAGTTAAAGACAAAGGAAGGAGCAACTTCCATTTTGGCAGCAGTCGACAACTTGAAACCCGTCATTGCTGAACATGAAGTAAGAATTTTTTTCTAGGTTAACTTGTTTTGACTAACTTTTCGCATTTGCTCATTTATTTTTTCTATCATTGAAATATGTTTTGATGAAAATGACTAGTAAAAGTGATTAACAGAGAAGCGGATGTGTTTGAGAGAGAGAGAGAGAGAGAGAAAGAGAGAGAATCGTTCGATCTAAATATTTCAAGAAACTGTAATTTCATGTTGAATTTTGAATTTTTATAATTTCTTTTGAAGAAATTGTAATTTCATGAAATTTTGAATTTTCATCAGTTCTTTTTTATTGTAGAATAAATTTATATGAAAACGATTACATAGTGAACATGCCAGCCAAAGAAACTGAAACAGGCGCTCGTAACCAAGTTTGTTAGTCCTAACGGGAGTGAAGACACGCATGATCCGCCATTCCCCGACACCTCAAATGGTTCACAAAGCCTTTCTTCAGCAGAAGAACTCTTCACGGAGGATGAGATAGAGGAGTTTGAAGGTTTTTTGGCAGAGGATAGATAGAGGAAATGCCATCCAAATGGAATTTCCTCTATCTATCCAAATGGTTTTTTTTTAAAGGAAATGACTATCATACAGTACACTTACACCCAATGGTGGCATTGTTTACGTGTGGGAGTTTTCACCATCCTGTGTGCAATTTTAAACTTTTTCAAGTTATTAAAACCTTTTAATGTTTTATTTATCCATAAGAACAATTTCATATTAGAAAAAATTATAGTATAGTACATAGAAAGTATTGAAAATGGGTAGTATAAAAAAGTTTGACTCGGTAAGGAGCCGTTTGCTTTGGCTCAAATGGAATTATTTCCATAAGGTATGTGTTTTGAAATCTGTGAATTTCCAATTCTGCGAGGCTGTGGATCAACCAAATTCTTGCATAATTGGGACTGTAATATGTATATATATATATATATATATATATATATATATATATATATATATATATGTATATATATGTCTGCATATGTACATATATATATATAGATATATATATTTATATACAGGCAGTCCCCGTTTAATGGTGGTCTGGTTTTATGGCGCTTATTTAGTGCCATAGTGCGCAGAGTTCCAGTTATCGGCACCGATAATAGAGTTATGAGTACTGATACATATCTAATAGAGGTGCCATTAACTGGTTATCAGCTCCAAAATCTGATTATCATAAATTGTGGAGTTTCCATCAATGACAATTTTTGCTTATCATCAAGTCCATTAGAACAGAAGCCCCACTGATGAATGGGGACTGCCTATGTAATTTTTGTGTTAAGCATTATATATTTTACATAGATTATATCATATTAACTGAATATGATATGCTTATTTTTCAGGTATAGTGTTGAGACTCGTGAAGAATCAGATCTACATCTTTCTGATCTTATTATTGATAATGCAACATTAAAAGACAATGGAAGTTACGAATGTGTTGCCTCCAATGTTATAGGAAATGGGGATCAGAGTGGGAAGCCTTATCTTCTTGTTCAAGGTGAGTTTGCATTGATATTTTTATTATTACTGTAATCTATATTGATGGGACCACCATGTCATATTTGTTCTAAAGTGGGGAGTGTAAATCAGAATAAAGGAAAATTTAAGAATTTGGACCTTCGATGGAAAGATACATGAAAGAGCAGATTGAAAGTAGAAGGCAGATTATAATTAATCTTTGGATTGTATGGAAATTGCTAAAATGTTTAATATTGTCCCCATTTTGCAGAAGGAACAGCATACTTTTCAACCCACAGCACTGTTCATTGCAAAAGATTGTACTTGGCCATTGCAAAAGATTGTACTTGGGCCCCTTATAATTTTTTAAAAGAAATTATTTTCAATTAAATTTATTCTTGATTAATTTTTTTAAATTATGAAGGTGTTAATGATGTGCATGATTTTTATGCATTAATAGGGGCTTCTTTGTGTGAATAAAAAAAATTTGTAGACAGAACTCGATGCCATATTTTTTTGTTGGAAAACATGAAAGCTACTATTGTCACATTATAATAACAAGTAGATAAAACCCTGGGTCTTTTAACAAAAAATTCATTCATGCATTCATTGCTGTGATGCAACAAAATGCAACAACATGAAGTTGCCGCTTTACTGCTTCCCAGTACCAGACGAAAGGGCAGCAGTGCAAGGTGCATGCAACATCTGTGAGAAAATGTGGACGTGTCAACTGAGAAATTTACAAAGCAAGAGTCTACTATCCTGGTGGTATACAGATGATTCTGGTGGCCCTCCTGTGGCCACAGGTTGCATGGTATGCTGATCTACAGTACTACCTGCTGGTGCACATTTCAAGAGTGTTACTCCAACTGCTCAACCTTTCAGTGCAGGAGCACAACAGAAAGTGCTTTTGCAATGGAGCTGCCCTCCAGTTTCATGGTTGGAGACTATCTAGCTACTCCAAAAATTTTCAAACGACTGCTGCCTTACAGATAACCGCAGACCCTCCTCCTTCGGTTTCTACCATGGGCAGTGTCATCAGAGGGATCCCAATCCCCTCAAGATGACTTGAGGGGCCTCAACCTCTCCAAGTCTTGGGCATTGTTGGGCATTGTAAGGGATTTCAGCAAGAACTGCCCTCGAAGAAGGGTAAGGACCCTGGAGTGGACATCACTAAGGTCCTCACTACCTAACAGAGAGATCCCTATAATCCCTTCTGTTAGGCCTTGGACTTGGACAGGAACCTCACCCTCAAGACTGTATTCCTCCTGGCACTTGCCTCTGCCAAGAGGGTCGGGGAGCTGCATGGCCTCTTGTACGTCAGCGCCCCCACTGAAGGGTGGTTATCCTTGTCTCTGCAACTTGTGATGAAGTTCATGGTCAAGACTTATGACCCCTTAGTGTTGGACCTCAGGGTCAAAGGTTTCTCCCCCCCTTCCTGAAGGACTTGATTGTGGGAGATGAGATGTTGCTTTGTCTTTCAATGGCATACAGAAGAAATCATTCCCTGAAGGTAGGCATATGGAATTGCTGAACCACTTAGCCCACAAGTTCTTCAACATACTTGCAGCTCAGCAGGTCAAAGCTGTGCTTTTATCAGGGTAATTTTTAACTATATCAGCTGTCCCCTGTAGTAGTTGATTTATTCTCAGCAAGTTAGATTTGCTGCAGAAGCTGAGTCACACAGTGGATGAGTCAGGCTGCATGATGTGGCAGGAACTTGTTTGTGAGTCAAGACAGTTGAAACAGATTCTGCAAGTAGCTCCATCTATTAAAGCGTAAGTTTGTATCTTAGGTAAAATACAAATTGCTTTTAAAATTTGTAATATTGTTTGAAAAGTAGATATTGTTTATTGGTAATGAATGACAAAATGACAGTTCAGGGTAGACATATGGCATTTTAGATGGATATCTTGCATGCAAGTGGCATATTCAGATAACCAGCAACCCTTTGGTTCCAAGAGTGTTGATTAAGACACTACTGTAGCAGGGCATTGTAAAACAGCCCCAATCTTACTATATGTTTTTTATGTGAGTTGAACATGACCAGTAGATTGTAGATTCTACAAGTTAATTTATAATGTATTTTTTTGGATTTTCAGATGTACCAGAAGTGAACTTTACCAAGGTACGGCCTGTGGGTACGAAAGCAGTTGAAGTGGAGTGGTCTGTTCAAGATGGAAATTCACCCATTCTTCAGACAAAAATATATGTACGTATCTATCTACCATGGGTTTCACAGACAGTGCAAGCACATTTTTGGGCAATAATTCTGTAACAAACACTCGTATCAGTACGAGACTTTGCTATAGTGTTTTACACCCAGTGCCATAATTTACAAGATTATCATGAGTCACTAATTGTAAAGAATAAAGACACTTGTCCCTGTACCAAGAGGCAAAAACTCAATTAGCCAGAAATGGATACGAACACAACAGTATAAAAAAGCTCCGCCTACCCTCTTCCTCCACCTCCATCCCTAACCCCCCCCCCTTCTTCCTTTCATCTTTCTTCCCTCAACGGGCTACAAAAATACATTTATTTAAAAGCAAAGCATTGATCAAACAGTTGGGCTCTCAAAGTCCAAATTATCTTAAATGACCCCCAATAATTAATCGGATAACTAACATTAGTCATGACATTAGCAGTCAGTCAACACCAACTCCAAAATATATATATTGTTCCTTTCCAAAAACCATTCCCCTTTGTCAGAATTGTCTGTTAAAAAGACAGGAGAACAAGCTGATAAACATACTCAATTGCAAAAATAAAAAGTCAAAAGATTAAATGAAACAGAATATCCTTGAAAAGCATTCAAAATACAGTTAAGCCACATCTTTGGCCAAAGTACCCATTTCAGTCTAGAATCTCCAAGCACTTTCACAAAAGGCAAAAGCCTCCATGGCTTTGCCTGACTCCCGCAACAATCTCTCTATGGTTTAGTTACATTGCTATTATGTACGGACATAGCTCGTACAAACACACGAACTCGCACACTGTTCACGCCCAGAACCACTTATATCCAGTTCTCAAAGGCACCTTTGACAAGAGCCCATAACGACAGATGTGCGTGGACCTGCTTAGGTAAGGATTTTAATATCACACCACCCAAAAGACCTATCAGCATTTTCTAAGCCGAGATGTTCTCTGTCTCCATGGGAAGCTAAAAACGATGATTCCCAATTTCTGAGGATTCCCAATTTCTGAGGAATGTCAAAGCATGTGACATACAACAATGTCTCATACATATCATATCATATATTATATTATTAGTCATATCATAGCAAATCCCCCTTTTTTATATTACACACACACACATATATATATATATATATATATATATATATATCTATATATATATATATATATATATACATATATATATATATATATATATATATATATATATATATATATATATATATATATATATATATATATTATATATATATATATATATACATACATACATACATACATCATCATACATCCATACATACATACATACATACATCCATACATACATACATACATACAGTGGTCTACCAGACCCCCCGGGAATAGTTAGAACCCGTGAATGTTTGGAACCCCTATAAAAATGCTAAAAACAGCCTATTTTGTTAGTTAAAACTCAAGAAAAACCCACTAAAAATTCTTGTACTTGGTTATTTTAATAGTTTTATCACAAAAAGTGTATTTTATGATGAAATTGATAAAAAAAACCAGGAATTTGTGGATATTTCTCATAGGAAAATACTGCGAATTTGTGAGTCCGCGAATCCGGAGAACGCGAATACGGGGGGTCCACTGTAACGCAAAACACGGCTAGCAGCACATAGAAATGAAGATTTTCTCCTCCTGCATAAGTCGGTAACGTGTGGTCCATCTCAGCTAGTTGCGTCAAACGATGAGCCACCTTCGCATTGTATGGGAGAGGTAGTGATGGGATAACTGTAGTCGCCCACGTGAAGTTGGCAAAATAGGCCCGTTCACGGATGATAGTGTTAACCCCTCGGACCATGTAGTTCGTAGACGTCCCGGTACAACCGTCGGCTGCAACAAAGACCTGGGAGTGGGCCGTGGTCCCGTCCGGACATGCCACTTCAAAGCCTTCCTTGTCGTATTGGATCCAAGAGCCGTTGTTCAGTCTAATTTGACCAATAAACAATGAAATACAACAATTTGGACCATTCAATATCTAACTTGAACCACATATACTACTAATATGTACTACATACTTACCTGTAAATAAAGTGTATTAGTGTACATGGTACAAGAAATACTGTACATACATATGTATGTAGTAAAATGTGGAACCTTACCTTTCAAGTGAGGCAATCTCCGAAAGTGGCGACAGAGAAGGAGGACAAATGGCAGAAAACATGAACATTTAACTTTACGAAACACATTAAAGAATAGCAGAAAACATTAACACTAAACTTTACAAAACACATTAACAAATGGCAGAAAACATTAACACTTAACTTTGCAGAAAACTCAAAATTAAATTAGTTTTTTTATTTTTACCTTTTTTTCTTTATTATACTTTACGTTTTCATACATTCAACTTCCCTGTCAGATATATACTTAGCTATAGACTCCGTCGTCCCCGATAGAAATTCGAATTTCGCGGCACACGCTACAGGTAGGTAGGTCAGGTGATCTACCGGCCTGCCGCTGGGTGGCAGGAATAGGAACTATTACCTTCTAAGGACAGATTTTTCTCTATCGTTTGGACTGTAAACATACGTTTACGGTTCCTCCTGATTTGATTTTTGTGTTTCATCGCCATCGATCTTCTGGGCTGTCTTTTGCAGGGAAGTACTGAGTCTTTGGTTCGGCATACGCTTTTATTAACTTTTTAATGAATTTCGCTTCGAAATTTCGAAGAAAATACTAAGTGAAACTACCGAAATCATCGGTAGACACTCACGTAGTTTGCCATAAAGAGAATTATTAATATTTATTCATTATTATATGTAATAAAGGTTACAACTTTATTAAGGAAATATTAAACTCTAATTTCCTACTTTAGGAAGTCAGAAAAGCATATAACTAGATACGCTTACTTTATAAGCTTTAATAGCGTTTGTGCTAACGAGCAGTTAGAGTATTAGCAGTACTAGTAGTTGTTGCATCCTCATCACCTTTTTACTCCTCAGAAACTACAAATTTATATATGCAAATTGAAGATAAATGGATAGCTCAAATGCAAGCTTTTAAAAGGTAAGAAGTGAATATAGTGTTCCCCCATTGCAATGGATGGTGCGTCTGATCGGCTCTGTCTCGCTCCCAGGTCTAGACCTCTTCCAAGCTCACAAGCCCAGAGGAGAAGGAATGTCGACAACCGCAGGGGGGTTTCAGAGAATCCCCACCGATCAGGCGTCCCCTTCGTCGGCAGGTTCTGTAGAACGTCCCAGACTGCCAAGGTTCGCCATTGGAAAGGCGTCCTAATGTAATGTGTTCCCCTTATTAGACGGATAAGGAGAAGAAAGTTTCACTGCGTAGATTCAATGAAGATGCAAGATAATCTCGTCGTAGATATCGGAACCTCAGAGAGAGATCTTTCGATAACAGTTGCGGTAGAGGCATTGGCCTATCCTGTTTTCGTCCCCCGTACAAATAGACGGAGGCTCTATCCCATGGGGTTTGAAAGAGTTATTTCAACAAATTCCTCATCGGTACATTTATATGAAAATATATCTATTCTGAGAAGAACGAATTAGATATTAAAGAATATATGTTGATCAAGAATGAATTATGGATCTCGTTAATGATTAAACATACATATATAATTTTTAAGCTTCTAGCTCCTCGGCATGAAGCGCCTGAAACGCCTGAAACAAGGCTCGAGGCGCCTGAATAGCCTGGAACGAGGCGCAAAGCGTCTGAAGAGCCTGAAATGAGGCGCAAAGCGGCCTGAAGAGGCTGAAATGAGGCTCAAAGCGCCTAAAGAGCCTGAAATGAGGCTCAAAGCGCCTTAAAGAGCCTGAATCGCGCAAAGCGCTGAAGAGCCTGAAGAGAGGCGAAAAAAACGTCGGAGGCTCCTCAAAGGAGTCGCAAATCGCCTGAAGCTCCTGAAAACAGGCTCGGAGTGCCTGAAGCGCCTGAAACGAGGCGAAAAGCGCCTGGAGCGCTTGAAGCGCCTGAAACAAGGCTAAAAGCGCCTGAGGCGCCTGAAATGAGGTGCAAAGCGCCTGGAGCGCCTGAAACGATGCGCAAGGCTTCTGAAGCGCCTCAGATGAGGCGCAAAGCGCCTGAAAAGCCCCTGAAGCGCTGAAATGAGGAGCAAAGCGCCTGAGATGAGGCGCTAAGCGCCTGAAGCTATAAACCAGGATCTTCATCGTATATGGAGTTAGATCCTGATTCTGCGTAAGGTGAAAGACATTCGAGGTTTTCTCCTGATAAGGACGGGAGTTGTTGCACAGGCGGCCGTCGCCCTTCTCAGGATAGTCTTAATGCAAGTAATGGCAAGAGCAAGATCGGTTTTTTTTTCCTGGCGGGGACTCAAGATGTCGCACAGGCGGCCTTAGCCCTTGTCAGGTTAGAATCGGTACTGCTAAAAGCCCTTCACCTTACGGAAGGAGGCGCTCTCCTCCGGTTGCTCATTCTTCTCCCAACTTGATGGACAGGAAATGGAAGATAGATCGGAATTGGAAGCCAATAAGGGAGCAGTCTCTCAGTTTATAAGACCTTAGCGACCTTTTTTTTATTGAAAATTAGTTCATTACTAATAAGACTGATATTAAAATCTTCCTCCTTCTAAAATAATGCAACCACCATTTACAGAAAGAGTGGCAATCGTTTGCAAATTGAACAAGGTTCGTACGAGCTCTCATTCATTGATTAGAGGCTCTTCCAGATAATAGGAGGCGTAGAATACGGCCTTATCTCCAAGAGAATAAAAAATTTGAGGGATTTCTCTTCGATCCGAGAGTTTTCATTGCGATCTCTTTCGCTAATGCTAATTCGTGTTTATTGACGAAAAGAACGGAGAGGGCAAAATTTCCATTCTCTCTCCGCATCGGAGAGGAAAGAATGTAGAAGGAAGACTTGCTGCATACGACTGCTGAATGACAAGTCATATACGCATACCATAGTTGCCTTTGTGGTTCGCTACGAAAATTATCTATATCCTTACAGGATTTTCCTGGTAAGGACTTCGCTTAAAAAGTTTGTTACGACAATACCTACTCAGCTTCGGTATTTAACAAAGGTTGTTTGGCTTAAATTGGCATTATTGAGAGCTTCCTTAGGCTCGGGAATAAGTTTATTATATTCCTTCATTAAATGAAGTAACTGCAACTCACGATGAATGCAGCCAGGCAGCGAGCGGACGGCCGGGCTGTCATTGTAAGCGTAGGCCAATACAGTACCATCCAGGTCTCGGTCATTACCAGTTGGTTGCATCTCTCTCTCCAACGGGATCGAATGGTTAACCGTATATTCCCCCTACAATCATGGACTTAGCTCTCGAATGGAGGGGATAGTTAAGCTAACATAAATAAAATATTGTCTGCCTTTTGCTAAGAGCTTCAATAAGAAAGATATTATAACCTTTCAATGCTGTTTACCGTAGGGAACATTATTAAAGGATTCTAACGCAGCAGAACATTATATTATATAATGCTCTCATGCTTACGAAAGCATGGCTTATTAGAATACATGCTTAGTGAGAAGATGGATGTAGTAGAGAATTCACTTTGAAGACTACGGTATGGTCAAGTCTTTCGAGAAACGCACACAACCTTTTTAGAATCAGATATTGCTCAAGAAGAAGATGGATGAGTGGAATGGGAAACATTCTCTTCGTGGCAGAAATGGTTTCCCTGAATAGAATATACTACGTATATAAGAGTTTTTTCCTACTAAAAACGGAATTAACATGTGTAAGGATGTCGGGTACCATAAAGGCACAGATGTTTGGTACATAACATAAAGAGTATTAGAAGAAAGCGCCGGTCTGAAGCGCCAACCTGGCACAATGAGCCAAGAGCACCAGCCAAGATATTTTCTCGTTTTAGCGAGTTATTAACATAAGAGTCCAGTAACCTCTCAGACAGCACGCTCGGTAACGGCAAGATTCGTTCCTGATTTCGTTACCCATTTAATCACTTAGGCCAATTCCACGACTCTCTCATATCGCAAAGAGGCATTGCGAATCTCTTTTTTCGCTCCTGTTCGCGTTAACAAAGAGAACCTATTTGGAAAAAGAGGTTCGATGCAAGATTTTGCATGTCCGTGAGAACCTTCTCGATCAACGATAATAACTGTTATCATATGTCTAACATTTTATTGCAAAGAGTTGTGAGAACCTACGGAAAGTCTTCTTCATAGATCTCTTAGCAAGGTAGAAGACGAACAGGCTTCCTATAGAATGCTTCCTTTTCCTCGAACCAGAGAGGTAGCAATATACGCCATCTTTATTTTATAGAAAGGGGAATATACTATAGTCTTTTTTTCCCCTAAATATAAATATAAATATAAATTCTTTACAGAATTTAAGATAAAAGGCGTCAAAGAAAGAGAGGATAATACTTTATGCCTCATTTTGGCTTTAGAGAGGTTGGATTCACAGAGGTCACGTTCTTCTCACAGCATGTTTTTGGAAGTCTTTTCCAAGAGAGTCTGGATATTCTATCAGCATCTATTATTAAATGGACCTTAACAACCTCTCCACTCTGAGTCTGTCTGCATGCAGACTGGACCCGAAGTGGACATAAATGAGAGGATTTTTCAAGGTAGATGACAATAGTCATGGCCTAGACATAGAATAGCTGCAGATCGTGCTAGAGGAATGAGGAAACTGTCCTCTTCCGATACCTCTGTGAACCACATAGCGGTTTTTCTTCCTTTCAGAGGGAAGAATCACCTTTGTATATATCTGCTATCAAAGAACGCAGTAAAAGGCTATACTCTGTCTCTACAAAGGGAATTGGAGATAGCAGAGGATTAAGATCTTCGGGATCTTATACGATATATACCTTAATATGACGAGTAGGATATCATGTACTTCTAATGGGATTTTTTCTTTTTTTTTGTGGCCACAGATTCCATGTTCCGACAAGATGGAACTGCTCCTCATCAAACTTCTTTGAGAAATTTTTATGAGGGAATTCTTTGTTTCTCTGGGTCCTAAACGACCAAGAAGACAAGTGAATTTTTTGAGCATTGGAATCTCGCATCAGATTCTATGGAGAGACTAGAACAATGGGTTCCTTCTGCCAGCATTAGTATGTCTAGCAAAAGAACTGAAACCCCCTATTCCTGATTCAATGTTTTCAGATAGAGGTTTCGTTGTCCAGGCAGAGTACTTACGTTTTCATCTACAGTAGAATGGTTCAAACGTTTGCCTACAGAGTCTTGGTATGCGATGACGGCTCGAAATGCTTCCCAGAAGGTGTTCAGAGGGATACAATAAAGAGCTAGAAATCAGGAGTACTCCCAATTTCAGCTCGGAGTCTCCTTCGACTTCCAGGCTTCTTCCCACCCCTTTCCTTCGGGCAAGGATAGGGAAGATTCTGCAACGAGACACCCCTTCAACATGTAAGAAGAGATCTCGTGAGCACGGAAGTATTCAAGAAGGACCCCCTCCTCCGGAGGAAGACTCTTATCTCTTGTACGGTTAAATATCCTATGGTCTACTGGATGTAGCTGATTACAATCACCTCCCCTTACCGGAGAGACCAAAAGCTCAAAGTGAAAGAATTTCTTCCACCCTTCTCCAGTCTCCTGATAAAACGATTGTGGATGTTAAGGACTTTCGGACAATGTAGCGCCAATCAGGCGCCAAAATACCAGAAAAGGAGGCGTAAAGACGCCCAGAGGAAGACAGTCCAAATAAACACTGTCATTTTGTCTGATGAGGAGAAGGAGCGTGCCTTCAGCCTGGCGCAGATGCGCTAGAGGCAAATAAATCGGAAAAAGTGTCCGATGTGGGCATCGCCAGTTTCCTCGAGACTCTTTAACAAGCTCGAAGCTCCAGCAAGTGGGGAGAAGTCAGCCAGGCGCGAGGCTCCAGGCAGGCGCAAGGCGCTAGCCAGGCGCCAGGCAAGCAACATGCGCCAGCCAAGCGCGAAGCGTCAGACAGGCGCTAGGCGCCAGCCAGGCGCAGGCGCCAGCCATGGCACAAGCCAGCTCTAGGCTTCATCCAGAATAGAGAATCAATTTCAAAAAAGAAAGCCCTGGTCTTCTTTGGAACAGTGTGATCTCTAAAGCACTTCTTAAGTAACTTGATGATTCCTTCAAACAGCTGTTAATTAAAAGCGCTTGAAGTGCGAGCTTTTAACAATTCTTGTTCTTTCCATAACAATATGTCGTGAGAGACATATTAGCTGTAATTTACGGGAGATGCAACTCTGTGTTGTCTTCTCTTTGCACGAAGGAGGTCAAGTTGACCTATGAGAGATCCTTCTCTCTTGGTTACGTGTCTACGATACGTTGCTGGGATAGGGAGCCGACCACTGATCCTTAACTATTAGTGAGTTAAAAAATTTTTATGTTAACAGTAAGTATACTATTTTCTTTGGGTTATTTGAAATGAGTTTGGGGATAGCTCTTTTCAAATTAAGCACTAACCCTCGTGTTAGGATCAGGTGATCGGGATCGGTGTTGTGCTCCTTAATTATGCCAGTAGGCATAGGTGTTTTGTCATGTAAGTGGATAGGACCCCTTTGACAAATAACCATTAGATTCTGTCAAGTAAGTGGATAAGACCCCATTGACAGATCTACAAGAACGCTTAGCCATAGGTCACATCCTCGCTGAGGCTCTTGAGACGAAGCAGACTCCTAGCAATAGCTAGGAGGTCAACCCTTCGTCTAAACACATAGGAACCAAGGTTTTATTTATTTATTACCTACAACGTATGTTGTTTACCTGTCTAATCAGTAATTAAGCTGTCTCTTACCCACCGCCAAAGGTGCCAATCAGCTAAGTATATCTGACAGGGAAGTTGAATGTATGAAAATGATATTGTTATTGTACAATAAAGTTTCATACATACTTACCTGGCAGATATATACGATTGAATGGCCCACCCAGCCTCCCCTCAGGAGACAGGTGGAAGAGAAAAATCTGTCCTTAGAAGGTAATAGTTCCTATTCCTGCCACCCAGCGGCAGGCCGGTAGATCACCTGACCTACCTACCTGTAGCGTGTGCCGCGAAATTCGAATTTCTATCGGGGACGACGGAGTCTATAGCTAAGTATATATCTGCCAGGTAAGTATGTATGAAACTTTATTGTACAATAACAATATCATTTTTTTTTTTTTTTTTTTTTTTTTTTTTTCACCACCACGAATGGATGCCAGTCCTTTTACAGAATTTATCAAACCACCCATGCGAAGCCTTGAAGTCTGGGGTTGCCGTCGATGTCCCTTCTCCTCTGTCGTTTTCGGCCAGGGCAATCAGATCACCGAAAATAGTGCTGGCCTTCTGGCAGATTGCCGTCTCAGTTATCGTATCGCCAGCGATTTCTTTGTCCTCAATCCATACAAGAAGCAGCCTCTCCATCTCATCATGCACATGGCTCCTCTTGTTGGACAAAATAGTCACGCCCTTGGAAGGTGTAGCTGCTCTGATGGCTTCCTTCTGCTTAAGGATGGTGCCTATCGTTGACGGATTTCGGCCATATTCCCTAGCGATCACACTCAACCGCATGCCAGCCTCACACTTCTTGATTATCTCCATCTTTGTCTCCATAGAAAGCATTCTCTTCTTTCCGTGAACTTTCTTGGGACCCATGACTATATTTATGTAATTAAGCTACTAATTAAGTTCTCACACAACACGATAAAGTACAAAGCAAAATCACTAACACGAATTTACGTTAACAAGCAAAATCGTATATGAACTAACGAATTCCGTGTGCGTACAATAACGCAATAACTCTTAATAGGAGAGCAGGATCTTACGGCGGTGACTAGCATCTGGAACCAATGGGAGAGTGGGAGGATGATGGCGAGTCTACAGAGTTAGAGGCGCGCGAGTTTTAAAATTGTTCTCGGTGGTCCGGGCGAATCTCGGGACTTTACAGTAACATCCTTTCGTAACCTGAATTATTTTCGTATGCAGAGGCAAAAAAATCTTCGTATTTGCTTTTGTAACTTAAATTTTTTTGTAAGTCGGGACTTTCGTATGTTGAGGTTCCACTGTATATATTTTCCAGAGAAGAGAGAGAGGTCTGAACAAGTATCTATTTGTCTGTCTATCAATTCTTTTGCTGAGAGAGAGAGAGAGAGAGAGAGAGAGAGAGAGAGAGAGAGAGAGAGAGAGAGAGAGAGAGAAATAGAAACACCAAATGTATACCTTATGTAATATCTTACATCAAATTTATCTTATTATAATATTACTTTGTTAATCTTAGAGATTGTATCAATATAATTTCAAAGAAATCTTAAACATTAGTACCCTTAAAGGTATATCTGTACATGCATATGCACTCCTAACACCTGCAGCCAAGAGAGAGAGAGAGAGAGAGAGAGAGTTACCACTATGACATATGTATCTTGTCTTGTGGAGAGAGAGAGAGAGAGAGAGATAGAGAGAGAGAGAGAGAGAGAGAGAGCATAAAAACCATATTTGTCAGCTTCCAAGTCGAGCTTCTCTGGAGTTGAGAGAAGGTAGGGAAATTGCTATTACCTACAAAGAAGGAGTAAGGGAAGAATTTTTGAAATTACAGTCATATTTAGTAAATGCATACATCTACCATAAAAATTCTCCATCTCAGTAAGAGAGAGGAGTTATCCTTACGTAAGAGAAATGAAAAGGTTATTTTTATCTCTTTAAAATACCACATACAAATTTTGTAATTACAGTTATATTATTATTATTATTAACCAAAAAGATCAGTAAAATCCTATGTCCATATTTGACCAGTGATCAGGAGCAAAGAAGGAAATGCTCGAAATATATGGTTGGAACGTTAAAATAGCATTTTAGGGGGCTTGTATCTTCATCTTTTATCTTCGTATTATACTGTTCTATTACAGTAAAAAGACATTCATGTTTTAGAGACTTTTGATTAATTCATAGTTTTTTATTTTTTCTTCTTGCAGATTGCTTCAGGTGAAGGAGACTTTGAAGAGCGGTCAGAAATATCAGGAGAATCGACTAAAACAGTTCTCGAAGATGTAGGTGAACCTGGTGGTGATTTGCGAGTGAAAATAAAGGTTATAAACGATATTGGTGAAGCAGAAAGTCAGGACATACCATTAGTGCTCTTAACAGAAGGTTTGTTTTTGTTTATTTAAAGAACAAAGTTTATCATCTAGTTCTGAAAAAATGGATTAGAATATTAGATTTTTCAATGCAAGCCCATTTCTCTACATTAGCCTTATTTTGCTTTTACTCAGTCAACCAGATACTCTACAGGAGACAAATCTTCAAGTTCCACCTGACTTAGGGTCCAACTAGATTCTACAGCCCTTTGGTTTCAGACTGAGCTATTCTTTCTTGTCTGGGTCATTCTGTATAGTAATAGGTGTGAATTGTAAGAATTAGTGTTGATTTCTAAAAAGATCATTATTTCTGTTAATCTTCCTGAGCATTCATATAGATATGTTTTGAGCAATGAGCTTGCTTGGTAATTGAGAAAAAAAAAGGCTTTTGTACAATTGCTCTGGAAAGTTCTTGCACAGTTTTCAGTTTGTTTCAGACAAGATTTTACAAAATAGTAACTGGCAACTTTCAAGAGGCCATCCCTCACGTGATATATCACTCAGACTGTCACCAGGTCATATGAAGTCTACTGCAGGAAAAAGTGCATTCATAGAGGAAAATCATTTTTTTTTATCAGATTCCTAACTGTGTTCTTATTGGTTTAGCAGATGCTGGTATTATAATAGTGAGAGAAAGTGCTTGTTGTGTAAGCTACAATGCTTGCTTCTCTTAAGAGTAAAATCGTATTCTTTTGCCATAACTGTGCAGGTTTGCTCGGCATTGCTGCAACTAACTACCAAGTGTTTACATATTTATTCGTACTCAATATATTCACAGTCTCTACATCATTTATCTCATAGACCTATTTGTTTCTGATAAGAAGTAAATGTTAAAAAATAAGTAGGTAAATAAATAAATGGATGCTGTGTATAGTCAAACCATTACTACATAATAAAACAATAATTATACTGAAGAATTTAAAGATACGTGCACCCACACCATCATCACACTCTCACAGTTATTCAAGTAGGACCCTATTGTCATTTACCATACTTCATATCTTAGATACTGAACCCACAATATTTCTGCAAATGTTTGTTTCTTTCTGTTTAAGATTAAGTGGCTCCTAGACTGACTTGGCATGCCTTATTAAGTGCTCCCTGGTCTTGATATTACATGCATCTCATTTATTAGTTATTAACCCCAAAGACTTTTAATGGCATTACGTCAGGGGGCTTTGCTGACCATTCAATTCTGATTACATGAGGATGCTCTCTGAACCTCATTTGACAATTTGGGCATTAAGAACAGGAGAGTTGTCTATGGCTACACACATTGGTTCTGGCTTGGGGTTAGGAGGGCTGTCACTGATGGCACCAAAACTTCCTCCGGAATGCTAATATATTTGGAACTGTTCATTCTTATGTCTATTTCTATAAGCTCCCCTGGACCATTGACAGCCAGCCATTCATCCCCATAGGGCTACAGTAATTCTTCCTTTCTTCAAGGATGGTTGATGTTTTCAGGGTAAAAGATGATGAAGATGAAGTTGAGTATAGATATGAGGCCTACTACCTATCTATGTGTATACAGTGGTACCTCGAGATACGAAAGGCTCAACTTACGAAAAACTCGAGATACAAAAGCTGACATGAAAAATTTTACTGCTCTACATAAGAAAAGTTTTCAAGATACGAAAGGTTTCTGAAAGTCCGAGATTCACCCAATAACAATTTTGAAACTCGCGCGGCGCGCCGCCATCATAGTTCTAGTAGACTCGCCACCATCCTCCTGCTCTCCCATTGGTTCCTGATGCTAGCCAAGCCATGAGATCCTTCTCTCCTATTGGACAGCATCCCTCCCATCATGCATCTTATACGTACGTACGTGGTGGCATCCCTACCCCGGCCACCTCGTACCAGAATCTTTATCGTACGCATACAGCATTCGTTCGGTCCAACGATTTCGTTTAGTAACGTAAATTCATTAGTGATTTCGTTGTGCTACTTTATCGTGTTGTGAGAACCTAATTAGTATACGTACTACATACGTAACTTAATTACGTACAGTACATATTGTCATGAGTCCCAAGAAAGTTGCTGAAATTCACAGAAAGAAGAGAATGCTTTCTATGGAGACAAAGATGGAGATAATAAAAAAGTATGAAGCTGGCTTGCAGTTGAGTGTGATCGCTAAGGAATTCGGCCGACATCCGTCGACGATAGGCACCATCCTTAAGCAGAAGGAAGCCATCAAAGCATTTACACCTTCCAAGGGCGTGTGTATTTTGTCCAACAAGAGGAGCCATGTGCATAATGAAATGGAAAGGCTGCTTCTTGTATGGATCGAGGACAAAGAAATCGATGGCGATACGATAACCGAGGCAGCGGCAATCTGCCAGAAGGCCAGCGCTATTTTTGGCGATTTGATTGCCCAAGCCAAAGACAACGGCGGAGGGGGGACATCAACGGCAACCCCAGAGTTCAAGGCTTCTCATGGGTGGCTCGAAAAATTCCGTAAACGGACTGGCATCCATTGGATGGTGAAGAAATTGAAATTACGTATAAAAAAGTAAAAAGAAATGTAAAAATCAAAAAAAGACAAAATAAATTTTATTTTAAGTTTTTTGTGAAGTTAAGTGTTACAGTGTTTGTTAATGTGTTTTGTAAAGTTTAGTTTGTTTTTCTGACATTTTTTTATGTGTTTCGTAAAGTTAAGTGTACGTATCTGCCGTTTGTCCTCCTCCTCTGCCGCCACTTTCGGGGATAGCCTCACTCGAAAGGTAAGCTTCCACATTTTACGTTACAGTAATAATATTTCTTGTACACTAATATACACTTTATTTACAGGTTTAGCATTTTTATTCTTAATTTAGGTATTGAATGGTCCAAATTGTTGTAGTATTTCATTGTTTATAGGTCAATTTAGCTTTATTAGGAAATTTACTGGGGTGTTTTTGGAGGGCTTGGAACGGATTAGCCATTTTACATGTAAAATGTGGTCCAAGATACGAAAAACTCATGATACGAAAAACTCATGATACGAAAGGCGCCCCGGAACGGATTAATTTCGTATCTCGAGGTACTACTGTACATCTATCTATATGTACTCAAACAGATGTTTAATGTAAATTATCGTATGAATACTTATACAGGCGGTCCCCGGGTTACGACGGGTCCGGCTTACGACGTCCCGAGGTTACGACGCTTTTTCTTAAATATTCATTGAAAAATCCACCCTGGGTTACGACGCTTGTTCCGAGGTTACGACGCTGACGCTTCTGACGCTCCGAGTTTACGACGCTTTTAAAAAATTCATATTATGATAAGAATCCTTTATAGTTAAGCACAGTTTCTCTTTCTCTCTCTCTCTCTCTCTCTCTCTCTCTCTCTCTCTCTCTCTCTCTCTCTCTCTCTCTCTCTCTCTCTCTTTGTATTTTCTGACGAAAATAATCACTAATTAGTGTATTTTGATGTTTATTTTCATGACTAAATACATTTTTATAATACAAAATGATTTACTAATTTTTCAAATATTAATTTTGATTAATATTGTATTAGTAAGTTTAATAAGTTGAAATGATATCACATAATAAGAATAATAATTCTCTCTCTCTCTCTCTCTCTCTCTCTCTCTCTCTCTCTCTCTCT
>NC_061087.1:47700593-47828093 GCF_015104395.2 Macrobrachium nipponense
AGAAGACCGGAAAAATGACTAGTGCTGTGGGTATGGATGGCTGCCAGTGGTCCAGGGAAGCATATAGAAATAAACACAAGAATGAACAGTTCCCACTATATAGCATTCCGGAGGAAGTTTTGATACATCCATTTGTTTATTTACCTACTTATTTTTTTACATTCATTTCTTTTAAGGAACATATAGGTCTGTGTGGTAAATGTTGTATAGACTGTGGATATATTGTTGAGTATGAATAAATATATATACAGTGTGGTAGTTAGTTGCAGCAATGCTGAGCAAACCTACACAGTTATGTGGCAAAAGAATATGATTTTACTTTAACACCAGTATCTGCTAAACAAAAGAACTAAAGAGAAAACTTTGAAAGAAATTTGATAACAATAATAATAAAGACAATTAAAAGCCACATTACTGATAAAAATATATATTTTTTACAAGGTTAAAAATGATGAGGAGAGACTTATGGATACTGTTCCATATCCCTCTTCAGTCCTACTGATGGTAAAACAATGGAGGGAGTGTTACGACAATGCAAGGAACTGGTTCAAGGCGGATTCCTTTAACAGTGTTGGTTAGGGGTTAACTGAGCAACACTGTTAAAAGAATCCGCCTTGAAGCAGTTTCTTGCGCTGTCGTAACACTTCCTCCGTTAGAAAAGTAAATCCACAATAATCTGTCTGTTTATTCTTGTTATTTAAAATACAAAGCAGATAGCTTTCGATGACCTGCACGTTCTTCCTTGTCAAGGATAGGAAGAGGAAAGCGGTTCTTAGAGCTGAGAATAAAGCTAGTGTAGCTGCTTCCGCTTCTTCTATCGAAGCACCTATACCTATTCCTTATCCTTCTCCTCTGATTATGTCTCTGATCTTGCATCCTCCTACTTCTGCTCCTGTAACCCCTTCTCCAGCTTTGTGTGCAGTTTCTCCTGACACCATTCTCAGTCTTGAGTCATAAGTTTGAGAAGTTTGATGTGTTAGTCAATACTGTTATGCAGTTAGGGTTATCGGTGAAGTCCTTTATGGAAAAGGCTTCAAGTGAAGTGAAAAGTTTCAGTGCAGTGCAATCTGAGGGTGCAGCTGTTTGTCCCGATAGCTCTAGATGAAAGTCACTGTCCCACTCTCCCGCCTTGGAGAGAAGACATAGCGGAGGTCCAAGGGACACCATCAGGGTTTGCCCAGAGGCAGTCACTCCCTCTGTCAATCCTGTAGTGCGCCAGCAGGATTCGACTAAACAATATTGGAAAGGTGTGTCCTTCAGTGGTAAGTTATGACTGGCTTGACCAATTCTTTGCCTGTGAGACGCCGCAATTGGATCGACTCTTCCTCTTCACGCCCACTTAAGAGACGTTCGACTGAAGAGGTCTTCTCGCCGCCTCCTGTTAAAAGGAACAGATGGTAGGTAGCAGTCCTCGTCCTTCTTGCAGTGTGTACATGGACTTCTCCCAGTATGATTAATGCAACGACAGCCTCCGTCGACTCGACTGTGGAACGTTGTGTTTCGATTGTCGACTAGCTCGGCAATCCAGAATATTTAGGAATGTGGCTTTGACTTCTCTTACGGCAGATGCTTTGACTGGTTCTTCGACTTTGGAGGCAACAAATGTTTCGACTGGCGCTAGACCTCTGGTGTCAAACGTGTCAACTCTTTAGACGCCGGTACCTTTACCTGCAGCTCAAGAAGACACTACCTTATTCCCCCCTGGTCAATAATTATAGGAGTTGATGTCTTGGATGAGAGAGAGCAAGCAAGGATCCAAGAACAGCGAGTCGAATGTGGATCCTCAGTGTCGCCGATTTCTTCAGATGAAGAGGAGGATCAAGAAGCGGACATGATCCCGCTTTCGTGCTATTCGAAGCTTTTACGCTACCTCCGGGATACGTACCCAGACTATTTCGTGGCAACCGCTCTTAGGTCTCCTGCTTTGATATTCCTCATGGGAAGGAAGAATTTTGATCCCCTTCTCCCGAAACTCATGCTGTCTAAGGCAGCTAAATGTTACCTTCGGGATGTGGAGAACTGGTTCTCTGTAAAGAGAGCTTGGGAAAGCGACTTTCGCCTATCCTTCTTCCAAGTTAATCAAGGAGAGGTATAGGTTCTATGTTATTGGAGTTTCTGCCTCCTCCGAGGGAGACTTCTCTGGTCTTGTTGACGTGAACAGAAGGTCAGCATTCGCAGCAGCTACGATATTCTTCACATCACCTGAAGTGGATCATCTTGTCAAGAATATTTTCAAGATTTTGGAAATAATGAGCTTCCTGGACTGGACAATCAGAGCTCTCGCTACTAAGATAGAGGTCTGCCCTACACTATTAGAAAATCTTGCATCGGATTGCCTTGGGGTTCTGTCTTGTGCTGACAAATCAGTTGCGATGAACTTGCTTCTCTATTTGCATTCGGCACCTTAAAGAAAAGGCAGCTCTTGTGCTCCTTCATTCCAAAAGGAGTTACTTCACCTCAGAATTCCACTTTGTTGTTTTCTCCTCTCGACAAGACTCATCTTTTCCCCAAGGAGACTGGTTAAGATTCTTTCCGCATTAGAAAAGAAATGTACCAATGACCTTGCCCAGTCCTCCAAACATGTCAAGCTCCTGACTGACCCTCCCGTTGCGGAATCACCGTTGCAAAAGAAACCCTTTCGAGGAGGCAAGTCCAGACCCTTCATCAGGCCCCGTTTGAACTTGCGACCCCCGACTAAGACCTTTTCCAAAGCTGACGCCAAGTCATCCAAGTGATCTCACAGTCCTTCATGCTCCAGTAGGAGGCAGACTGAGCCTCTTCTAAGAGGAGTGGAGTTGCAGAGGGGCAGAGCCCTGGGTGATACAAATCCTCAGGTTCGGTTACTCCATTCCTCTCATAGAGGCTCCACCTCTTTCCACTGTACCCATCGCATTTCCCACCTACTCTCCAGGCTTGGAGAGGTATTTAGCCTTAGTTCGAGAGGTAGAGGCTCTTGTACGAAAGGCGATGATAGAGGAGATACTTAATGCATCATCCTTTGGTTTATGCAGCCATCTGTTTGTAGTCCCCAAGTCATCGAGGGGTTGTAGGCCCATGTTTGATGTAAGCGCCCTGAACTTGTTCGTTCAGAAGACCAAGTTTAACATGGAGACGACTAGTTCTGTACTGGATTCCCGTCGTCAGGGGGATTGGATGATCTCCCTGGACATGCAAGATGCTTATTTCCACATTTTAATTCATCAGGACTCCAGAAAATACCTTCGGTTCGTGTTTATGGGCAAGGCTTACCAGTTTTGAGCTCTGTGCTTTGGCCTGTTGACAGCACCGCAAGTATTCACGCGAGTCCTGACGCCCCTTGGGAAATGGTTACACCTCTTAGGCATCAGTGTGTTTCTCTATTTAGACAACTGGCTTCTCCGCTCCTCTTTGGAAAGCCAGTGCATGAAGGATCTCAAGAGGACTTTTATTAGCACACTCGTTAGGTGTCCTAATAGGCTAGGACAAGTCACAACTCATTCTGTTGCAGAGCATTATTTATTTGGGGATGATTCTGAACTCTCGAGTTTTTCGGGCTTTTCTCTCCCTGAAAAGAGTCCAGTCGTGTCTACAAGTAGTCCAAAACTTCCTGGGCCGCAAGTCCTGTTCTGCCAACCTGTGGACGAGTCTGTTAAGCACACTTGCGTCAGTGGAACAGTTCGTCAAACTCGGAAGACTACACAAGAGACCCCTACAATTCTTCATGAAGGCTTCTTGGTGCAGGGAGACGCAACCGGACTCGACAGTATTTATGATTACAGATGAAATCAAGGAGGACCTAGCGTGGTGGCTATCAAAACCAAGACTGGTAGAAGGCCTTTTCTCAGTCCACTCCACCCAACCTTTCAGTTCTTTTCAGATGCATCCGACGCAGGTTGGGGAGCCCTGTTGGGAGAGAAGAGGACTTCAGGGAAGTGGTCGGAACTCCAGTGCTCTTTTCATATCAATGTGAAGGAACTGTTGGCAGTATTCCTGGGCCTTCAATCATTCACTCGTACCTGGTAGTAGGACAGGTGGTGGCAGTTCACGTGGATATTTCCACCGCTCTTTCCTACATCAGGGAAAGGGGGGACACATTTTTTTACTCTATACAACCTGGCGAAAGATCTGCTACTGTGGGCAGAGAAATTTCAAGTCTCGTTGATCCCTCGTTTTGTTCAAGGGAAAATGAATGTGCTGGTGGACGAGCTAAGTCGACATTAACAAGTACTGCCGTTGGAATGGACTTTTGATGCCAAGGTCAGCCTAGACCCATGGAAAATCTGGGGAAAACCTACGGTGGATCTTTTCGCAACCTCGAGAAACAACCGCCTTCCTCTTTTCTGCTCGCCTGTCCCCGATCCACTTGTATGGTCAGTGGACGCAATGCTCCAAGACTGGTCAGGCCTGGATGCATATGCTTTTGAGGCCTTGATGCGTATGCTTTTCCTCTGTTTGGCCTGATAAGACAGGTGCTGAACAAGGTGTCTTTTCATCAAAACGTCTCTGACACTAGTTGCCCCATTCTGGCCAAGGAAGGAATGGTTTCCAGATATCCTCGACCTGCTCCTAGACTTTCCTAGGCTTCTACCTCCAAAGAAATGTCTACTCAGACAACCATACTTCGAAAGATTCCACCAAGGACTATCCGCTCTAGCTCTGACAGGATTCAGACCGTCAGGAGTCTTGTCAGAGCAAAGGGTTTTTCGAAATGAGCTGCAGAAGCTATCGCGAACTGCAGAAGAAATTCTTCTGACAGACTATACCAAACTAAATGGGGAATAGTATTTTGAAGATGGTGTAGACAAACTAAAGTCTTTTCTTCTGAGACGTCTGTGAGCGAAATAGCGGACTTCCTTCTCTTCCTCAGGGATGTGAAGCATTTAGCCCCGTCAACAATTAAAGGATACAGAGCAATGCTCACATCAGTCTTCAGACACAGAGGTTTAGTCTTTTCCATGAATACTGATATTTCTGATTTAATAAAATCCTTTGAGACTTCCAAATCGTCGTAGGACTGTATTTTGGAATCTCGATATTGTACTTGAATGGCTTTTGGGTCCTTCCTTGGAGCCTTTAAATTCTTCATCGTTGTAAAGTCTGACCAAGGAGACTTTATTTCTTGTAGCCTTAGCGTCAGCAAGACGAGTTAGTGAGCTGTTTGTGGATAAGAAGGTGGGATTCTCTCACAGCAATGCAGTTTGCTCTGTAGCTCTAGATTTTCTCGTTAAAATTAAGAAACCCTCTAATCTGTGGCCAAGCTCTTTCGTTCTCAAGAACTTAATGGACTTACTAGGCCAGGAAGAGGAAGAAAGACTTTTATGTCCTGTGCAGGCATCAAGGTGTTACCTCTGCAGAACGGAGAAGATTAGAGGTGTATCAGCTTGCTTGTGGTGTTCTGTTAAGAATCCCTCTCGGCCTTTCTCAAAAAATGGTATCTCCTTCTTTCTGGGAGAGTTAATTGTAGAAGCTCATTCTCAAGTGAATGATGTGGGTTTCCCAATACTGAGAATGAAAGCCCATGTAGTTTGAGCTGTAGCAACTTCCCTCGCTTTTCGTCACAAGCCTGTTGCTATCCGCTATCATCCATAATACCCTTTGGAGGTCCAAATCCATGTTTGCGGCACATTATTTGAAGTAAATCAAAACAGTATTCGAAGATTGTAAATCCCTAGGTCCTCTTTGGGTGTTGGGAGAGACGGCATAGAGGGTTAGTCCCTCTCTGTTATTATTTTGCTTTGTATCGAGGTTGATGAGTCCAAGGGAAGCCTGGGGGTACTAAGTACCTGGAGTACTCAACGGTCATTTGGTGTAGGATGGTGGGTACAAGGGTTTTTAAATTTGGTGTAGGTGACAGTTACTGTTTGTCGTTTGCGGTTGTTATTTCTGGTCTTAGCCCAGGGCAAGGGCAATACTTTATTTTGTATCTTCGCTAAGTCAGCGGCTAACTACCATGACTACGAAGATACTCCACTTAATGTAGATGCACTCTAAGGTCATACACCAAGCCTTTTACTACTTAAGATGAGCACCGACCAGAGGCAGTATTCTCCTGCAGTAGCTCTCTTACAAGGTAAGGTACAACAAGCACTAACAGTGCTCTTTTGTCTTTTTTCAAGAATTCTACGATATTTTTGAATTAAGCATACATCTACAGATCCCCCCATCCCTGCAATGGGTAATCAGCCGTATAATTGTTCGGTGAGACACTGCAATAAAAATCGCGAAGTTTTAAATCTATTTTTTGCCGTTTGTATGGAACCTACTGCTGTATAATTGTTTGTTAAGTATACAATAAAATTTCATTTTATTATAAAAATTACATTTTTGTGATGAAACTATTATAATATTCAGTTATAAGAATTTTGAATGGGTTTTTCTTGTGTTCGAACTATTAAAATTGTCAATTACAAGCATGTTCAGATGGGTTCTAAGTATTTGCGGATTTTAGCTGGGGGGGTGGTCTGGGATGCAGCCCCCACGAATAGGGTTAGATTACTGTAACTTCTCTATTTTGCTGTGCAGTCATATCTTTATTGTCATTCATCGGACTGTATGGCTAATTCATCATCATCTATATTCAACAATCATCACCAGTGAGTACCCATATGGTTTACTATTATTATTATTATTGTTATTATTATTATTATTATTATTATTATTATTATTATTATTATTATTATTATTATTATTATTATAATGTTACAGGTACCCTGTGTGTATTACATATGTATTATTATTATTTAAGCTTACCTAATATATTACTGTATTGTTATTATTTAATCTTATTGCTAATTACTAATATGTACTGTAGTTTTAGTAGTGTTACTGTACATTATTATTTAATGTTATTATTACAGTAAATAATATAGAAGTATAGTATGGAATATTGCTCTAAGAAAAAATGAAAAAAATCCATAAGTAGGCAAATTCCCACTAATAATTTATACTACATATGTTTCACAGAAAAATCTGCGATTATGATGGTTGACTGTAATTTGTGGAATTTTGTGACAGTTTTTAATTTGATGTTTACTGCTACAGTGTACTAGATTTTGTGAAGTAGGTCAGTAATCCATATTCATTAAAAAGTTATGCCGTGAAAATTTTACTATTAGAGCAAAAATTGAAGTTGGTGCTCATATCATCTGTAAATGCCTGTAAAAATTGTTATAAAATTCAATAAGGTTACTGAAGTGTTGTTGCTGTTTTGTAGACTTAGTTCCTTATTCAGTTTTGTAAGTGAAAATTTTTTTGTCCCTCTAACTTTGAGTTATTCTTAATAAGTTCAGTGTAGATTAGATGTTCTACCTTTGTCTTGAATGCTTTGTTTATATGATCTTGTTGGCATTGCTGGGGGTATACGTACCTCTTTTGAGTTGATGTTTTAATTATTCACCTACCATCATCTGTTTTGTTTCAGAGCCAAAATTCATTCCAAAAGCATCACCACGTGGTTCTACCCTCGACTCATTCACAGTAGGATGGACTGAGCCAAGTGGAGATGCTGAAGAGTATGTTGGGTATTACATGCTCTCTCTAACTGACCCAGCTACTGGAGATTCTCAACAAGCAATCAAAGAAGCTCCTGCATCTGACCACATGTTTACAGGTCTAAAACCAGCTACTCAGTATGAATTTAAAGTAAGTTCCACCCATTAATATTGTTTTATAGTTTAAAATTCATGCACCAATGAAAGCTACAATGTGTTTTATCTCAATAAAACTGACTTTATTCACATGTGTGTGTGGAAGGACAGTAATCCTTCAATTATCTAAATTAA
The DNA here is from genome assembly GCF_015104395.2 of Macrobrachium nipponense. Lineage (NCBI taxonomy): Eukaryota > Metazoa > Arthropoda > Malacostraca > Decapoda > Palaemonidae > Macrobrachium > Macrobrachium nipponense. The sequence goes on from NC_061087.1 coordinate 47,708,354, forward strand.
TAGAGCCAAGGGTCCATCGGATATGGGCGAAAAAAGAATACTAATGGCAAGTAAAAAAAAAATCTAGGGATGTTCAAGGGTAACTGTACCCTTCCTCACCTTAAAATTAAGTAGATTTTTTTTACGTGGCTAGGAACTAATTAGTTTGAGAAATGAATTTCTATCACTATAGATAAATTCCTCAGGTTCCGCATTGGCAGCAGCAGGGAGTGAACTCGGGCTACCAAATTGATAGGCGGGTACATGACCCCCTCGTCCAATGAGGAACCTTTCTTTACCTAATCTTCTTAATACCGGTAGTCCCTGTTTATCAGCAGGGGTTCTGTTCCAATGGGCTTGATGCTAAGCAAAAGTCGCCATTAACCGAAACTGCAATTTAGTGCTTGTGGCACCGATAACTTGCTAATGGAGCCTCTCTTAGTTATGTGTCAGTGCCATAACTCTTATTATTGGTGCCGATAACTGGAATTCAGCACATTATGTTAACCTCTTCATTACCGAAAGTTTGTTTGGAGGTAGGCGGGTACCACCATTCAAGTCTACTACACCGCCCCGGGTGCATAAAGGTGGTACGAAGAGGACCACCAAAACTCCTCTTTTCAGATAGGGACTTCCAATCATTCTGTAATTTCGGTTTGAAGAGTTTGGAGCAAAATAAACAGTATGTCACGATGCCAGACGTATGATGAACCCAAAAAAATATTATTACTGCTTATAGTAGTGTGTAGGTGACAGATGAACTGCGTCTCAACAAAAAATCACAAAACCAGACAAGCGTAAACATGTAATAACTTCTACCCAAGTATAAAACCAGTTGCATCATCATTTACTGTATTTATTTATTTATTCACTTATTACATTTTACAAATAAAAGATATGAACACCAGATAAATGAAGGTAAAAATAAAGCCTTATAGTAACACTATATATAAAAAACCAAACCAGAGAAAAAGCAAAAAAGCTATTTTTTCTGAGGACAAGAAACTTGAAAAATTTGTTTAGATACCCCTAAAGTTGTTTTCTGTGATGAAACTAATCTTAGAAAACGGCATCGACCAATTTTTGAGAGATATACTATAAAATTTGCAATTTCCATATTTATCGGCGGGGCTTTCGCTTTAGTTGTTGCTCTTTTTTTTGTTATTACGTGCTTATTTACTGTTCTATTTTGATAATACTTTATGTGCATGTTCCAGGTGGATATACCAACATTCTGTAAGACCGAATTTCTATTCAAGACTGTAGTTTTCTCACCGACCACCAGTGTCCCTTGTACAAGGGACACTAGTGACACTTGAGTTTCACATTTTTTTCATAAAATCATTTATTTTCCCTGTAGGATGATAAAACTCACAGAGAATATGCGTTATTATAGTGCTAATAATACCTGATAATTTCATTAGCCTGTCTTGATTAGTGTATTTTTGGCAAATATTTTTACGATCGGCACCCCTCCAAACTGGAGCCTACCCTTCACTACCGAGAGATTTGGTTCGGCAGCGAACGCAATGTTTACATTCTGCTCACCCACCTGGTAAAGAAGGGGTTATGGCCCCAAAAGTCACAGATTTTAAACCATATCACCATTAACTGATAACGTAGATAACTGGGGACATAATTGTAAACAACTATTAGACTTTAGACTGAAAAATTTAGGCAAAATGCAAATTAGCTATCTTTTTTCCCCATATTTTTAACAAAATAAACTGCAAAAAAGTACTTCAGAAAAAAAAAATGCAACCCCTTCTTTTTCTCTCCCAAGTAAATGACACAGTTCAGCAGGCAGGTAGCCTACCTGTGTTTACCACAGCCTACCATGGTGTTGTGACCATTAATGTATTTTTATACAGCAGCTTCTTTATCAGTTGATACCATATTGTCTTAGTGTACATGAGATAAAAATGTGTAGGCTATGTAAAGACCTAGTCTAGCCCAGGGGTTACACTCATGATATATATTTACTAAAGTCAAATAGGTTATTACAGCTGTATTAAGGGTAAAGGTAATGGCAATGAAACTGTATTATTGTATTATTATACAGTGGCCCCCGTTTTTATGTTTCACAATTCCGCGTTTTATTTTGTTGTGGATTTTTGTGGAACACAGTATTCATTTTTCCGTGGGGAAATTTCACTAATTCACAAATTTTTTCACAGAACAATATTCACAAATTACTGTTTTCGTTTTCTTTCATGACTAAATGCATTTTTATGGTAAATGAATTACTAATTTTCAAATGCTAATAATAATATAAATGCAGCAACATATCTACAGAATGTTTAATTCAAATTAGATATACTATCTGTAATACAAATCATAAATTTGTTAAGTTCATTCTGGTGGGGCCCACTCTGGAATAACAGGTGGGCCCCAGAATGAGCTTAACAGGTCTCTCTCTCTCTCTCTCTCTCTCTCTCTCTCTCTCTCTCTCTCTCTCTCTCTCTCTCTCTCTCTCTCTCTCTCTCTCTCTCTCTCTCTCTCTCCTCTCTCTCTCTCTCTCTTTTGAGGGCCAGGCTAAAAAAAACCTGCAGCACTTCAGGCAACAAAACTTTGAGGTCAGCCAAATTAAGAAAAAAAACATCAATGGTAGGAGGAAGATGTGCAAATGCACGAGGTATAAGAAAAAAAATTCAAAATATTTTTCCTTACCTTCTGCAAGAAGTTGAAAATGACTACAACCCCTTGTGGGGCCTCTTCTATAAGACAATCATAAATTTTACCAAGTTATATATGTTTTTTGTAATAAATAAATTAATTAATTTTGTAAAATTGTAAATACAGATCATACAGTATGAATAAAGATAAGAACTAAAATCAGAAACAAATCCCGAGTAAATTTGTTATAAAATATGTACGTAAATTTACTGAGATTGAGGATGCAGTAACTTTTTTGGATTATACATGATGTCTTTTCTAATATTTCTTTGCACTTTTCTTTGCAAAATTACAATTATAATTGACATGATATAAAAGATAAGAACTAAAACAACATCAACCCTTGGGTATATTTATGAGCAAATATATAATGAGACGTAGAGAGAGAGACAGAGACAGAGGCAGTACTACAGCAATACCTCAATCTTAAACGATTCAAGTTACACAAATTCACACTAGCACAAGCTTTTCATTGAAACCTAATTAGTATCATATGCGAGTATTTCACAGACACGCAAATGCAACATTTCCGAATCCTGGAGAAACCCTGCAAAGGTGTTTGTTCACTTATTTTATGCAGTTTATAAGTTTTCAAGCTTTCATGCAGAAATTAAATAACATTAAATGATAAAAATAATAATTCTCTCTCTCTCTCTCTCTCTCTCTCTCTCTCTCTCTCTCTCTCTCTCTCTCTCTCTCTCTCTTTTACTGAGATGAGATCATTTTTATGTTACATGTAGTATCTACTATTATTATTAATACTATTTTCAAATATTAATAATAATGATAATATAACTGTTAACTAAAAAATTTGTGATAGTATTTTAAAGAAATAACCTTTCCATTTCACTTTTAAGTAAGAACAACTCTTCTCTCTCTCTTTCTCTCTTACTGAGATGAGAGAATTTTTATGGTACATCTTCTATATGTTTATTAATATTTTCAAATAATAATAATAATAAATTTTATTTTCAGCTCAAGGCCATATACATGGAGTATGCAAAGTACAGACAGTAACATACACAATTTAGATACATGAGATAACATGATGAAAAAATGGATAATCGGCAATATCCACACAGTTGCTGAAGTAATATAAATGATAATCATAATAATGGTAATAAAAGTAATAATAATTGGCAAACAGTTTATATATAATTAAACTGCAGCAAAAGACCTTAACCCTCTAACGCCGATTGGACGTATTAAACGTCGACATAAATTGTCTGTCGGGTGCCGATTGGACGTATTAAACGTCAATAAAAAAAGTTTTAATAAAAATTCGCGGAAAAATACTTATAGGCCTACCAGGCGAAAACATTTGAATCACGCGCCTTGGGGGATGCTGGGAGCTCACGGATCAAGGCGTTGTTTTGTTTACAATAGTTACGCAGGCACGCAAGCGCGAATTTATTTCTTATCGCACTAAAAAGTATGAGTGACACATCTCAGAAATTATTACGTCACTTGGACATAATTTTTGCACCATTTTAAATAAGCCGTTACATGGAGTATTATATATGAAAATGTGCGCAATTTCATGTAGAATACAACAAAAAATACTCATGATTGTAGCTTTTATCAGTTTTGAAATATTTTCTTATAATAACGATAAGTGCCAAAATTTCAACCTTCGGTCAACTTTGACTACCGAAATGGTCAAAAAACACAATTGTAAGCTAAAACACTTATAATCTAGTAATATTCAATCATTTACCTTCATTTTGCAACAAATTGGACGTCTCTAGCACAATATTTTGATTTATGGTGAATTTAGGAAAAAAACTTTCCTTATGTCCGCGCGGTAACTCTTCTGATAATTTTTTTTTGCGATTGTCGTAATGTTTGCACCATTTTAAATTAGCCGTTACATAAAGTTTTATATATGGAAATGTGCGCAATTTCATGTTTTATCAGTTTTGAAATATTTTCACATAAATAACGATAAGTGCCAAAATATCAACCTTTGGTCAACTTTGACTCTACCGAAATGGTTGAAAAAAGCAATTGTAAGATAAAACTCTCATATTCTAGTAATATTCAATCATTTACCTTCATTTTGCAACAAATTGGAAGTCTCTAGCACATTATTTTGAATTTATGAAAAAAAAAATTTCCTTAAATCCGCGCAGTAACTTCCAAAAAAAATCCAAAATTTTTTTGTGCGATTGTTGTAATGTTTGCACCATTTTAAATTTGCCGTTACATGAAGTTTTATAGATGAAAATGTGCGCAATTTCATGTAGAATACAACAAAAGATGATTGAAGGTAGCAGCTTTTCTCATTTTCGAAATATTTGCATATAAATCACGATAAATAGAAAAAAAACCACATTCGGTCAACTTTGACTCTACCGAAATAGTAAAAAAATGCAATTGTAAGCTTAAACTCTTACAGTCTAGTAATATTCAGTCATTTATCTTCATTTTGAAACAAATTAAAAGTCTCTAGCACAATATTTAGATTTTTGGTGAATTTAAAAAAAAACTTCCCTTTCCTCCGCGTGCTGATTCTCTGCCGCAAATTTCCGAAATGTGTACGTCGCATTCTCGTAATGTTTGCTCCGTTTCATATTAGGCATTTCATAGAGTTTTATATATGAAAATGTGCGCAATTTCATGAAGAATACAAAAAAAATAATTGAAGGTTGTAGCTTTTCTCATTTTCAAAATATTTGCATATAAAAAAAATATATAAAAAAAAAAATCAACATTTGGTCAACTTTAACTCGTCCGAAATGGTCGAAAACTGCAATTGTAAGCTTAAACACTTTCAGTATAGTAATATTCAATCATTTATCTTCATTTTCAAACAAATTGAAAGTCTCTAGAACAGTATTTAGATTTATGGTGAATTTTTGAAAAAAACAATTTTTACGTCCGCGCGTTATGAATTCATGCATCATTTTGTGATAATATTTTCTCTTTGTTGCTTTGATCGTTTTACAATGTGTTTTATACCAAAATTATCACAATTTAGTGTACAATACAACGGAAAAAAAATTAACTCTTTAGCTTTAACGTTTTGCTCACAGCTTGATTTGAATACAATTATATATGAAATTTTTATTTTGCGCTATCATATATCGCATTATTTATATATGATAATGATATTTTTTCATTTCTAATGGTTGCATACTAAACTTCAGGCAATGACAATAAAAAGGAGCCAAAAATGAACTCTTAATCTTGAAAACTAAGCGCACTGTGATTTTAAAAAAATATATTTTTTCTGCTTCGGCGGTCACTCCGAGACCCCCTCGTCATACGGGAGACGAGTTTTATTATACCCCTTCGGCGTAAGAGGGTTAAGTGGTTACCATATACAAGTCCAGAGGGCTAAATAAGAAAATTGAATGTAGAAAATTTCTAAATTGATAATATTCACAGTATTAATGAAAAAGTAAAATATCAGTAATTACAAAACTGCAGAAATATAATGATGATGACAGATTCAACATTCAACAGATGGCACTTTGCAAAGACAGATTAAGTCATTCAGGAAACAAACGCCTCATTTTCCCATTTTTCCCACAAATTTAGATCTTCTTCTTGCCTCATTCCTTAGGATGGTCTCTTGGGTTTAGTCCAGAGGGGGCACCCATAGATACTGTAGCAATACGAGCGGAAGAGCAGCAGTTTATTGTTTTGGTGATGGAATGCAAACTCCTTTGCAGTCCTGTTGCCAGTTGCACATAGTTTACGAAACATCTGTTCCAGTCTGCCAAATCTTTTAGGTCATTCGTGATAATGTGACCCAAACACGGAAATTCGTGCACAAATTTCAGCTAATGATTTCCAAGGAAAATGTGTGATTCTGCAATACGTATGCTTAAGAGATCTCAGGAGCAGCAACATGCACTGGGTCTTAGTTTTTGTTATGTAGGATATCAAATTCCTCTGCATAGTGGTGGCAATTGTCGATGAGTTCAACATTGGAGACCTTTCACTAATGGGGAAATAAACACAATATTGTTGGTGTAACAGAGGTTGTTTGTAGTTGTTTCATTGACAGTGCATCCGATTGAGAGTGAGATCAGTTTGACATTCAGGGCATCTGTGCATGTATTAAACAGGTATGGAGAGGGAATGCCCCCTTGCTGAAGCCCGTTTAGGGAGCCAAAGGTGTACGATAATATGTTACCTCATTTGCTGTATGGAGAACTGGCAATACATAATGCCAATTAAATATAGAGGTGTGCATCTTTTTTACAGCTTCAGGAAGAGCTTCAGGTAGTTTCTTCTTTCAATTGCTTTTCTCATGTCCACAAAACATAGGAAAACAGGAGAGGCTGATGATAGGTAATAGTTCAGCAATTCTTTCAGTACATAGATGCATGTTTCAGTTGGAGTGGTTTGCTTTAAATCCAAACTGGTTGTCAGTGGTGTGTAGAAAGGGGATAAGTCTCACCAGAAGAACCATCTTAAGTACATTCAACGCAATCGTAGTGATTGCAATCAGGCAGTAATTACCAGGGTCAGCTGCATCCTTTAGCTTGTTTTGGATTAATGGTATTAAGTGAACTAGGAGTAGGGAGTCTGGAAAAAACTGGTGAATTATGCATCATTGAATAAGGCAGCTAGCAAAATGTAGATTATTGGGTAGCAGAGTTTGAAAGCTGCTGCAGGAAGACCATTGCAGCCAGGCGATTTATTACTAAATAGGTTGTTTATGTCATCACTGATGTTACTTAACGTAATACAATCTTTGAAATAAAATTGAATGTTTTTAGTAAGGAGGTTATCTACATCCCTTCTGGTGTCTTGATTGTTTATGCTGAATTGATTGCCCCACATACATGCGATAGCCTCATCACTGCCTCTCCTACTCTCTGTGATAGCTTTTTAATTTTGGGATTTAGGGATTGAATATCTTTCCAAAGACAAGTATAATCACCGAATTTTATATTTCTAGACATTGCATCAGCGCTTAGTTGCTCTTCATTTAATCTGCAGTGCTAACAGTTAGTCGGAACTGTGCTCTTGCCTCTCATTAGCAATGCAAAGTGTCCTTCCCTTGGGCTACCACAGCAAAAACATTTCTCTTGAATATGAATACAGATCTTTAACCAAGTCATTCCAGCCAGGTATATTACAAGAATTACCTTGACGAAATCTAAAGGTAGCCCTGCCGGAAGCAAGTATAGCAGAAATATGTTCGATTAGAATTCATTCAGATCTCTCCTGTGGTGGTCATTTTTACATTTTGTGTTAGTACAAAGTAAGGCATTTGCCAATTGAACTATTGACCACAACCTGGTTTCTGTGGTCACCTTAACATATCTGGTTTTCTGTTGGATTTGAAAATCCCAGTTTACAGCTGGTGGGCGATCAGTTAGGGGGTTCAAGATAGGGAGGGACGGGGTACTGAATGACACCTGTAAAGGGATGTGATCGTAGCCCATTGCAAGATCGTAGCGAATTCACAATGGAATCATGAAGTTGTGGAGATGTGATGCAGTGATCTAGCCAAGAGGTTGTGATTGTGACCATTCTATTTTATACTTGAGAATATGAGGAGGGAGGAAGGAGCATTACATCGCTAATCTGGCGAGCATGCTTTTGACAGAAGCGAGTAAGTTCATTATAAAATTATTTTGTGGGGTGAGTATTAAGGTCCCCTATTATACAAATATGATCAGCAGGAGAATTGTGAATAATACACTGTAACTCACTGAGGATCATGCAGTATTGATCAAAATTATTGTTATTTTCCCAGCCATATAAACATTATTAGAATCTTAGAGTCCCCTACTGTCACTTGAAACCCCAGCAATCTGTCACTCTTGTAGGTCATCACATTCACCATGATGTCTTAACGATTTGTGCCTCAGGAAAGAAAGGCCCCCATTTGGGCGGCCGGCTAAGGTTTGATCCGTAACATGCATTGATGAGGTCGAGAAAGCACTGAAGTTTTCATGTATTGAATTGAAGATGACAAGGTCATGTGGCCAGAGGAGCATTTCTTGCAATGCAATGATATCTGAACATGTTTAGGAGAGGAATGTTCTGTCTGAGGCCAAAAATATTCCAAGAGATTATATCTGATGTATCCATGGCCACTCATGAAGATGGGAGATGAATAATAATAATGATAATAATAATAATAATAATAATAATAATAATAATAAAACTTTAATAACAAAATGATGCATATAAGCAATTCTTTCCTTTTATCTTTCTTTTTAACTCCACAGAAGCTCGAAGTCGAGAGCTGTCAAATATGTCAAGTAATGCAACAGGAGGGAGAGTGGTGCCAGATTAGCGTGAATGATTTTTACATAATTCTCTCTCTCTCTCTCTCTCTCTCTCTCTCTCTCTCTCTCTCTCTCTCTCTCTCTCTCTCTCTCTCATGCATGTAATCTTCACACACACTATTTTTATTTTTAAGGGTAATGTATTAAGCTAACTTTTAAAGGGAGTTACAGTAACTTTAATTTTATTTAAACGTTAGCTTAATACTTATGGAAAGACTATTCTTTTCTCTCTCTCTCTCTCGTAGTTAGGGGTAGCGTAGATAATTTTTAATTGATCTATTTTTACCTTTACCTTCTAGAACTGTGAATGCTTGTTCTATAACAGATGCATAACTTAGAGTTGTATTAGTTCAAATAAAGTGCACTGTTTGTTCATGAAAAGGAATTTCAAAAACAAAGAGAAAGGGACAGAATAGAGAATTTCTTAAAAGTGGTTGAGGAGAATTTGAAAAATAGGTTGGTTGGTCGGAAAGGTGAAAGAAGAAAGAACTATGTTGTTACATATGTAATCTTCACACACTTCTATATTTTTACCAATCATTTTTTGTTGTTGTTTTATGGGTAATGTATTAAGCTAACTTTTAAAAGTTAGCTTAGTATTTAGGGATCATGAATAAGGTCAAATAAAGTGTTCAAACTCTAGAGACCTTGCCAAACTGACGTGAAAATTTCCCTTGTGCGAGGGGTTTGGAACCTATCCTCGCATAATTTCGGGGTATTACTGTACTTGCTCCCTTGAAGTCAAGATCACAACTAGCTCCTGAGCTGCCTGATTCTTGATTTTGGACAGTCTTAAAGTTGCCGTCATTGAATTTTTGGGCTATAGAAGTAATGGAAACCCCTGCCCCAATTCCTTCAATAGATGGTGCATAATATTGATGCTCATACAAGTGGATCTGTCCACCACCCTAAACCTCTTATTGCTACTCATAGGAGGGGATCTGTCCATTAAGGGTTAAATGTTGACCACTGGCAAATACACATGTTGTCAGTTTTTATACTCTGTTTTTTAACACTAGACAAGACGATTGTACTTGCTCATATGCTGGAAGAGTGTCTACTGATGTTAATGAAAAGTTATCATAACTTTCTAAAGATGAAACCCATTTCTCAAAATAGTCATGGCAAGGGATGTAGTAATTGTCCACTTCAAGCAGGAATTTCTTCTTAATCTGATGTGACATCATCATTGTTAAGGCAACCCTTCACACTGAGAGGAATAAACTTTTCATCCATTCTTTCCTATATAACTGCAATGAGTTCTTTTAAGCAGCCAAGCACTTCAACAATGTTGTTTTCTCTCATTTTTTGCTTCGTAATCCTGCTGCTAAAAACATAGACAAAACTGTGAATAGTATATAAGTATGCTTTGCTCAGCGAATTATTAAAAAATTTTAAAAGAATTTGGGAGCCTTTTCTTCAGAAGAAAAGAAAGATTTTAAGTGCTTAAAATACCTGCTTTCATCAGAGAAAGCTATCGAGTTTTAGAATGTGTGAGAATTGAGGCATACTGAACACCAACAAACTTGCAGAAATCTTTCAGCCTCTCAGTTCAAACAGTATAAATACTGAATTATGAAAACAACTTAACAATGATTACTTCATGATAAATAGAAAGAACGATTACTTCAGTACCAGCAGAAAGAACATTAACTGCTGTATGAGCAGCATTGTGCAGAATAATATCCAACACCTTCCATCAATTCATTCATGCTCTCCTTGAATTTTGAAAAGATATTATTTGTGCTTTTAAGCAAACATCCACCAGATTAGTACATATTAGTACTATCTCCACCAAAAGCTATTGTACATTTCTTAACGTCCAGTCCTAACTCAACGAGGCTCGCTCTCAGCAGAAGCCTGCTATTGTTTCCGAGGTCTCATACGGAAGGGATTTTATTAGCAATAACTTTATCAGCCAGCCATATTTCCTTGAAAAATATTGCACAATCAATTGCAATAGTATTTTTACATCATTATGATTACTTGCATTTGTAGATATGCCATAAAAAGTAGTTATTTAAGTATTTTAACAATCTTGGAAATAGTATATGTAGCACAATGTTTATAATTATTGCAGCACATTTTGTCCTAGCACTTGACAATTTGTTTGCAATTTTAGAATCAGGAAATATGTTGGTAGTACATAGTACACAAATATGTTGGTAATACATAGTACATTCAAACAGCCATTTGAATTGAATGATTGATGATGATGACAAACAGTTTGAAAGGCCATGGCTACTTCAGCGGCTATTATTTTATTTCATCTGTTTTTCTTGATCAAGAAGTTTTTTATTTTATCACTTATCTTTTGAAGTGGAGGAAATATATAATTTGTGCTGTGTTGAATCTAGTTCAGTACTAAGATTGCAATTGCATAAATCACAGTTTACTTCAAAACAGCTCCTTCCTTTTTTGATAAATGTCCCTTTGCTGGAATATACATCACGAGATTTACATTTAAGTTATGGGATCATGGGATGGATGGATTAGGTTTTAAGTTGCAAGAAAAACATAGGATGTGATAAATAGTAACAAGTGGCACGATGATTCAGTGCTGATGCAAACATGCATATCCGTGTGGCTGGAGAGCAAAACTGCAACTTTTGCTGTCTACAACCAATCATAACAATTGAACAAGTTACAAACAATGTTGGCAGCTTTGTGTAAACTACTTTAAACTAGTCTCATTGCTTGGATATTCAAATTCTATATTAATAAACAATACCTTAGTATAATTCTTCTAGCCCTAAATCCCCAAAAACTCCTCCAAAATTTACCACATTGGCAACCCTGTTACCTCCTATTTTGTCCGCCAGTTGGCAACACTGCTGTTGACGGTTACAAAACCTTCCCTCCCTTGAAAATCAGTTGTTAACGAGCGCCCGTGTTGTTTACATCAAGGCCACTCTTTATAAATTTCCAAAACCTTTTGTGCCTTTAAAGCTCTCATTAATTGTTAATGCGGCTTTATGTTGATTACCATTCACAAATTATATCCAAGAATTAGTGAATTAACTTTTATTTCTATTGTGGAATATATTTTATTTTTACGAACTTTTGCGCGACCTGGAATTATGTGACCTATCCAACAGTCCAATGGATAGCCAAGATAATTTGATTCTTCCTTCTGCTAGCAACATCAGGAATTGCCCGGCTTGTGGGACAAGGATGAGTAGCAGGGAGTATGAACCCATGACTTTTGTAGTTCTTGTCGTGGACAGGTTTGTGACTTGACTTATCATTGCGACTTATTTAAGTCTTGGTCTGACAAAGACATGATGGCATATATTAAACATCAACGAGTCTTGCAGCATAAAAATTGATTAAGGAGAAAAAGAAATCGGTAGCTAGACCTGTATCTAATGATTTCCTTGACTTGTGCGCCCTTGGTTCTGGCTCTTCGGTTTCGGTATCGTATGATTCTGATTCCGAATTAATTGATGCTTTGCCACCTGTACAACTGGTAACTAATGAAGTCGTTTCTGATTTTGATTCAAAGTTTTTGGCGATGGAAACTAGTTGGAAGAAGAAATGTGAAACATTACAGCATAATTTAGATAGAGACATTTCAGCCAAGTTTACCAAGCTGTAAGAGAATTTTGAAGTAGCTTTTACTAGGATGTCTAGCACTCTTTTTAGATTCATTTCAGCTCCTCGTCAGGTACCTGTCAATAGTACCAAGGGTAACAATGTGACAGATAACCTGTCATGGTGAAGGCCTAGGTGGGATCCGGTCCAAGCAGGTGCCTGACGATTCTTTACCCAATGTGTCCCCTGTTAGTCTCATAACAGTGCCAAAGGACGATTATTTAGGAGAAGGGGGAGGGGTATTATTGTTAGACCTTAGACAGCTAGTTGTCAGGATGTTACTTCTGGGGGGAAGTTTCTCAGTTAGGATCTGATGATGATGATGATGATGATGTGGATTCGTGTGATATTGATGTTTCATTGAACGATGGTCATGATGTTGAGTTCAAGAAACTTTTTTTTATTTAATTTTGAGTTTTCTTCCTCAGGTGAGGCCTAAAGAGCAGAAGCAGCCTCCGCCTTGCTGTATTACAGAAGAGATTTTTCTTGACGGCCCTTCCCAGTCGTGGGAATTTTTATGTTTTCCCTTTGTCCAGAGGTTCATGAGAGAGTGAGGGTGGACGTAGTTGCTAAACTTTTGAAGGTGATCAGGGAAGGGAAGAGGAAGCTCTCTTCTCTTCTACGACTCTGGAGAGGAGTTTATCAGGTGGCGAAAGATTTTTCATTCTCTTGACCCCCCCAAACCAAATCCTGATTTTGTCCAGCTTTCGGGTCAGCCTTTGCTTTTCAAGGCTTCGGTCTCGGTCTCAATCAAAGACTTTTTTGCCATGGAGTCTGTTATGAGCTCCTTGCAAGAAGCTCAATCCTTCAATATGTGGGTCCTCGGAGGTCATTTAATGTATATCAAGGACTCTGGGTTTGTTCCTCCCAATGCTCCTCTTGTTTGAGAAATTCTGCTCGTCTATTTCAGTCGCTTCTGTACATCAGAAGGAGCTTGCCGCTTCTATGCAGGCCTTTCTCGTTTCTTTAAGGCATAACTTGTATTTGTCACAGTTACCCTCTTCTGTTTCGGAGATTCAGAGAAACCGTTTATTGTCCTCCTCTCCTTTCGGCGATTCCCTTTTTGATTTGTCTGTACTTTCTGAGGTTTGAAGGAACATCAAGGTGATGCCTCTTCCCAAGCTCACTGGGCTTTATCAAGAGCTTTTTCCATGGGGTTTCCTCCTGTTTCTTCAAGGAGTAAGTGTAAGTTTAGTGCGAGACCTGCACCTACCTTATGCTCCAGCCCAACAACCTCTTCCTCCTTCTGGCTCATTTTTCCAGAGTACATCTCAGGTCTCTGGCACCTCGGCTTCTTCCTTTAACGCTCACCCTTTGAAACGTAGGAGAGGTTCTTGGCTTAGATCTAAGGGCAGAGGAAGAGCTCAACCTCCAGGAGGTCCTTCCTCTTCCTTGTCTGTGTGTAATAATTTTTGGAAGTAGGAGCTTGTCTCTCTCGCCATTGGTCAGCTTTGCAAGAGAGAGCAGTGGATGCTTGGGTAGTGGAGGTCCTGAAGGTAGGTTACGAGATCCCTTTTGTTTCAAGACCTCCACTTTCCAATCATCCTCTCAAGTTCAGCAGTTATTCCCCTCACTCAATCAGGGGGTGAAGCCTTGGAGAAGGAGCTTTCGGCCCTCTTGGAGAAGGATGCCATAGAGTGAGCTCCTCCTCCTCCTGGGTTTTACTCATGGGTGTTTGTAGTTCTAAAGGCCTCAGGTGCCTGGTGCCCTATCATAGATCTTTCGGTCTTGAACAAGTTCATTCTAAAGTACAAGCTCCAGATGGAGACGGTTCAGACTGTTCTTTCATCCGTCAGGATGGGGGGCTGGATGATTTCCATTGATCTGCAGGATGCTTATCTGCAAATCCCCATCCATCTGAAGGGCAGACCTTACCTTCGGTTTTTCACGGACTCGGGAGTTTACCAGTTCAAGACACTTTGTTTCGGCCTCACCACTACTCCACAGGTCTTGTCTCGGATGATGGCTCCTGTTTTGGCTATTCTGCATCGGTTAAATGTAAGGATGCTTCGGTATCTGGACGATTGGCTAGTCTAGGCCAAATCTCTAGAGAAATGTCTCCAGTTAGGGAGATAGTTCTGTCTCTTTGTGTCGAGTTGGGCATTTGTGTCAACTTCGACAAGTCCAATCTAATCCCTTGCCACTTCATGAATTATGTGGGGATTGTTTTGAATTCCCAGATTTTGAGGGCTTCTCCCTCTCAGAAAGGGATAGACAAGGTTCTAAGTCTGGTAGAAGAATTTGTGTCCTCCGTAATGCAGCCAGTTTCTTTTTGGAGGACTCTCCTGGGTCATTTGTTATCCTTCATCTAACTGGTTCCCGGAGGTTGTCTCAAAATGAGGTCCCTTCAGTCGACGCTTCACCAGTCTTGGGATTTCGTGTCCAAGGACATGACAGTCGCCTCCTCTCCATTAGTGGATGCCAGTTCACTGCCTCAAGTCTGGGACGTCTCCTCTTTCAGTTCCGCTGGACCTAATATTTTGGTCAGACACGTCGGATCAAGGTTGGGGCGCGCACCTGGGCTCTGAAGCCGCTTTGGGCCTTTGGTCAGAGGAAGAGAGGATCATGTCAGTAAATTGGAGGGAACTAAGGGGTATACCTAGGCCTTCTTTCATTTCAGGATCAACTGTCGGAGGCGGTTGTAGCGATCTTTGTTGACAACACCACAGCAGTCTCATACTTGAGAAACTAAGGCGGCACACAGTCGGACCTTCTCATTCAAGAAGCCTGATTAATCTTGTGTTGGGCAGAAGACAGGAGGATTACGTTGGTCCCTCGGTTTATCCTGGGCCATCACAATGTCTTAGCAGATGCCTTGTTGAGACCGAAGGAAATTCTAGGGTTGGAATGGACACTTTGCCAGGAAGTCTTCGACAGCCTTAGAAGTGGCCTGTCACAGTCGATCTGTTTGCCACCCCACTGAATTTTCAGTGCCAGATCTTCTTCGCCCCTTACCAGACTCCTCAGAGTGCCAGGACAGACGCTCTTTTGCAGGACTGGGAGGGCCCTCAAGCATATGCATTTCCTCTGTTTGCTCTGGTGAGGTCAGTCCTCAACAAAATGAAGGCAACCAAGCATCTGGATCTCACCTTGATCGCCCCCTTCTGCCCACAGAAGGAGTGGTTTCCTGACCTACTGGAAGCACTGGTGGAGCCTCCCATTTGTCTGACAGAGAGACCAGATCTTCTCAAACAACCTCATTTTCATCGGTTCCATCAGAGGCTCCACATGCTTCATCTTCATGTCTGGAGACTGTCAGGAAATTCTCCAAGCACAAAGGGTTCTCTTCCAGAGTGGCTCAACAGTTGGCTCTTGCCAGATGGCAATCAACCAGAGTAAATTGTCAGGCTAAATGGTCGGTTTTTAGACGTTGGTGTAGGTCTCATGGGCATTCAATTTCTAGACCTTCCTTACGGTAAATAACAGAGTTTTTAGTTCATTTACATCATGAAAGGGGCCTGTCACCTTCAGGCATTAAGGGTTATCGGTTGATGCTTTCCTATGTTTTTAAGGCAAGGCTCCCTGAAATCTCTTCATCTTATGTCATTAGAGATTTAGTCCGATCTTTTTCCTTATCTCGACCCAGTCTGCAGTGTTCTCCTCCGACATTGGACGTTAATAAATCCCTTCAAGCCCTAAGGTTCCCTCCGTTTGAGCCTCTGAATACGGTCGATTTTAAGGACCTCTCTTCTAAGACACTTTTCCTAGTCTCTCTGGCTACAGCCAAGGTGGGTGAACTGCAAGCACTCTTTTCTGGTTGCCAGATCTGGACAAGACATGATTTTGTCATACCTTCCCGAATTTGTCACAAAGACTGATTCATCTGATAATCCCATTCCCAGGTCTTTCTTTCTGAAGTCACTGGTCGACTTTTCGGTAATTTAAATGAGGAATTAGTTCTTTGCCCTGTTAGGTTGCTCTCATGCTATTTACGTCGCAAGAAGGACATTCAGGGTCGTCCCAGTCATCTGTTTGTTTCACCCCGAAATGTCAAGAAACCTATGTCAGAGAATGGTGTATTTTTTCTTCAGAGACCTAATTGTTAAAACTGGCGTTTCAGCTGCCCGTGAAGGCCAGGCGCCGAGAGCACACAGTATTACAGCAGTTGCTACATCAGTAACTTATGTGAAGAACGTCTCAGTCGCCAATGTGCTTGAGGCGGCGATTTGGCGTTCTAATTCTGTTTTTGCCTCGTTTTTTACTTGAGGGATATATCTCAAGTTCTTGGCGACCTTCGTTCTTTGGACCCGTTGGTGATGGCAGGACTGGTCGTCAGACAGGAGAATTAGGTAGTCTTCTTGTTTTACGTTTGGTTGCCACCTGTATCTTATTTTTGTTGTATATGTATTTTTTTGTGTTTTTTGTTTTTGCATTATAACTTTTGGGGCAGTTCTTGGTTTAGTTATAATGGGAATTAGGCAGTTTGGTAATTTATAGGTGTTGTTGATGACATAAGGACTAGCTGCCTGACAACTCATGCTGCATCCATTGTCAGTCTGACATGAGACCAGCCACTGGGTTGTCGGCAGTGGCGACTACACTTCTCCCCAAGTTGATGCTGACCTAGGACTAGCCACTGGTTCGCTTGACCTGACGACTCACTATTCTTCCATTGTCTTACTGGACAGGGAGGTAGTCGATGGATCGTTTGCCGTCATCTGGTGACTCGTTCACCATCTACTTTTTGTCTCGCCTGTTTTCTCGGAGTCAGACGACATTTAGTAGCTCTGAGTTTCTTGTTGACGAAATCGGTTGCGTTGATACGCCTTCCGATGATCGTTCAACATGAGACCAGTTGACACTGTCAGGCACTCATCCTTCGGGACTGAGTCGCCTTTTGCTCCGCCCTCCTTTCTCTTGGCACCAGAGAGGTTGAGTCAGGAGTTGCTCATGAGCCAATATCGCTGCTGGCGACGTTGGGTTGCTTTGATACACCCCAATGTTTGCTTAGCTTTGAATCGCCCA
The DNA here is from genome assembly GCF_015104395.2 of Macrobrachium nipponense. Taxonomy (NCBI): domain Eukaryota; kingdom Metazoa; phylum Arthropoda; class Malacostraca; order Decapoda; family Palaemonidae; genus Macrobrachium; species Macrobrachium nipponense. The sequence continues at coordinate 47,725,825 of NC_061087.1, forward strand.
GGCAGTCCAGGCACTCATCCTTCAGGGACAGAGTTGCCAATACCCGCTCCTCTCTCTTGGTGTCAGACATTCGTGAGAGAGCAGGTGTCGTTGGTGGTTGTAGTGCTTGCTGAAGTCACCAGGGTGCAGCCTTGCTGTCCTTTATGTCGTCTGACTTGTCACCTGGTCGGTCACTTGACTTTTGTACAGATGGACTGACTGTGCACTTACTCCTTGTCTTTTACTACCACAGTTGGCCAGAATTATGGTAGGAGACTTTGTGATTTTAGTATCTTAGACTTTGGGTTGAGTTTTTAACTCTGCATATGATATACTTATATTTCTTTGTTGTTTTATGTCATGTTATTAAATTTTCTTATTCTTCCTATTCCATTAATTAGATTAGGTTGGTTCCTCCTATTCTGCCTGAAAGGGAAATTTTATTCAGAAAAATACAGCAACTTATTTAGCATCTTTAATGTTGTTAGCTATGAAATACATATTAATCTTACTACAATAGGAGTTAAAATCCTCCTCCCCTTCATTGTACAGATTCATAGTACCAACAGTACGTACCTGCCATCTTCAAAAATATAGTAGTACAGAGCTAACCAAGCCTCAAAGACAACAGTAAACAGTATGTAGCCTATAGCAGTAAACACTAGCCTAACGTAGTTTATAAGACATAGCCAACCTATCTTAGCCTACAGCCCAACAAATAAACATTAGCCTATAACACAGGATCACTACAAATAGAACAAACTTACTGTTGTAAATAGTACAAAATTAGTAATTAGTATCTAGCTTATCTAGCCTAGGAGGAACAGCTTAGTCTAACAATTCTAGCACTTAGCCTACCTAACCTACCTAAGCCTACCTAACCTACCTACCTAATCTCTGACAAATTAAAAATCACATTAACCTGATCTAATCCCTACCCTCATCGCCAATTAAATGCGGTATACTCTGCACAAACAATGTCAGAGAATAGTTATATAGTTAAGGGTGACATACTAATATACTATAGTAGAATATTTATGATACATGTGTAGCTAGATACCTAGGATGACTGCAGAAGCCGGCATGAGGGTATAGTAGTAAGTATTTAGATAATGTCCTTTGTCAGTCTTATACAGTTGCAATAAGTCCTATTGTCTTAGTAGGATAATGTAGAATAGTGTTGCAAGTATGCATGCTTAATAGCCTGGAGTCTGGACAGTAATAGAAGTTAAGGATATCATAGTTAGTGGTCTCTTGGAAAGCATCGTTTTAGTTGGCGCCTTGCCAATAGTCTCTTCTTCTTTTTCTTCTAATCTGTTTTCTAAGTCTGTTTCAGTCAAGGCATTAAGTCTTTAGTTTTTATGATAGGAAAGATGATAGAGTAAGATAGAAGTATTACGATACTGCAGTATATTTTTCACTCATTAGTTGAATGGAGATTATCTTTGAAGGCCAATTTTATATGTATTCTTGTCTTTCATATGCTATCTTCTGAATACAGTAATATACCTTGATATTATGCAGTTTGAGTTGTGTTAGTTCACAGACACGCGACTTTTGTGAAATCCTTTAGAAACTGCAGAAGTATTTGTTTAAATTTTAAAGTTTTTTTTTTTATAAGTTATCATGCTTTTATGTGTAAAATCTGTAAGAAAAGTGTATTAGGCATTTGTATTTCTATACTTGTATAAATATGATACAAAGGTAATTACAACATGTACAGGCGGTGTACTTTTACAAGGTGTGATTCCCATTTGCAAAGTCATTGCACTTTTCAAAGATGATACCTCTGCAGAAATTTTTTGTTTAATTTTTGAAGTAGTAGAGGTAGTTCCAGGTTATTGGTGGAGGTTCTGTTCCAACAGTTTGATGGTAAGTGAAAATCACCGATAACCAAAAATCAGCAATTTACTGTGCCAATAAACGGGTAATGGCATCTCATACAGTGGACCCCATATGTGCAATCTTGGCATTCAGGGACTCACATATTCTTGGATTTCTCAATGGACCATATCTACCCATTATTCACGGGAAATTTACTTATTCGCAATATATAAGACAAGGTATAAACATTTGTAGTGGGTTTTGCTTGAGTTTTAACCCTCTTCGCAGAAAAATACTTATAGGCCTACCAGCCTAAAACTTTTGAATCACGCGCCTTGGGGGATGCTGGGAGTTCACGGATCAAGGTGTTGTTTTGTTTACAATCGTTACGCAGGCGCGCAAGCGCGAATTTCTTTCTTGCCGCACTAAAAAGTATCTGTGACACATCTCGGAAATTATTTCGTCACTTTGACATAATTTTTGTACCATTGTAAATTAGCCGTTACATGAAGTATTATATATGAAAATGTGCGCATTTTTATGTAGAATACAGCAATAAAATACTCATGATTGTAGCTTTTATCAGTTTTGAGATATTTTCATATAAATAACAATAATTGCCAAACTTTCAACCTTTGGTCAACTTTGACTCTACCGAAATGGTCGAAAAACGCAATTGTAAGCTAAAGCTCTTATATTTTAGTAATATTCAATCATTTACCTTAATTTTGCAACTAATTGGAAGTCTCTAACACAATATTTTGATTTATGGTGAATTTATGAAAAAACTTTTTCCTTACGTCCGCGCGGTAACTCTTCCGAAAAAAATCATACATGCGATTGTGGTAATGTTTGCACCATTTTAGAATTAGCCATTATATAATGTTTTATATATGGAAATGTGCGCAATTTCATGCACAATACAACTAAAAACAGCCCATGGTTGTAGCTTTTATCAGTTTTTAGATATTTTCATATAAATAACGATAATTGCCAAAATTTCAACCTTCGGTCAACTTTGACTCTACCGAAATGGTAGAAAAACGCAATTGTAAGCTAAAACGCTTATATTCTAGTAATATTCAAGCATTTACCTTCCTTTTGCAACAAATTGGAAGTCTCTAGCACAATATTTCGATTTATGGTGAATTTATGAAAAAAATAACATTTTCTTTACGTCCGTGCGGTAACTCTTCCGAAAAAATCATACGTGCGATTGTGGTAATGTTTGCACCCTTTTAAATTAGCCGTTACATAAAGTTTTGTATATGAAAATGTGCGCAATTTCATGTAGAATACAACAAAAAATAATTGAAGGTTGTAGCTTTTCTCATTTTTGAAATATTTGCATATAAATCACGATAAATAGAAAAAAAACCATGTTCGGTCAACTTTGACTCTACCGAAATGGTCAAAAAACGCAATTGTAAGCTAAAACTCTTACAGTCTAGTAATATTCAGTCATTTATCTTCATCTTGAAACAAATTCGAAGTCTCTAGCAAAATATTTAGATTTATGGTGAATTTAAAAAAAAAATTTTCCTTCCCTCCGCGCGCGGATTCTCTGCCACAAATCTCCGAAATGCGTATGTACCATTCTCGGAATATTTGCTCCGTTTCATATTAGGCATTTCATAGAGTTTTATATATGAAAATGTGCGCAATTTCATTTAGAATAAAACGAAAAATATTTGAAGGTTGTAGGTTTTCTTATTTCCGAAATAATTGCATATAAAAAATATATATATAAAAAAAATTCGACATTCGGTCAACTTTAACTCATCAGATATGGTCGAGAACTGCAATTGTAAGCTAATACTCTTACAGTAGTAATATTCAATCATTTGTCTTCATTTTGAAAGAAATTGGAAGTCTCTAGGACAATATTTAGATTTATGGTGAATTTTTGAAAAAAATATTTGTTTACGTCCGCGCGTTACGAATTCATGGATTATTTTGTGATAATATTTTCTCTGTGTTGCTTTTATTGTTTTACAATGTGTTATATACCAAAATGATTGCAATTTAGTGTACATTACAACGAAAAAAAGTAACTTGTTCCCTTTAACCGTTTTGCGCACAGCTCGATTTGAATACAATTATATATGAAATTTAGTTTTTGCACTATCATATATCGCATTATTTATATATGATAATGATAATTTTTTTCATTTCTGATGGTTGCATACTAAACTTCAGGCAATGTCAACAAAAGGAGCCAAAAATAAACTCTTAATCTTGAAAACTAAGCGCGCTGTGATTTTTTGAAAAAAATATTTTTTCCGCTTCCGCGCTCACTCCGAAACCCCTCTGGCATACGGGAGACAATTTTTTATTTACCGCTCCGGCGTAAGAGGGTTAAGTAACTAAATAGTTTTAAGCATTTTTGTAGGGGTTTCAACTATTCACAGATTCTACTGTTTACGGGGCTGTGGTACGCATCCCCGGGGAATATGGGGGGAACACTGTATCGGTGCCAAAAACTGGAAATTGGCACTGGGCAAGCGCCATAAAACTGGATCGCCAATAACCAAGTCTGCTGATAACACTGGCCTGTTTTTACAAAGGTCAATGGTTTTCCAACTGATTTAGGACCGATTTTGCATTGCTAGAATTAAAAAATACAGTTCATTTTTTGGGGTCAGGTCTGGTGTCTAAGATATAGTCTATTTCTATTCCAGCATATTTTTTCAAACTATCGCAGTTATCCAAGCGTTTATGTGCTTTGTTATAGCAAATCTGGGTCATGGGTAACCTTTAATAATTATTTTTATTTATCTTTTCAGGTCTAGATATGTATAAAAATAGATCAGAAGTGTAAAACCATCCAAATAGGTTCTGTTACATCTGCGGACATGTGGTTCTTCCAGACCGTCAAGCAAAAATCATGGATTTTTGGCATATCAAGCTTACTTTGGAGTCAAACTAGGGGACCTGGATAAGCCATTCGCTCCCTATATCTGCTGCAAAACGTGTAGAGAACTTACAGGATTGGGGGAACAAGAAAAGGATGAGCATGAAGAGCGTGCCAATTGGTGTTCCAATAGTGTGGAGGGAAGGGAAAAATCACGTTACCAACTGCTACTTTTGCATGACAAATCTAAAAGGCATCAATCACAAGAGCTAGCACCATGTTCAATACCCTGATGTTCCTTCTGCCATAAAGCCAGTCCCCCATGGCCCTGATCTTCCTGTTCCTGAGCCAGATGTCTCCATAGAGTCTAGTTCTGATTCCAAATCTAGTGAGATGATTGATGCAGCCTAAAAGACGATGACCAACCGGTGCCTCTGAACTAAGCCAAACTCAATGACTTGACAGGAGACCTTAACCTCTCCAAGGAGTCTTCCCAGCTGCTGGGTTCTCGTCTTCGATAGAAACATTTACTGGCACCAGGAACAACATTCTATTGGTATCGGGACCTCGCGAGAGAATTTAGAAAATTCTTCCCAATTGATGAAGTATCTTCACTGATCTACTGTTACAATATTGCTGACCTGATTGAATTATTTGGTCTGAAGTATGATACTATGGAATATAGACTTTTCATTAACTCATCTAACAGAAGTCTCAAGGCAGTTCTTCTGAATAACGGAAATAAGTTTTCATCGATCCCTGTTTGGCACTCGGTTGAAATGAAAGAAATCCACAAAAGCATGGAACATCTGTTGTCACCTCTGAACTACCAGAAAAATGATTGGTTGATCTGTGGAGATCTTAAAGTTGTTGGACTCATCCTAGGACTTCAAGGTGGTTACACAAAGTATCCATGCTTTCTTGGTTATGGGATAGTTGTGCTGATGACCAGCATTATGTCAGACAAGAATGGCCATCAAGACAAGGATTAAAACCTGGGTCATACAACATTCTGTTCCACCCTCTGGTTGAACTGAACAAGATATTGCTTCCACCCCTCCACATCAAACTCAGTCTCATGAAGAACTTTGTAAAGGCATTGGACAGGGAACGTAGAGGATTTGCCTCCCTCCAGCAGAAGTTTCAACAAAAAAGTTTGGAGAGACTTGAGGAAGGTGTATTTGATGGTCCTCAAATAAGGGAACTCATCAAGGATGCTAGTTTTGATGATGCACTGAATCCCGTTGAACTCTCTGCCTGGTTGTCCCTTAAGTCAATCATTGCAAACTTCCTTGGCAACTACAGAAGTTCCCAGTATCAGAAGGTGGTTGGTGAGTTAATGGACAATTTCTGCTAACTTGGTGAGCCCATGTCATTGAAAATGCACTTCCTCCAGTCCCATCTGGACTATTTTCCAGAGAATTGTGGAGACTTCAGTGAAGAACAGGATGAGCGCTTTCACCAAGATATCAGTGTAATGGGGGAATGCTATCAAGGTCGATGGAATGTCAGCTTTCTGGCTGACTACTGCTGGTGCCTGAATAGGGTTGTGGAGTCTGCTCAGCACAAACAGAAGTCCCTTAAGAGACCATTCATCCATGAGTAGCTTCCTTTGTTCATCGTACTCTTCTTGCTATCTATTCAAAATATTTTGTAAGCCTTTTGTGAATAAATTGGTCTAATATTTTCAATATTGTTTCATTCACCTACAAATAGATCAGAAATTAGGATATTTTTAATGTTCTAATATTTCATTAACTTGATCTGATTGTGTTAAATGAGAATGGATTTTGGATTCAGTGCAGAAAATCATCCTAAATTCAGGTATCATATGTTAGACCTTGAAAACAGTGCAGGCCAGTGTAAACGGGGACTGCCTGTATATTGTAAGTTTTCATGCTTTTAAGTGTAAAACTGGTATTTTTACAACTTATTATTTCTCTGTACATCTTTACTTGTACAGTACATAGTTTTTATTTGATTAAATTTTACCTGTAACCTCTATAAACATTACATATTAGTTTTCTTTATTTTATTGAATTGTTTACCTTCGTTATGTCTGAATTAGAAGTTTACCTAATGACACACAAAACTTCTTTTCTTCTGTGAGTAAAATGAAAATGACATATCATGAATTAGGGGTAACATTAGTATATGTATATACCTACTGTAAATGTGCTAGTGTGGTAAATATAGTACCTTTTACAAAATTGGTGCTCTGTTTTTATATCAACCATTTGTTTATTTTGTAAGGGTAATGTATTATTCTACTTTTAAAAAAAATTACAATAATTTTAATTTCATTTAAAAGTTAGCTTAACCCTTTGGGAGCATGATTGGGGTCATATATAATGTTTAAACTCTAGCAATAACTATTTACTATGTATTAGCATTTTGAGTGACAGTACCAAACATATGCGAATCCTCACCTTGCCCAAGAGGCTCTGGAACCTCATTCACTCCTCTATTTGATTTCATTCCTTTCAAAGAAAATGATTGAGTTTTGATAGTGTTATAATAAACTTTAGTAGGTTTTTAAATATGCTTTTGTCATGAAATTTGCTTAAACTGTTTACATTTAATTTTTACAATAGAAGTGTTGAAAGATCTGAAAGTTTATACGTAATGTTTTCTTGACAGGTTGCTGCTTGTATGGATGTGTATGAAGAGCCTGGGAAGGATTGTGGTGAATATTCTGTGCCAGTAAATGGAAGAACACTAAATGGAGTTCCTAATAGGATATCAGACTTGTTAGTGGACTGCAAACAGAATACACAAACAGCTGCAAACACAGTTATTATTCGATGGAAACCTCCAAATACTACTAATGGCATAATTGATCACTACAAGATTGAAATTATAGAAACTGCATCCTTTATCAATGAAGAAGGACAAAGGCGCTATTATAATAATGAATATAAGGAAAATGTCCCTGGTTCAGCCCGGAATTATACATATTTCAAAGGTCTTCCGAATACAAATTATACTATTAAGGTACTGATAAGTTTTATCCTTGTATAGTATTCTGAGATGTCTGTGAAATTATATTTTATATCACTGAAATGAGGAAGTTTAAATAATGAAATGTTTTTTGTCCATAGGTTTATGCTGGATCAAGGCGTCAGTATAGCTCCCCGCTCAGTGCTGTGTGCAGGATGCCTGTCTGGGTACCTGTCCCTGAGCGAGTCAGTTGGTGGAAATACTTTCATGAAGGGCAGACTGTTTTGAAGTTGCCAGTGCCTAGAGTGTCTCAGCGAAATGGCACCATTTGCTGTCATAGGTTAGTGATAACTGTGTAAATGAAAGAAGTTTTATGTTTCATATGGTAGTACATGCACTTATTTATCATTAGAGGAATTGAAGTTGAAAAGGCTAAATTTGAATTTTCATTCAATATTTGGGTTATTCATCAAGTACACAACCAAGAAATTATACTCATTTTGGTATTTGCAGTTTCTTTTACAACTTCTGCTTCAGATTCATTTTAGAACTTCCCCTTTTTAGGGTGGGATAACTTTTTATAAAATATTTTTTAAAGTATGAATGACAAAAAAGTTTCCCCAAGAATTGAGTGGAAGTATGTTGTGAAACAAGTTTTATTAAAAGTATTAAAAGGCTAGAAAGTGATATAGGATATACATATTTCAGTATAGTAACAAAATTTCCAAGCCTGATTGTTTGGAATCCTGATTATTTGTTAGTGGTTTGTCTCACTCCAAGCATGTTTTGTTTTCCAGACCAACTCTAGATTGGTTAGAACAATCTGGGTGAAAAATACCAGTTCGCTATCTTCAGTGATTAAGATTACAGATTGAAGCTTAGCTTCTCCCTGCAACACACAGAAATTGAGGGGATTGGGAAGCAGATGTCTGTTATGTAACTTAGTTGTTAGTTTTCTCCTGCAAGGGGAATGTTATTATATTTGGAGTTCTTAAGTATAGAGTTTTGTCTCTGATATGTGTCCCTTCACAATTCCATATAACAGGGCATGGGTAGCAGGGTGATAAAAAGTAGTAGAGTTATTCCCCCTCAGTGGTCTTCGTTGTTCCCTGCACCTTTCCTTAGAGCTAGGGTCTATATATCCTCACTCGGGCCGAGGCCCCTACCACTGCCATCCCATGAGCCAGACCAAGTAGGAGGCTAAAGGAGTCATTGCATCCCTTGCTCATTATTGCAACTGGGATTGTGGCAGTTTCAGGTGGAGTTTAACTGTAGTCAATTGTTATAGATACCTCCCACCTAAGGAGTGAGCCTGTAACATATGAAAGGTGATGGTGTTAATAGCCCCACTGCAACCACCTTTCTTTGTCCCTGTAGCCAAAGAAAAAGGTGCTTAGTAATTAAGGGGTATTTCCTATTCACACCCCCTTCCCATAACCTCCATTTAACTACCACATTAATGAGTTCAACAATCTTCTTGAGCTCAGTTTTGTATATATTGGTCCCCCCATATTCGCATGAATAGTTGGAACCCCCTATAAAACACTGAAAATGGCCTATTTTGTTAGTTAAAACTCAAGAAACCCCACTAAAAATTTGTATACCTGGCTTTTTTTAAAAGCTTTATCTGAAAAAAAGTGCATTTTATGATGAAATTCAGAAAAAAGGAATTTTTTTATATTTCTCATAGAAAAATACTGCGAATAGGTAAATTTCCAGCAAATAATCCGTAGATATGTTCCAGAGAGAAATCCTTGAATCTGGAGAACGCGAATACTGGAGGCCCACTGTACTTAGGAAAAATATAAGTTATAACTAAAATTTATATATTGCAATACACTCCCTGAACACCTGAATTAGCCCTGGTCACTGATCAGCCCGAACTATATCGTCACATATTTACCCACCAAGTGGGGAATTTTAATTGTCATCATTACCAAAGCTGCAGGTAAAATCTAGTCAAATGAGTTATCTGTGTTACCATTGGCAAGGCTGCTGCAAATACCGGCCACCAGAGGCTCATCACCTCAATTGTTATTCGTTCGCGTTGTGAGCCAGACGTGGTCCTGCTCCCAGCAAACTTTTGGTCATTTAGCCCGACCTTCACAGTGTCTAAAGAGGCCTTGATAGGGTTTTGATATCCTTGCCTTTCATTTAGAACGTCCTCCAATTTTCCCCAATTTGGATCATATTTTGATTGTTTTGGGACTCTTCTGGTATCATCGGGAGGAGATGGTCGAGCCTCATCAAGAAAATCCTTAGCTTTACCTCAAGCTCTGCTTCATCAGCCTTGCCTCCAACAGCTGCTGGTGGAGATGTCGGCATACCTTGTTCCTGTACCAGTGCAACAATGGATGAGTACCCTCAAATGACAGACATTCCTTTTGTTTTAGCTGTAGGGAAATGCAGTATATGCCATACAGAGGTGTATAGAATGTAAGGATTAGTTCGTTATATCACTTAGGACTACTAAGAGCATACAGAAGTTAGCTGCAAAATCGTGAGAGTTAAACAAAGAGGTACAGTAGGAACAGTTCAGAATTGGGAGATAGAAAATGCCTAAGTTAAAGATAGCAGTAGTAGAGCAGGTAATACTAATCATTCTCTTTCACCTCCCCTGCCTGTACCAGAACAAGCCCTAACGGGTGCCGGGGGTTATGGAGAACAGCAAGCACAGAGTGTAGGATCTGCCAGCCCCCCCGGCGCAGAGCACGCAGTGTTTAGCAGCAGATTCCCCCTTAAGGTGTAAGTTCTGAGGTTAATGTAAAGTTAGGCCAGGGACAGACAAGTAGCAGTAATAGGTTAAGTAGCCTTAAGGAAGAGAATGGAAGGTTAGGTTCCCTCGGGTTCAGACTCCCTTGTAGTGTCTAGTGTGAAGGTTCATCTTTAGAACCATCTTTGGTTTTATTTCCTGTTTCAAGTTCTTTGCAACAGAAGCTTCTAGTCCGTGGTTGGTCGTTTGGATGTGGTTGCTGGTTTGTCTGGTTCTGAAGTTTAGGATAGCACTCCTTCGTCTTCAAAAGTACCTCATTCTGTTTATGGGTAAATTTGGTTCGTCTTGAGGTAGTGGTAATCCTGGTGATCAGGTTGTCTATTTCATTATTCGTATATGGCACAGTAATTATTAATACGTATCAGCAGTTGGACTGTGCAGGCTTGCCAGCTGCGTAATCCAATATTGCATGTATCCTCATATTATTGTATTGTAAACACTGATATAACAATCATATTTTGGTTTGGGATTCAATCATTCAGCTGGTGGCTTTGCGAGTTACCTCGCCTTATTTAATTCATTCTTGGCTGAGGTAAATAGAGGAAGTATTGTTATTCCCATAGTGCTTCTTGGCCTTGATTGGCTGGCTCGGTCTGACGTAACTAAGCTCCCCCCACCTATACCTTGCTCTCGTCTGGCAGTGGTCAAGCGGGAAGGCAGTCTTTTAACTATTGACATTTAACAAAGCTAATAATGGTATATTGTATCATATAAATCAGAAATCATAAGAAATTTGTAATTTCATTACAAGTACTATCCTACTTACAACCAAGTTTGGTTCTGACCCACTGGTTGTAAGTCAGAATGGATGTAAGTCGAACCTTAGAAAGTGGCCAACATACTGGGTAGGGTATACTATCAAACCTTTGCTATATAAAAGTGCCTACTTAGTACTGTAATGTAATGTACAATCATTATTTCTATCTTTTTACCATAATGTACTTCTACTAATACATTTTAATCATTTATGTAACAGTATATATTACGTACAATGAGGCATTGAGTTACAATGGGGTTAGGTTCTTGCATGCATGTCAGAAGTCGATTCTTACGTAAATTGGTTTGCAATTCAGTCTACAGTACAGTTAATACCAAATGATGCTGCAGATAGGGCAGGGTAACTCAAACTGATGCTGCCTGAGTGATGAGAGTTCTCATGCCTGAGTGAGGAGAGTTCTCATGAGATGGCGCAGTGCCAAGTAACTCAATGGTCAACTGTCTGAAGTAAGGTTGTTAGTACGAGTGGTCGTATGTCAAGCAGGTTGTAAGTCGGATAGTAGTTGTACTTTCCAAGAATGTTCCTTCTGGTAACGGAATTCGGTAGTGTGACTTTTTCATCAGTTTAGCAGACGAATTTCCGTCAGTAATTACATGATGCCTCATGTCATTTACAGTTACGAATATAATTACCAGTCGCATCATCAATTACATCTAAAATTTGATATTAGATAGTTCAAAGATTTACGCTTAAGATTACCTTGAAAATGTGTAATTGATTACAATTCAATGGAATTACAATTACAATCAGTCCCCTATTTACGACGGGGTTCCGTTTTTGAGATGCATCCAACGTGGAACCAGAGGAATTTATTTCTGGTGATAGAAATTCATTTCTCGATATAATATGGTTCGGATCCCACAATAAGCTGTAGGTCATGTTGCTAGGTAACCAATTGGTTCCTAGCTACGTAAGAATATCTAATCCTTCAGGCCAGCCCTAGGAGAGCTGTTAATCAGCTCAGTGGTCTGGTAAAACTAAGATATACTTAACTTTGAGGTGCGTCGTAAGCCGAAAATCGTTGTAAGCCGAAAATTTGTCGAAAATCTTCCAAAATCCTAAGAAAACCTTACTTAGAATGCTTTGGGTGCTTATTGAAAGCTGTGTTAACTGCATTTTTATTGTTTTTTTTTTTTATAAAAAGACCTTAAAAGTATTGTTTAATGTTTATAGTCTTGTAAGGTTTGATATTTAAAGACCAATTTTATGGCCTAAAATTTTGGGACTGAACATTACATGTGGTATAGGCTAAGCTTAAGCTTTGGATTTCCCAAGAACACACGATAAATACAAATCTTTTACGTATTTGAGAAACTTTTATTATTGTTATGATGATTCTATATTGAAAAAGTGCAAACTTTAGGGACTAGGCTAAGCCTACTACATTCTTTGGATTTCATGACAAGTCAACAAAGTAGCATTGGTTTCCACAGAAGTCGACAAACTTCTGTTTTTGTAAAATAACCACGACAATAAATATATATGTTGTTTTACTTATCTGAGAATCAATTATTATTGTTAGGTTATTTTTAATTTACGGCTGTTCTAGGCTATGATAAGTGCAGCGTACGTTCATTTCCCAAATGTAAACAAAGCATCTACAGGCCGCTGCCATTTGTATTTCGTCAGCTGATAACTTCTTCATTCATGATTCACAAAGAATCATATTTTTTTTTATTCTTATATTTTTTTGTTGGTAAAAGGATGCTGTAAATTGAAAAACTTATTCATGCAATATATTTATTAAAAAAACATTTGTGAATTAAATATCTTTAAGTACAAAATTAATCAAAGACTGCTATCATCGAAGCCAGCAAATATTTTCTAGAATTATTCTTCTGTTTTAATGGCATTATATGTTTCATTATAGCTGTCGGTAACTCGATATCTCCATTAGGTAAAGATTGAATAAAGAATAGAAATGAATGGTTATTATACTGTTTGGTAGTTTCAGTAGTTGAAGAGAGATAATGGAAATTTATGATTACTATACTGTGTGCTAGGTAAAAGTGGTTGCTTGGCGATCATTCGCTACTCATAGTGTTGAACGTAAACAAAAGGTTGAAAGCTTTTTTGTTTGTTTGTTTGTTCATTATAGTTAATGGTTAATTAATAATTATTTGAAATGAGTACATACTGATTATTTATACATTTTATTGGCCTATTCTAAGCTTTTAGCTTCTTAGGTTTAGATGTCAGAATCATAGACTAGGCTACAGCAGCAACTGCTAACTTAGGCTAGGCTTATTGCTAGAATCAAAACGCAATATTATAAGGGACATATGCTAAAGTCCTAATATTTGCAGTAAAAATGGGTTGAACATTACATGCAGCTGAATATTACTCAAGTACGTACAGTATTTTGCCTTTTTTGGAGTCATATATATTTTCCATCGGATCGGCGTCGTAACCCTAGAACTTGTTGTAAGCCTGGAAATGATTTCTGATGAAAATAATTGAAAGGCGTCACAAACTCGGAACGATGTAAGCCGCAGACTGCCTGTACAAGCTTGCTGTTAATGCATTGCCATACTTTTGGGGGGGGAGGAGGAGACGTGGCATAGGCAGGCAGAGATGTCGACTAGTCAATTCCTTCACTCGAGAATCTCATTGGGTCTCGGCGAATGTTCTTGTTCCTAGTTAGCATAAATGAATATCTGGATACTTTACTTATATTGGAATGAAGTCAAACTGTTTGTCTCATGACATAATTTTAAGTACAAATTTGACTAATACGTCTCATGGAAACTAGTCTCTTCCCCTCTGTTACGAGTTTGAGTAATTTTCAGTAATTCCATTAGTTTTCACTCGTTTCCATCGGTATTACGAGCTTTACGTAATTTATCTTTTGTCAGTGTGAAAGAAACAGTAGATGAGCTCTTTCATGCTAGTTGTTTTCTTTTTACCATGGCTCTGTTTTGAATTCACATAAAAGCTTGGAGAGTTTTATTCATGTTGCCAATGCACGTAATATTACCTTATCAGCTTCAGCACCTTAGCACCTTCCACGGATCGTGTAGTTCTCAGGCTGCTGGTCTCGATGCTCAAAGGCAGTTTCGGAGTTTCCGCACTCCGTGTTTTTATCCACCTTTACTGGGTTTGAGACGTAATTTGTCCTCCGTAGGTCTTGCGGGGTGTATGGCAGTTGGCGATTCGTCTTCGCCATCGTTAACTGTGTCAGTATGGTTTGTGTCCTCAGCCTCTCCTTTCATAGAGTACCTGGTAATCTTCCTTCAGTTCCCTATTATGTTTTCAGGGTTTAAGATATATTGTGCCTACTGCAGTTATTGCGGGGGCTATGGCAGTTGGCAGTTCGTCTGCACCATCATTAGTAACGTTGTGTCCTTGTCTTCTTTTCGTTAGGTAGCTGTTAATTTCCTTCTTCGGTTCCTATTGGTTCCGCAGTTCGTAGCCTGTCTTTAGAGGCACGTTTGGTGCGTGCAGCACAAGTTGGTTTTCTCCACCCGCACAACATCGGCATTATGTGCTCCGGTGGTTACTTCGAGTGTGGCTTCTTCCTTGTTTCTCTCCTGCTTCCTTCTCAGCCTTTTCCTATGAATAGTTCCATTAATCCTTCAAGGTGTTCAATGTGGATTCGGCCTCGTTTCCAGGGTTTCAGGGAGTTCTTCCTTCCCTCACTTGATCAATGTAGCTTCAGCTCCGGACTTCTGTTGTGGTTGATATTGGTGTAACCGGCGTTAGTTGGATCGCGTTTTGCGACCTCTTCGCTTTGGGGGCCATTGCTCGCCCATTGTAGTCGGCCTGGTGTCATGTCGTAGTCACTGGCTGGTGTGGGATTATGCAGACGAGAGAGACTGGCTCAAGGTTATGTCATTGTCTTGGTTGGTACACATTTTGTGCTGCGCAACAGTGTTTGGTTGACGCGTAGGGGTGGCCGTGCATCGCCAATGTATATTCAGCTTAGGTGTAACATTAAAGTCACTGGGTAGTGAGGGTATGCGCAGTCGCGTGAGATTAGCTCAGGGTTATGTCATAGTATTTAGTTCTTACACGAATTGTGGAACTGGAGATGGTTGGCTCTTGTGAGGAGGTGGACAGCAGTCGGATAAGTGTTACGTCATCATACCTTGTGGCGGGGGGTGGCGGAAGGTTGTGGGATTGCGCAGTTGAGTACCACTTGCGTAGTTTCTCATCGTCTTAGTGGTATATCGGTGCGCAATCGGATCGGTTGGCTCAGATATGATGGGATCATGTATGTCAGGTTTGGTATTGAGCAGCCAGGTGTAGTAAGTTCTGGGTTCTTGCATGCTGCTCTTGTGGGGGTTTGGCCTTTATCCTTTTAACTGTTTCGATGTGGTCAAACAGGTCTGACAGATGATACCCTTTGAAGAGAGAATCAGGTCCTAGTTGTGGGTTTTGTTTTTTGTTTCTCCGGCGAAGGAAAGTGAGTGTAAACAGATGGTGGACTTTGTCCATTCTCTCTTTCTGCAGTCCTGGCTCTGGAGGAATCTCGCAGTTAATTCAAGCAATGTTTGATACATTGTATTCAACTAAACATCAAGTAAGCTGATCTGGTTTCTGCCGAGTCTGGTAGTTTTGGGGAAGACGACTCTAGGCTAGCATCACTTTGGGGCTGATTAGACTGGATTCAACATTATTTCTAATCGGGAATGATCTGTATGAGCAGTGGCGATTCTGGGGGTTGGGGGGCATGGGGGGCAGCTGCCCTCCCAGATTTTGGTCATGCCCCTGGTTTGCCCCCCCCCCCCTTTTTTTTTTTTTTTAAATGAAATATTATATATAAAATTAATCATTATTGAATATAAGAATAGCCACTCATAATCACACAACATGATTTGGTTATATTGCTAACACTCATATTTATTGAATCAGTAAATATTAGACATGAAACAGGAAATCCAAAACTTAAATCACACAGTGACAACCAGTTCGTGCTTAAAAAGCAATGATAATTGAATTAGTATCCCATTAGGCTATGAAAACTAAAGTTTTCCTTAACACTATCACAAACAGTGTCACACAATATTACTGCAATTATGAATGTTGCTATCTTATGTTGCATATCAAACTAACAAAACTCTCCATTTTGATGTATTTTGTATTTAGAATTCATACATCACTTGAAATAAAGATAAATGTATATCTATTAAGAAATTAAGGTATATTGATTATTCGACTTCAACACCGCAAAGTTACCATAGTATCTGTATTCGCTGGAACATGTCATGAAAGTGTAGGTAAAAACTCCAAGCTAAATGTAAATATTACAAAGGCCTGTTTCCAGCGTAACTGCTCCACCCACGTACCATTGCATAATGTAATCGATATTAGTAATTGTCCCTAACATACATGTTGACAGTCCTGAGCAATGTTTATAGTAGATTAGAGTCTGAAGTGCATCAGCAAATACAAGGAAGTGTCGGAGCCTTTCTGAGTTCCTTGCTTGTTTGTAAACATAAACATGTTTTTATATTTGGTAAAGAAGTAAACATTTTGGTTAACCTGCCTGAATCTGTTGCATATGTTACTATTACAGAAGACATTTTGGGAATAGGTAGGCATATTATGAGTCATTAATTATCATTATATACATAATACTGTACAACTTAGCCTTCGTAATTAGCCTAGGCTAACTTTAGCCTATCATAGGCTAATCAAGATCAAGGTCCAGATTGCATAATCTGGCAGATTTTTCCAAATATAAGGGGAATGTCCTGTTGGTTCCTAGCAATATACAAATTGCATATAAACAAACAAACAATAATACAATATTTCTTATTAAATATGTACTATTGTTACTGTTTACGGATTGTCAAATCCTCAACATTTCTTATATTTTGGGGGACAGTCAATCAATCTTTTCTTTTCTCTTATAGTTGTTCTTTTGCTTTTATCAATTTCATGATGAAACCTATTTGAGTTTGTATTCAGTCAAGTTGAACTATAAGGTAAAATTTTGTTAC
Source organism: Macrobrachium nipponense (assembly GCF_015104395.2). Classification (NCBI taxonomy): domain Eukaryota; kingdom Metazoa; phylum Arthropoda; class Malacostraca; order Decapoda; family Palaemonidae; genus Macrobrachium; species Macrobrachium nipponense. The sequence continues at coordinate 47,742,918 of NC_061087.1, forward strand.
TGATGTCTACTGATATATACAAGGCATTATGGATAAGTTCATTACTATATTCAGAAACGTAGTGCGACAGAGAAGAGTGAATCTGAGGAGGCTTCAACAAAAAAGTCAAAACGGGATTCTGATGCTGAAACTACTGCAAAGGTTACATTGCATAGTGCACTGCCATCTCAGATACAGAAAAATAAGGAAGACATTGCACCAGCTGATATCTCTATCTCTGCCAGCTCTAAACCTGTTCAACCACGTTTAAAGGAGTATCCTAAGCGTAGTGAAGGAAATACCACTGCTCTGTTATTTGTTGGTGCTTGGTTTGATAAGTATGATGGGGCTGAGTACTTTCAAGAACGTGATGCAATGTTGTTTTGCTTGTAGGCACTTTGCATCACCTTCTTATGGCAATGCAGACGATGCATTTGTAAAGAGGGGCTTTAGACGATGGAAAAAAGCACAAGGAAAAGGTGGGGTCATTGCAAAGCACCTGAGCTCATATATCCACAAATCCTCCTATACTGTGTGGATTGACTACCAACACAATAAAACTGATAAAACATCCATTAAACAAAGTATGAGTGAGGGGTATCAGAAGAAAGTTCGTGAAAATCATCATTACATAAAAACTCTTGGTGAGATTATACTCCTGACAGTAACACAAATATAGCACAAAGAGGTCACAGAGAAGGTGACGATGAACAAAATCCAGGAAATATCCATAAGCTTCTTAGATTCATTGCCAAACGTGATCCTGTTATAGCTGAACATGTCAAAAGTGGTCCAAAAATGAGAAGCACACTAGTTCTGCAATACAAAATGAGATGATTGATACATTTGCATCAATTGTGAGGGAAGAAATAGCTGAAGACATAAAATCCTGCCATTACTTTTCTGTTAAAGCCGGTGAAGCCAAGGATGTGAGCATAACTGAGCAATTAGCATTAGTATGATTTTATGATGAAATCTCACACTGTACTCAGGAATGTTTTATTTTATTCACTCCCATGTCTTCATTGAATGCTGCATATATTACAGACATAATACTGAAAACTGTAGAAAAATTAGGCTTAGATTATAAATCTTCTCTTGTTGGCTTGGGACTTGATGGAGCATCAGTCATTAGTGGAGGAATAAGTGGTGTTCAGAAACGTATAAAAGAGAAAGCACCTTTTGCTTATTATGTTCATTGTTATGGTCATAAGCTCAATTTGGTTTTGACAATTGTTGCAAAGTTGTACCACAAGCATCTGAATTTTTCAGTCTTCTTGAAGAAGTCTATATCTTTGCTAGTAATGCAGTGGTTCATGAGTAGTTCCTTTTTATACAACATGAAATGTTCCTGAAGAACAAGTTTGAGAACTTCAACATCTCAGTGATACTCGCTGGTGGTGTCGGGCTACCTCCTGTGAAAATGCTTTATTACTTTGGAAGGTATTATAAGACTTTTGAAGGAGACTTCTGCAGATGATACTGGAGCTCAAGCTGTATCTGCTTGAGGTTTACTTGCTCAGATGGATGCAGAATTTGTTTGTGTATTGCAGATTTTCTCTGAAATTTTGGGAAAAATAAATTATCTCAGCAGCTGCAGGACAAACAGGCAGACCTTGGAAAAGCAGCTAAACTTATTTCTTGTCTCCATGAAGATTTAGCTGATGTAAGAAACTCCAACTTAATTGAGAATTACTCTAATAGGGTTGATGAACTCTGTAAAAAATGTGATATTTCACCAATAGTGACAAGAAAACGTTCAAGAAAACCTTGACAGTTCCACGATTTTATCATGCTGGAAACAACTGGCCAGAGAGTTGTGGAGCCAGGTCATGCACAACACGTCACAATCTTGTATGAAGTACTAGACTGTTTTAAATTGTGAATTAGATCATAGTTTTTCCAAAGATTCATGTGTGATCTTCTGTGGCATTTCAGCTCTGTCCTGCAGGACAGACGTTCTTACTGGGTGACTTTAAGTCATTTGCTGTATCATATTCAGTTAATCAAAGTGATTTAAAACACGAGCTACCTTTCATTAAGAAATTGCTCCAGAAAGAACCTCAGCCACCTACATCATTGGTGGAGTTTTTGTCATTTGTTCATCCATATAAATCTGCCTTTGATTGCTTATACAAGTTACTATTGATAGCTGTAACGCTTTTTGTTACTAGTGCTTCTTGTGAAATAAGTTTTTTCAAAATTAAAATATAGTAAAAACATTTCTTAGAAATTCAGTGACTAGTGAGAGACTAAGTAACACTGCATTATTATCAATTGAAAGTAAATGGGCTGAGAGTATTGACTTAGGTAGTTTTGTAGATGAGTTTGACACCCGACATGATAATTGTGGAACTAAACTGCTCTAAACATTTTGAGAATTGTCCCAACATGGTCCATATCTGTTTTGTGTTCAAATGTGTATTATAAAAACTTACCATTCTTTAATAATTGGATATTGTTATGAATTGCATATAGTTTTGAATGTCAAAACAACATTTTGAGAATTTTCATGATAAGCCTCATATCTGTCTGTTCATTTCATTAGTTAATACCTTTCCTTACTTTGTTCTAATGTGCATTATACAAACTTGCCATTCTTTAATAATTTTCATATTGGTTGGAATCGTATATAGTTTTGAATGTCAAACTGAACCTTTTCAGAATTGTCATGACATGCCCCATGTATATCTGTTCATTTCATATAGTTACTACCTCTCTTTATTTGGTTCAAATGTGTATTATCTTTATACATACTATCCATTCTTTAATGTTTGCGTATTGTTTGGAACTGTTTATAGTTTTGAATGTTAAATTTTCATATCATGCAAGACAGGTAAAATACGTAGTCGCCTTTTCCTATGATTCCCACCCAACCATTATCTTTGTCCCAGAGTTGCCCCCACCCCCCACCCCCCCACCCCCTTTTTGAGGGGTAGAATCGCCACTGTGTATAAGGTAGTGGGTAACCCTTCTGCCAGTGTCTGAGTTCCAGTTTACGAGTCTGTTGAGGCTCTTCTCTCGTGGGTTCCTTCGTTGATTCGCGTGGTAGGGGTTACAGATCATAAGGCTTGTGTTTGGAATACATGTTTCACAGCCAGTCAGAGGCCTGGTCTTACTCTTATGTGGATGTTGTGAGTTAAGGGGTGTTTCTCAGATCCTGGACTGTTTGACAACCTCTTCACTTAGGTTTCGATGGGGTTCACATACCAGACTAACATTTCGGCTGGCTGTATTATGTTCTTGTCAAGGAGAGGGACTTCTTGTTGAATCATCTGCCTTGGCACTTTCTGGACATTCATAACAGGGTTCTGTTGAGAGCGCCTCTTGCGCTCAGCAACAGAATTTTTTAGGAACAAGATGTCTCCTCAATGGTCAATTTCGTGTCGTCGTCATCATACTGCATCCGGTTCGGGCTTAAAATTTTTTTTCTTGTCACGTACTGTGAAACTTTTACCTCATCCGATAATCTTATTTGGTTTCCCCTAGGTGCCCATCTCGTTCCTTTTCCAAAGTGCAGTTAGTATCTTCTTGCAAGGGGTTCTTCATCGCTCTTTGAGCCTTCTACTTGGGGCTTCGCGGCCAAGGGCGCAAAGTATCGCGGATGGATACCCTTCGGCTTTTAGGAGGAATTTTTCGGTGTAGGCGGTTGTTTGAGAGTTGGTGTGGATTTTTCACAACACTCTACCTTAGGCTCTACTTTAGGGGTTTTCAGTTTTCTTCAGAGAAAGGTTACTCAGGGTCCTGTCGTTGAGGTAACTTAGTTTTATAGTTAGCTTGTTATTGTTAGGATGTTAGAAGTTTTGGTAGTCAGTGAGAGTCTAAATGAACTTGAGTGTTTCTGTTGATCAAGTTTAGACTGAGTGTATTGTTCCTTTAGGCCCTTAAGGTTAAGCAGATCTCAATGGTCATGTTGGAAGAAATACAACTTCTTCAGCACAAGTCATCTGCGTCAGTGAGCAGTAGAGAGGTCCTGCAAACTTAACTTCTCCTCCATACATGAGAGGCTAGATAGCTACATGGGAGGTTCACCATTTCCCCTCCATACATGAGAGGCTAGATAGCCACATGGGAGGTTCATCGTTTCCTTTCCATATATGAGAGGTATAGAATACCACATGGGAGGTTCTTCAGACTCGGGCAGTACCTTGGACTCAACACTTCACCTACTGAGTTGGATGACCAGGTGAGGAGATTTGTTTTTACCTCCATGAATAAGAAGTATAGAAGGAAGGTACTTCAGACTCAGACGGTACCTTAGACTCTACACTGACGTTGAAGTACGTTCTTTGCAAACCTCCTCACCTACTGAGTTAGATAATTAGGTGAGGATACATACAATTATACATGGTAGGTTGATTATTAGTTACCTACATGTGCTCCATGGACAGGTCGGGCTGAATTAGATTGATCCCACCTCCAATAGATTTCGTTAATCGGGCTAATTCAGGTTTTCAGGGAGTGTATTGCAATATGAAGTTTTCATAATAAAACTAATACTGTAATACTTACCTGAACACCTGAATGAATCCCACACTCCTCCCCACTTCAATTTGATAGTGAATGATTCAGTTGAGGTGACGAGCCTCTGGTGGCCGTTATTTGCAGCAGCGTTGGTAATGCTGATAGTTAAAATTCCCCACTTAGTGGGTAAATATGTGGGGATATAGTTTGGGCTGGTCAGTGACCAGGGCTAATTCAGGTGTTCAGGTAAGTATTACAATATTAGTTTTATTATGAAAACTTCATTGTGCTGTTATTATAAACCTCAACTTTATTTTTTTTATTGCATGTCTGATTTTATTTTGTGTGTCTGATTTTACAGTTAAAACACTAGTTATGGCATTACATTATATTTTTTTATAGTACTATGTCTGACTTTATTGTATAGTTAAATCACTAGATATGGTATTATATATTACAAAATTATTAAATTTTTAGCAGAATGTGCCCTGTTGCATGTGTTGCTCACATTGAAAGTAACTGATAAAATATTTCTTTGGAATCATGAGCCTTTCTGAGTCTTGTCTGTGAGAGTGATAAATCAGGTAAAGTTACATGAGTAATATGCATCTGTATTTTTTGTGGTTTTCAGGTCTCAAGGAAATGTATCATACTTTTTTGTTTTCTGTTGTAGTTTTCACCATTAGCTAAGAATATCTTTTCCACAGAATTGTTGTAGTGAAGTTAGCTGGTGACTCAACATTGCAAGCATTACCAAGCCCCAATAAGTTACCTATTAGTACTTATGAGGAGGTCCACCGCTCTCCGTCCTCTACTGGTGCATACGTTGCAGAAGCATTTACGAGGTAATAATAATGCAGGAATGTTTTTGTGTATTTGTTAAGGAATGCAGAGTAATACAGGTGAATTCTAAATATAATGCAATATGTTATGTACAGTAGTTTTATATAGGCATAATTCATGGAGTTTTTTGCATCAAGTACAGCAAGCCCATAAAATTCATATTTAATTGTAGTATATCCAAAATTTATACTGAAATACCTTTCTTCCCTCCTTGGGAGCCCTTACTACATGCTAATATTTTAGCAAAGATTATTTTGAGAGCTAATTTACCCATTTTTTTTTCATATGAGGATGGTGTAATAATTTTGTCTTTAATAATATAGATTCATGGCGTATCTATACAAAACAAATATAGATTCATAATATATATATATTAAACAATTATAGATTCATGGCATATTTATACAAAACAAATCTATTAGTCATATAAAGCTCTGTATTTTATAGCACTCCATTCACAGAAACTTGTATAGATTAGGGTTTAAAAAGATGCTATGGCACACATGATGCCATACAACATTCTTCCGGACAATTAACTAGTGTTAGCAGTGCTATTTTATTAATTTAGTATGAATCTTGCCTACTAGTTTTAAGATAGCACATATCTCTGCTCTGATAAGTGAGTTGGCATTCAAACAAAAGAAAATGGAATAGTTGACCCAGGTGGCTGTCTAGTACACCTGTTCTCCACCAGGTGTGTTTTGAATGTTTTAACTCTTACCAGAGTTCCCCTTGCTGCCAGTGTGTAAGGGTACTTGTTGAGATTTCATGGTTTTGGCTGTTTGCTGCTTTCATGTTACCATCCATTTATTTTTCTTAGGGTCCTTCCTTTGGAATCAAGGCTAAGAACGTCAGGTTCTGAGGGATGATTACTATGTTAGCAAGATGTTGGTTTTTAAGGTAAATACACATGGTTTATGCTGGGTGCAAGGGTATAAAAGTGTGTTTTTGAGAATAGGTGTGGGGAATGTAGGGATTTTCCAAGGATTTTTTGCTTAAGTTTCTTCGTAAAAGGAAGAGAAGGGAAGCAGATAGATTGCAAAAGCCAGTAGTTTGAACAGTGTAGTTACCCTTACTCAGTTTATGCCATGCCTTTTCCCCTGAATTTATGTTAGGGAACTGGTCCAGGTCCCCCAAAGTGTGGGATCATTAACTCATTCCAGTGTGAGGAAGGTGTTGTTGCCCTTCCCCATCTGTGGCCCTAGCTTAGGACTGCCTTGCAACAGTTGGAAGAGTCTGCTGCTGCCAGGCAACAGGATCGGTTTTCGGAGCAACGTGATTCTATGAGTTCCATCACAGGGTTCTTGTTTTACATGCTTTGAGTTCTTGTTTAATGCATTAGCCAAAAGATAATTTTGGTAGAAGTAGTAAATTTACGTGGCATATTCACCCTCTACCGTCATCAGCATCTAGCAGTGAGGTTCTTAGCACCGATTGGACTTATTTAGGTATAGACAGTGTCAGTTTTAATTAAGTAACTTAGGTACTAATTAGATAGCTATAAAGTTCTACTTCTAGGCAGCTTGGAATTCAAAATTTTGTGGGTAATGCTTCAAAACCTTTTGTAGGTAGGTGACTGTCCCGACCACTAGTGGGAGAATAGGAACGACAGTAAGCAGAAGGGGAATTGCAGGTCTTTGGGGTAAAACTCGAGGTCTGAAAGGGGTCGAGTCCCCAGCCCTTCAATCGTCAGAGTGCCATCCAGATATGGAGCGTGGAGGGCGAACCGCCAGGGGTTGTTCTTATCGAACGGCGGTAATTTTGAGGCATCCGGAACTGACGGTGGAGACGCCGGAGTTCCGGAGTGGAGCAGGCCTGCAATCATATCCTTTAGTGGCCTGAGCTGCTCCGCCACGATTTCTGATACAGTTTGGGTGTCCGGAGCGGAGGTTGGCTTCAAAGAATAAAATCTTTCGTCCAACCTCTCGTCCAACGCTTCTCTGACTCTTGACAAAGTTTGTCAGCCAGTAGGTCCTGTTGAAACTCAACTTCCGCCGCCTTGGACTTAGCGGACTTACTCCTCTGTTTCTTAGTGGAAGGAGGAACCTTGGCAGCAGGCGACGATTCAGACGAAGTCGAGGGCCTAGGGGCCAATGACAACTCTGTCGCTGCTGGCGGAGTTGGTTTCGCAACCTTGGGCAATGGTTTCGATGCCTTCAGAGTTTTAACCTTGGGTCGGACTGACCTAGATGTTTCCCAAGGTGAAGGAGTAGACTTATCAAAGCTTAGAAAGGATGAAGAGGAAGAGGGGGTAGGGCTAATAAAGGAACCTGCCTCAAGCGCTTCGCCACATACCTTCTCATCCATCGGCTCCAGATGGATGTCTAAGGCTGCAACATCTCCAATCAGCTGCTGATCTTCTGGGGGCGGAGCTATTGCGGCCCGGATGGCTTCGATGATGGGGGAAGCCACTGCTTTCTCAACCGAAGCCGACGGAGAACCAGGAAACAGACGGGAGCCCAGGCTGTGGTCCAGTACATATGGACATCCCTGCGGAGCATTCCGGCCAAACCCAGAGACCCACTGTCTCAGGCTCGCCTTGGCTGCTTTCAGACTTTCCTCTTCTGCCTGGAATGAGGAGAAATTTTTGAGTTCTATTGGCTTGATCTTAACTTAAGACTATGACCAAATGAACAGGAGGAGATTATCTAGGAAACCATGCACATCAGAATATAGTTTCATAGCTTACCTCATCATTGAACAGGATGGCGACGAGCTCAAAGCAGAGTGAGCAGGATTCAGGGAACCAGACCATATAGGGCATCTGGCCCTCCTCCGCCAAAAAGGAAATGGCGCAGTTAGCGTGCGACCGGCAGACCTCATGGCCCACCGGATCACTGAAGTGGGCTGAGCATCCCTGGAAGGCACAACGGGCTTTCTGTAATAGAATATTTTCAATAAGTACTTATTCTCCTTAGGGGAGATACTTATCCAAACTTAAGTTTAAAGGAGCATTCAACTTAGTTTAGCATGATACGAGTGTGGATAGTCCTACCGGAGCTAGCCAAACACGATTACTAGGACAGAGTGCATTGTATCCCATCTATTTACGTATACCTCCGTGAGAAGATCAAGGATTGCTCTACTCCTCCGGTGCGCACCGGTCCTCCGGTGGCAGCCGGAGATAGGGGCATATGAGATACCTACACTGACAAGGTAGCAATTGAATAGTACCTAATAGCTCTCCGATGGGGGAACTGATCCACCGGAGTAATTAGGACCGGAGCCGAGAACGAGTACCATATAGATTGACAACCAAGGTGCCCGTCGAGGGGAGGCATCTCCCAGCCGACGTGAGCACCACTGGAGCATGAATAAGATTGAATAACTCTTATTATTAAAAAATGAAGGGATAATGATTAACTTCCCTAATACGATATGTCTTAGCTGCCGGAGTTCAAAACTTCGACGACGGAGCTCTGCTGGTGGAGTTCCGACTGACTAACTATTATCGTATTCCCTACCACTCAGCCCTGTCCCCCCTCCCAATTGGGGGGGGGGGGGGCTATATGGGAGGGTGGAGGGGAAGGAGAGGAAGGGGAGGGAGTGAATCGGCGAGCGACGGTCCATTATAGACTGGTCACTCACGCGATCACCTATGGTCAGCCTGCCGATTACGAGTATCGTTAACCAATAAGGAGACAAATTCGTCAGACATTTAAGCAGACGATATGGCCTAGTTAAAGACAAGGTCGTATACCTATGACCATCTTGATTCACTTGAAGTGGCATAAGTTTCAGGGAACCCAGTTTTAAACTGGCTTCCTTAGACAAGATGGTCATTCATCGGTAACATGGCCAAGTCACCCCGTGGGTCACTGTGATACTTTCGCTAACGGCAGAGGGCCATAATTGATAAACATAGGCTAGCCTATGTCCTGAATATGGTACAGAGTTCTGGCTATACTAGTGTATTAACTACCTCATAAATAACACTTTTGTAACCTGAGAGCCTAGGCCAATATAATTGACTAGGGGCTAGCGTGTATAAGGATTGAGCCCAAGTTACGTTGGAACTCTATAAAGAAGCCTATGTAACTACTTGATAATGTATAAAGAAGAAAAGGGGGATTACTCCAGTCTTTCTTCAACCTTGGAAATAGAAGCTTATTTCACCATTCTCATGGGAACCTTATAACACACCCCTCTCAGTTACTGTCTTAAAATTTGTTGAAATAACTTTCTTACAACTATCACATGCGTAAATGATAAAACCTAGTAACGGATTAAAAAAAAAAAATGAGCGAGAGAGAGGGGCCTAGGTAGGCCTCACTAGGTCGGGAAAGGAAAAGGGGGAAATATCTCTTTTTACTTCCCTAAATTAAGGGATATGCAGATTTATATTAACCTTACTACTACTGGCTGTGTAGGAACTCCCTTTCTTGCTTCGTAAAGTGACTACCTTAAATTTTTATTTGTCGGAACCTGGCTTTGTTTACATCGCCGCCATTACGGGATAGTGATCCCGCTATTCTTAAATCTATAATAATTTAGACTTAAATATACAACAGCGATCTAAAAACATGCTGTTCCTACCAAATATATATCATTTAAAGGCATGTGAAGGAGCGACACGGCAAGTTGTTAAATATAAATATATAAATATACGAAAACGAAATCACAACAATGCTTTGTGTACGCTGTCGGATGGCTGAGCATGGCCGCTACCTCGTGCCCCCACAATAAAATACGGGTTCACATGTCTATTACCAAATTTCTGGTAATTTTCCTAATGAAAACAGAAATTGGGGTACTTAACATAGGTGTCGGTGACATCTGGGCTTCAGCCATCGTGATAAATCCAAATAAATTGTGATAACAAACACAAGATAAAAAACCTCTTGTAGCGATCACAATTTCCAAAGAAGGATGAGAGATGGCGCTAGCATCGGGCGGTGGCGGGGTGGTTAAACATGGTGCGAACGAAACCGCTGTTGCGGCGCACCCTAGATACGGATGTTGATGGGGATTAATCTAAATGGTAGATGACCTGTGAATAGTGGCTTCCACACGCCCTTTCTTTATACACGACGCCCTTAGGGTGCTCGCGCGAGGGTAGTAACCTCTGCATACCAATGCTAAATCTTTCTCTGGTATATTTGGAAAACTATTTATATCAGAAAAGAAGCAAGAAGGACCTTTTCACCGGCGAACACTGGTCGACCCAGAAAATTCCTATTTCGACTGAAAATTAACGTCTTAAAATGAAAAGATGACCTTGTCTCATATAAGTAAAGCATCTAGATATTCTTTTATGCTAACTGGAAGCAAAAAAAAATCACTCTAAATTGAGTTAAATACGATGAAATAAACTTTTCCAAACCAAAACATTGACCGCTTTGTTAGTATTTTATGATACAATACGTAATATGAGAATACATACAAAATAATAGGATAGAGTAATTATGATTTTTAACAGATTCTCAGAAAAGACGCATATTAATTATGTTTTTATTCCATAATTATATGTAGGCGTCAGCAGCCTGATAGGTATCGCCCAATTATGCCATTATCAGTCCGAATCCGAGTCCGATTTACCGTGGTATCTATCATCGTATATGCTAGGTTAACTTGTTAATGTTATTCAATTTCTGTTAGTACTGAATTATCATGAGCCAATTTGCATTGAACCTAGAGAATTAACTTAAATCAATAATCACTTTGCCATATGTGCAAAAGCATACTGTGTAGTGTAGGGTACGCTACCCTATACTATATTAAGATGGTACTGATTACCTTAGTGTAGGCTAGGCTATATTCAAGATACGATTTTTTTTTACATATGATGGGTTTTCGGAACCTAACCCCATCGTAAGTAGGAGAATACCTGTACAGTGGTCCCCTGTGAATACCAGACCCCCCTCCCAGTGAATAGTTAGAACCCGTGAATAGTTGGAACCTCTTTAAAAATGCTTAAAACTTCCTACTTTATTCGTTAAAACTCAAGAAAATCCCACCAAAAATTTTTATACCTGGTTATTTTAATAGTTTTATCAGAAAAAGTGCATTTTATGAGGAAATTGATATAAAAACTGGAATTTGTGGATATTTAAAAAATAATGTGAACAGGTGAATTTTCTGCGAAAAATGGGGGGAAATGTTCCAGAGAGAAATCCGCGAATGTGTGAGTCTGCGAATCCGGAGAATGCGAATAAAGGGGTCCACTTTGTAAAAGAAGTTACTATCCCCAACATTTACTGTAGGTACGTGTTGCCATATTTTTTATTCTTTCTCTGATTTACTGTCTCTGATTTACTGAACTGTGCTTCAATACAATGTTAATAGTTGACTCAATGATTATCACACAAAAGCATAAAAGAGAATTATTTTGTCATTACTGATGTTTCATCTCTTGTCACCGTAAAAATATTTAAAATACGAATTTCATATGCAAACAACACAATATTATTATTATTTTTGACCTAAGCCAGTCAACAGTTAGTACTCTCATCCTAAGCTGCTCTCTCTCTCTCTCTCTCTCTCTCTCTCTCTCTCTCTCTCTCTCTCTCTCTCTCTCTCTCTCTCTCATTGAAATATGAATTACTGTATGTACAAAATCAAAACTACCGTAAATACTCGCACATCATGCAACTTATGAAGCCTTAATTTTGGAGCTTGACTCTCTCTCTCTCTCTCTCTCTCTCTCTCTCTCTCTCTCTCTCTCTCTCTCTCTCTCTCTCTCTCTCTCTCTCTCTCTGAAACTCATCTGTGTCTCTGTTAATCACTTTTACTAGTCATTTTCATCAAAATGTAATTCAACGATAGAAAAAAATAAATGAGCAAATGCCAAAAGTTAGTCAAAACAAGTTAACCTAGACAAAAATTCTTACTTCATGTTCAGCAATGACGGATTTCAAGTTGTCAACTGCTGCCAAAATGGAAGTTGCTCCTTCCTTTGTCTTTAACTCAAGGGCAAGCTTTTTAGTTTTGATAAAATAGGTCCTCCTCTTCGACTTCTAGGCAGATGCACACATGATGCAGTTAATCAGAATACACTTCACAGATCTGAATAATACATATGGCAATGATGATGATACTGATCATTCATACACGCTGCGCTATGATGTCACAAATGTGTGAGGCAGAGCCTTCCTTCTTAGATAATAGCTGAGTAGAAGCCTTCAGAATACACTCCGCAGATCTGAATAATACTTATGGCGATGATGATGATTCCGATCATTCAGAATACACTTCACAGATCGGAATGATACGTATGACGATGGTGATGATACCGATCATTCATACACACTGCGCTATGACGTCACAAATGTGTGAGGCAGGGCCTTCTTGTCTTAGCTAATGGCTGAGCAGGAAATCTTTCTCTTGCATTCCCCTTTGGAGGAATAATAGTTTTTTTCCTCTAAGCATTCCCCCCCACCCCTTCTCTCAGATACCAGCGAACACCCCGCACACCTAAAATACTTTAAAAGACAATAGATTTTATACGTTTTGCGGAGCGTGACTTGCAGATTTGAATGGCTTTGCAGATACAGAAAATCTATTTCTGAATTTTTGAGAACTAGCGACCGCATAAAAGGGGAATCACACAATTCGAACGCACATAATTCGGGACCGGACTGTATATGTATATAAACTCCATTTTTCATAGAATCCGAGGATGTCTTTTTATTTTGGCCATGTTCATAGTTCAAACATATGGGCTGTTAGCCTAAGTGGATGTTCGGACATGATGAGTTGCGCAGCCTGGCCAACTAAACTGTAAACTACCCCTTGTGGCATTTTTACATGACTGCCCTAAGCTACTTCTTACATATATGTAAATAAGCTTAATTTTTCATAGAATCCAAGGATGTCTATTTATTTTAGCCAAGTTCGTAGTTCAAACATACGGGCTGTTAGCCTAAGTGGACATTCAGACATGATGAGTTGCGCAGCCTGGCCAACTAAACTGTAAACTACCCCTTGTACATTCTGACATGACTGACCTAGGCTACTTCTTACATGTATGTAAATAAAGTTAATTTTTTGTAGAATCCAAGGATGTCTCTTTATTTTGGCTGAGTTCGTAGTTCAAACATATGGGCCGTTAGCTTGAGGGGGCCGGCCGGAACCCCTATATATGGTGGTATAGGGCGAAAAATGCAAAGTCATGAAAAAATTCATGGAGCTTCATATGGCAATTGAGAATACGTATACAAAATATTTCGTCAAAATTCCTCTTACTTTCATAGTTACAGGGTAACTCAATAAGCCTAAAACATTGATCCGTACAAGAAAATGCAATATTTCTTCTATTATCGTAAATTTTGATAATTATTGTCAAAGAAATTGGGAGAAATGGCATCTGTAGACATTCCCCGAGTCGAGAAGGAGACTTCAGGCTCAGCTACCAAGTCCAGTCCTGATTTAGTGCGATCACAGACTTCAAGTAGTCTACACGTTCCATTTCACCTCTGCCATTCGCCCGCTTTTACGTATGTTTATGTATGTTTCGGCAAGAATTTCATCATGCCAATGAGGAAAAGACAAGGAAAACATCTCGCTAACATACAGACGAAGAAAAATCGCTCAAGTATTATTACAGAATATCATAATATATGCGTAGTTAGTGAAGAGAGAGGGGAGGGTTGCTTAGTAACGCTTGACAGCACACGTCACACTATGCCCAAGGCTACGATCTTTGAGCAAAGAGATCTTCATTTATGATAAATAACAAAGTTTTGGTTTTTCAATACCCAAAATGGAATAGGAAATTCATAATAATCATGATTTATTAAATTGTCTTTGTAAAAAAAGAGTACGCCTTCGAGTTTCACCTCTTGACATTGTCTTCCTACGTTTGTTTATCTTTGTTTCGGGCAAGAATTTCATCATGCCAAGAAGGAAAATACAAGGAAAACATCTCGCTAACATACAGAAGAAGAAAATTTGCTGTAATAAGCCGAGTTAGTGAAGGGGAGAGAGAGAATTGCGTAGGAAGGAGTGCCCCATCTTGCCTCAAGCAGTGCCCCAGGCTGCGATATATGAGCAAAGGGATCATCATTTATGATTAAATTATGATAAATAAAATAGTTTTGGTTTATTAATACACAAAAAAGAAATATACATTCATAATAATCATTGTTTATTAACATTGTCTTTATAGAAATACGAAGGAAAACTTTGAACGCCCATAACTCAAAACTATACTTATTGACCTTCAAAATCTATCTTCTCACTTAGTTTTAAAGCTATAACATTGGAATTTGGTATATAACTCAGAAAGACATTATAGAAAATCAAATCAAGCCCTTTTTTCCAATTTTTGTTTCGTATTTTTTTTATAAATTTTTTTCTCCTGATTTATAGGGTTTATTTTTTTACCATATTGAAAAATTCATATCTAGCAAAAAAATGACTTTTAGAAAAAAAAACTCTTCATTCGATTTGAGGTCTACATCAGGTCTATATATGGTAGTAATCCCAGGTCTTAATATTAAATATCAAGGGAGGAGATAGAATTTGAAAAATGGTTATTTTCGGGATAAATCGCCCTGGCGTCACAAAACCGAAGGTCAGAGGCGAAAATCATATGCGGTTTAGAGATATCCCAAGTCACCTTATTAAGTGGTATGAATATCAAAGTCCTGTCCTTAAAAAAGGGCATTAGCTGGCCGGCCCCCTTAAGTGGACGTTCGGACATGAGCAGCCCTGTCTCCCACTTGCTAACAAGACCACTACTTAGAAGGTAACCCCCTATACTACATACGAGGGGCTACAATATTCCTGTAGTGAGCCTAAGATATTGCTTGCCTAACTAAGAAACTACTCGTTATTGACACGCTGAGCCCCAACTCTACTTACGCAGGGTGATGCTACCATTTTAGCGATAATTTTTGTAACATCCGCTGTTACTTGTACATTCGGACATGACTGGTCCTGGTCACTTCTTACGCACATGTAAACACACTTTATACTAATTCATAGAATGCCGGGATTATTGTTATGGCCAAGTTCATAGTTCGAACACGTGGGCTGCTAGAGTAAGTGAATGTTCAGATATGGTGACCGGCCCTGTCTTCCACTTGCCAATAAGAACATTTACCTGCTATAAACTACCTACTCTGTTTTACCCTTAACCAAGGAACATTTACCTGATCCTACATATACAACAATTAGCTTATCTTATTATTGGGAGGCATCAAATTTGTACTTGACCCTAGCGTCCCCCCAGAAAAAAAGTAAACCTTATTCAAAATCGGAATCATCGGAGACTTTTGGAAACTTGATTCTTCTTCTCTTTTGGGCTGGGATGGCTAGATTTGTGTTTCCAACATTGTCTTGCGTTACACTGCCATTGGAAACTGTCGCCTTGTTTTACAAGACCGACGGTGCCTTCTTTGCACTGGTCACTAACACCGCTAAAGTCACTGAGAAGGCCACTTTTCATTAAAAACACAAGCAATGACCTTTCGTCATTGCATAAAATTGCCAGATCGAGTATCGTCACCGGATTGACGGTGGCAAATTGCATGTGCACAGGATGCAAGGTGGACGATGCAGACGTTGACATCCTGACAAACTGGGAAAGACTGAGGTAGAGCATTGGGTCGCGAGGTCGCTGACAGGGTCGGAGCACGGTCGGGCAGGGTCGGGTCACGGAACTACTTAGCTTGGTGGAGGGATTATGGGCCGGGCAAAAGGTGTTGCGCAGCCTGGCCAACTAAACTGTAAACTACCCAAATACGCAGTTAGCCTATAAGAATTTTTATAGGTAGGATGTCTTTTGGTGTTTTAACTATTGAAGTAGGTACAGTAGTTAGGGTATAGCCTAGGCATTTTTTGAGGGGTGTGGTAATGTGGATATTTGCTTAATGCGGGTGGTTGTGGCCCCCATCCCTGGCGATTACCGAGGCCCCACTGTATTGTTTGATATTATTAATTGATATACAAACCCACTTTTTGAGATAGCCTTGCTAGCCACCTTTCTTCTTTGTGCATTAAGGGTCGGCAGCAAGGATATATCTACATCCTTATCACATATTCTCTCCCTTTAATGTAAGGGCGTGACAGTATTTTGATCTAATATTTACACTTACACTTTATGAGAATTACCGGGTAGAAACTTCGGAGGCTTGCTCTTTGCTTTTTTTCTTCCAGTATTCTTCCTTCTCCTCCACTCTCTTCTCGTAGTAGCCATCTTGCTTGGTGAGACGTTCCCGCGCACAGTCTGATTAATCAACAGATATCACAAGTTTAACTTACGTCTAGAATTTGAGAAATATCTAGAAGTGTTCGTGAACTATCGGTGATAAGATTAGTGTGAAAATAGTAGGATAAAGCATCTACTAAGTTAGTTTATCAAGTGAAATACTGTAAATCAGAACAAGATGGCAGTAAGTTCCAACTGTGGCAAAAAATGGCAAAATTTAGCTTGTTTGGCAGATTCGCAATACGATGAGGTAGCAGGAAGGGAACTGGCATTTCTCATCTATGAGATCAGCAACAGTCCTAACCAAAAAGATACAAAAGCATTCATAGATATATTAGAAGGATATAATCCTTCAAACTGGAACAAATCAACAGAAAACATCTTGAAGAAGTTCCAAATAAAATCCAAGGGGTCAAGAGACTCATAAAGAAAATATACATAAACCAACATATTCCGACAAAGAAAATGAATAAGGTGAATGTTGTGAATATCCTAATTGATGCATTAGGAAAAAGAATGCCAAAAGCATGCAAACTGTGTAAGGTGTGGTATAGCATAGTTAATCCACAAAACCTGATCAGGAAATGTTCTGCATGCAACATTCCGACACATCCACAATGTGCTGAGGTAATGCAAGATATGAGAAAAGATACCAGAATATTTTGCTCAACATGTCTATCATGGATAGACAATGTTATGTTATTAAATCAAGATTGAATGTACAAATAGTTGAATATGAAGAAGAGGAAGAGGAAGAAGAAGAAGAGGAAAACGGAAGAGAAGTAAACAAAACTGAAATGACAGAAAAAAAATAAGGAAAACAAAGAACAAGATAAAAGTATGGATGCAGAGATACTCATTGATACTACATATGAGGCAGTAAAGCAGCATACTTACGAAGAAATAAATTACGATATGACAACACAAAAGAAAATCCCGAAGAGGCTCTACCCAGATCTACACAATGAAGGGAAAGAGGAAAAAATAGACAAAAAAGACAAAGTCTGCAACCTTTTGAAAAGAGGGAATTGCAGATTTGGAGAAAGTTGTTACTACAAACATCCTAAGGTATGTCACAACAATGAAATATACGGTAAATGTGCTTACCTAGACGGCTATGAGGATGATTGCAGAGATCTACATCCAAAAATATGCAAAAACATAAAAGAAGGAAAAGGATGTAAGTTCGACAAAAAAATGTAAATATATGCACCCTGTAGCCATGAATCAAAATCAAATAAATAATCAATCAAGTAATAAAATCAAAAATAAGAAAGAAACAAACAAAGAGAGGAATAAAGAATATCAGGTAAAAGAAAAAACCAAGCCATCAAGGCGATATGCAGTGATGTCAGCAAAAAATTTCCAAGCCTCAGCTCCAAGATACAACTCAAGAGATAAGAACTGTATTTATGATGCAAGAGGATATTGCAGATACGGAGAAAATTGCAGATTCAGACACAAAATGAATAATTATGATGAAGGAAGATCAAATATTATGGAAAAGTTGGATTTTTTAATGTCAGAATTTCTGGAAATGAAAAAAAGAACAACATACCAGAACAGGAAAGAGACATGGGAAAATCCTTATTATTACCCATATTAAATGAAGGAGAAAACATGTAAACCATCAAAGTGATGAATGCGCAGGGTTTAGTTACAAGTAACTCAAAAAGTAAAATAGAGTACTTAGAAGAACTAACCCAAATTGAAAAGAAAATAGATATAATGAATATAAGTGAAACCTGGTATTCCCAAGAGACTGGGAAGGATGATCAAATAAAAGGGTTCCAAACTTATAGATCAGATAGAAAAAATAGGAATCAAGGGGGAACCGCAATATATGGGAAAGACAAAAACAAGGAAAAATATATGAGAAATATAGTAACTCAGAATGTGAACTAATAGGGGTAGAATTTGAATCTGAAAAATTAATAAACATAGTAATATATAGACCCCCTAATACTAAAGAATTTGACTTAATAATAGAAAAATTGGATGATATATGTAGAAATCACAAGGACTGGACTATTCTCCTATCTAGAAACTTCAACTTTCCTTTCGTAGACTGGAAAGAACGTATAGGAGATTGTGGTTGTACTTATACATATAAAAAAGAGAGTAATAGTAGTGCAGAAGATAGGCAATTCGAAAAGCTATTAGATATGCTACTAGAATACAACATTCAACAAATAAATCACCTGCCAACAAGAAAGGAAAATACTTTAGACCTAGTATTTGTAAACTAGATGAATTATGTTAAAGAAATAATAGTTTATAATGCGAGTATTTCAGACCATAATGTCATAGAATTAACAGTCCATTCCAAAGCAAGTGAAAACAGAGATAAGCAAGAAATGAAAAAGTGGGAAGGATATGGAAAATACAACTTCTACAGTAAAAATATAAAATGGTCAGAAATAAATGAAGAATTAAACAAAGATTGGGATAACATTTTCGTAAGTGATGACATAAGGGTAAATACGGAGATATTATATAAAATATTAGAGAAAATAGTGGATAAATATATACCAAAGAAGAAAAGTAAACATCAGTCATGCATACCAAGAGACAGAAGGATCTTGTTCCAGAAAATCAGAAAGTGGAAAAAAGGTCTTGCAAAAGAAAAAAATGCATGGAAAGTTATAGAACTAAAAAGTAGGAGAAAATGCAGAACAAAAGATTATACAATCAAAAGAAAATGAAAAACGGGACTTGGAAGAAAAAACCCTAGTAAATATCAAGGAAAACCCCAAACTATTATACTCATACGCAAAAAAGATGAATAAAAGAAAGAATAGAAATAGGCCCTCTAAGAATTGAAGGGAGATTAACGAATGAAAAAAAGGAAATTTGCAACATATTGGTAGAACGATATAAGAGAGAATTCACCCCTAGAATAGATAATGAAGATAACGATATAGAAGTAAGGGACGAAAATAGTGAATATTTAGCTGACATAGATATTAATGAAGCTGATATTGTGCAGGCTATTAATGAAATTAAAAATGGAGCTGCAGCAGGGCCTGATGGTGTTCCTGCTATTTTGTTAAAGAAAGTATTTCTTTCTATCGCAAAGCCACTTGCAATATTATTAAGACAAAGTATAGATACAGGCATGATTTATGATGAACACAAATTAGCATATATTACCCCTACATTCAAAAGTGGATCAAGACTAGAGGCAAGTAATTATAGGCCTGTGAGTCTAACATCACATATTATGAAAGTGTATGAAAGGGTAATGAAGAAAAATATTATGAAACATTTAATAAAAAATAATCTGTTTAATATAGGACAACATGGTTTCGTACCCGGAAAAAGTACACAAACCCAACTGTTAGTCCACCGTGAGAACATATACAAAAATATGAAAAGCGGAAATGAAACAGATGTGGTTTATCTAGACTTTGCAAAAGCTTTTGACAAGGTAGACCATAATATATTAGCGAAGAAAATTAGAAAACTTAATATAGTGGATAAAGTAGGAAGATAGTTAAAAGAATTTTTACACAACAGAAAACAGATAGTTATTGCAAATGATGAGAAATCGGATGAAGCTAAGGTAATTTCCGGTGTGCCACAAGGTATGGTGTTAGCTGCATAACTGTTTGTTATTGTGATTGCAGACATAGACAGTAATGTTAAGGACTCGGTAGTGAGTAGTTTCGCCGATGACACAAGAATAAGTAGAGAAATTACTTGTGATGAAGATAGGAACGCGCTACAAAGAGACCTTAAAGTATATGATTGGGCAGAGGTAAATAGATGGTATTTAACTCTAATAAATTTGAATCAATAAACTATGAAGACAGAGAAGGAAAGCTATATGCACATAGGGGACCTAATAATGAGACAATCACAAATAAGGAAGCAGTTAAGACCTTGGTGTGATGATGAATAGGAACATGTTATGCAACGATCAAATAGCAATTCTATTGGCAAAATGTAAAGCAAAAATGGGAATGTTGTTACGGCACTTCAAAACAAGAAAAGCCGAACACATGATTATGCTTTATAAAACATATGTTCGTAGTCCACTTGAATATTGCAATATGATATGGTACCCACACTATCAAAAGGATATTGCACAAATAGAGAGTGTACAAAGGTCCTTTACAGCTAGAATAGAAGAAGTTATGGACCTTGACTACTGGGAAAGACTACAATCCTTAAAATTATATAGTCTAGAAAGGAGAAGAGAACGCTACATGATAATTCAGGCATGGAAACAGATAGAAGGAATAGCCGAAAACATCATGGAGCTAAAAATATCAGAAAGAGCAAGCAGAGGTAGATTAATAGTGCCCAAAACCATACCAGGAAAAATAAGGAAAGCAGACAGGACATTAATCCACTACGCACCAGCATCGATAATGCAGAGTCTATTCAATGGGTTGCCAGCTCATCTGAGGAATATAACAGGAGTGAGCGTAGATATGTTTAAAAATAAGCTCGACAAATATCTAAACTGCATCCCAGACCATCCAAGATTGGAAGATGTAAAATATACCGGAAGATGTACTAGCAAAACTCTGGTAGACATTAGAGGTGTCTCACACTGAGGGACCTGGGGCAACCCGAACAAGATGTAAGGTCTGTAAGGTAAGGTAAGGTCTCGTTTATTGGACGAAGAGGGGTGTTGGGGCCTGTGGTGTTGATGGTTGAGGATCTCTCGTTTCGGAGGGCAGTGTTATCCAGAAGTTTCGTCACTGGACAGCATCTACACAGCTGCCCTGTGGTTGTTAAATCTACTGTGCTTGCCAAAAAGAATTGCAGCCTCGAGCCCTCGACGTGTGATGCCATAAAAAAAATCACAATAATCTAAACAGGAAAAACAAAATGATATTGCATCAGGGTACTTGCCAAGCAATCTCCTAGTACTTTGTAGGTCCACCTTTGCGAAGAATGACCTTCTTCAGCCGGTTAGGAACAGAAGCAACTAGATTTATAAAGATCTATGGGCAGATGTCACCCCAGGCCTGCATTCTCCAATTTTCAGAGGATCGAGATGCCTGCCCAAACAAAACGGGATATTTAGTGTTTGGGATATAATATGAACATGTATCTTTGGTTTGCACTAAAACAAATTTTTTTTTTAAATCAGGTTTACTGTGTAAAAAAATTACAATTTATTTTTTAATTTCAAGTGCTATAAAATTTTTAATTGTGGAAACAAGTTTAAAGTTTAATTTTTCCTATAATTTATACATATTATTTGACAACTGTATCAAATTTCAACTAAAAATAACAAATAATAAGCTCCACCGAAATTCTGATGTATATAACGGGAAAATTATTAAGTTACACCTCTTGAGCTCTGAAACAATTTGTTTAGTCCCCACAATAATTTTTTTTTATTAACTTGAGATTCTCATTGGTTATTCCCCATCAAAACTTTGAACTTGTTTTCATATTCCATGCTCAAAAATAAACTTATAAAATCTTTTTGGTTTTCGATTTCGTGGTGTTGGCGTAGCTGTATTTTTTTAGATTATGATTTCAAACTCATTTTGATTAGCGTATTTAATAGTATGGATATTTATCTATTTGCAAAAATTATTTCATCAAAAAATATCAAACAGCAGGTCAAAGTTAAGGGAAAAAAATTTTCAGCTCTAGCTGGTCGGGCGTTGGATATGGTATGCTTACACATCGAGTTTCCTTCCTTTTTCTTATCAGAATCATATAAGCAAATAAGCTCTTTCCTATAGCAGTGGAAGGAAGGAGACGGGCAATAAGGCAAAGGTTTGTATATTGTGTAGGAACAAATCACAATATTTGAAATTAAATTGTATTTTTCCTAACTATACGTATAAACCTGAGGTCCTCAACACTAACCGCCCTCCTCATGCCACCCCTCAATCCGAAAGGTAAAGTGGAGTGTTTACGTCCGGGCAGCGGGAACAGACTGTAGTTATTGCCTAACCACCTTGTTCAAGAATTTATTGGCCCTATTTCAGCTACGTCAAAAGTAATTCCTATTGTAAAGGACCTCAGATTAGTATAGTTAGGAAAAGTGTAATTTACTTTCCAAAATTGTGATTTCGCAGTAAAGCTGCTATCATTTTCATGTAGGTGATTACTCTGCCCACTGTTGGGAAAAAAAAGAACAACAAAACAGATGAGTTCACTTCTTTTTTGCTGGCTATTGGTGTAACATTGGATAGTTGCAGCAGCTTCCTTTTTTGTGAATATCCTTCCTGGATTTGATGATGTATTTACTTCTCTGGTAGCCTATCTTAGCTTAGACAGTTTATTATGATTTCTGACAGTGATGTCGGACTCCAGTTCCTCCAGCATTAGATATTGTAGGGAGGGTTGTAAAACCCTCTTGACCAAAGCAACTTATGACCCCATATGATTTGCTCCAACTGTAGAGGACTGTGTTCAAAACACCTGACATGTGATGAATGTAAGGATTGTGGCAAAAGGCAGTGGAAGGTGTTAAAATCTCATTTAGAAAAGCTAGATAGAGATAGGAAAAGGAAGTCGGCCTTTCGAGCCAAGATTTGGGCTCATAATCTAGAACTGGCTCCTAATCTAAGTGTAGATGATCGAGTCTTTCCTTCTTACCTTGCAGTAGTCTTGTCCCCCCCCCATCCTTAGTCCTCCTAATATTGATGATATGGTGCCATCTACTCTTGTCTAGCTTCTATGCTTCTGACCCAATGCCATTGCCAGCTCAAGTGTAAGTTTAAACATAGATTTGACTATGTAGTCAACACTGTGACTGAATTAGGGGCATCCCAGAGTCAGTGGAGGGAGTGGCTGTTCGTCCCATTGACTTTCTCAGACAATGGTCCTAGTCATACTCCCCTGAACCTGGGAGAAGACATACTGAGGTCCAAAGGAGGTTGAGGGGGTTTCCCCACGGGCAATTACTCACGCAGTAGAACCTGTCACTAGCGGTTCATGTAGTGGAAGACCCTTAGACTGCTGTTGGAAGGGCATCTCTGCTAGTGTTCACCAGTTGTTTTTGGACTTGTTGCCCCGACAAAAGGCATTCTAGGAGTCTTCTCAGCATGTCCCGACCCTTGGGAAAACATATCGGCAACAAGCTGTCCCCTGTTCCGCCTAAGCAAACTAGAGATCCCTCTGTTAGTCCTCAACCAGGTTGTAGTGCCTGGTGTTGCCCGGATAACTTTTCACCAGAGCGACAATATTTGGCACCCAGGCTCATCTTCATCTAGGTCCCCACACAGTGGCCCAGTGTATTCATCAGAGCGACATACGTTAGTCAGTTTCTAAGCGCCCGCTGACTGCCTATGTTCGCTCATCGCTAGTTACCAGTGCCAGCTCCAAAGAGTGCCCTATGCCTGCCGAGCACCCATCCACCGCTAATTCACCTGCACCTGCAGCAGAAAACCCATCTTTTGCTCACATTAAGCAGCAGTTGGCAGATGTGTTAGAATTACTTAGGGCTCCTGCTGGGATTAAGCCTTTCAGTGTTTTATCGCCGTTCTCTTCTGTTAAGGAGGAAGAGGTTGTTCAGGAATAGACTATTTGGTGTACACTTCTCCTAAGATATTTTTTAGCGACTTTTCCATCACATTTTTAGCCAGCCACTCCATTTTCACCAGCCTCTAATTTCCCAATGAAGAATCAAATGGAACCCAGCTCTCGGCTTCCTAGGATAGTCCTTTCTTCCTCTTTGAAAGGACCTTCCTCTTCTAAGAAAGCAAACTCGTAAGGAGGTCGAAGATTGGTTTGCAGTGAAAAGTGAGCAAGGAAGGCTGCTTCACCCTGCCTCAGTCGATACTTACAGTTAGTAGATACGAGTCTTATTCTACTGGAGAAGCCCCATCGTTGGGAGGTGCTGCCTCATCCCAGGTTGACATGGCACGCCATTCTGCCTTCTTGTCTGCCAGAGTTGTGTTTGCTCCCATAGCATTACCACCTGGTAAAGAGTATAGTATGTACTTAAGGTCTTTGAAGTCTTTTAAGACTTCAGTTTCCTTGATTGGAGCTCTCACCAGGAAGGTTGAAGACCATGATGTGTACATAGCCGTGAGATATGGCTCCTCAGAGCTTGCGACCCTTTTCTCCTTTGGAGTGTTAATGAAAAGGGAATTGTAGTGCTCTTCCACCACTAATAGAGTGATGCAGTGCAGAGGTAAGCCTTGCCATACTCTACATTGGCTAAGCAGTACATACCTTGTTCCTCAGTCAGCTGGTACAGCTGGTAGGGAAATAGCTACTAACTTGCAGAAGAAATCTACCCTGGACTTACTGGCTCAGTCATCCAAGGGCCCCAAAGAGCCCTCATCCTTCGCTGTGAAATCTGACTGCTACAACAGCAGCCTTTCGTGGTGGCAGACAAGGTTTTCCTTCCAAACCGCATTCAAGAGTGTATTTCACAGCAAGGTCCACCAAGAGGACTACACCAGACAGCCATCTGAAAAGTGATGCATCTGATCTTTGTGCACCTGCAGGAGCCAAACTCCTCTTTTGGAAGGGGTGGAGTGTTAGAGGTGCAGAGTTGTGGCAGGATCACAAGCTAGAAACAAGAGGGCAAGACCCCCCCCCCCCCCCCTCACATAAATTTAACCGAGCCGGCTGCCAAGCTCACCCTCAGCCACACTTTCCTCTTCACGCTACAGAAAAAATGCAGGACAATTAACTTAACCTACATGCAGAACAAAAAACACAAACGCATGTACTCACCCCAACTACAGATACTCAGGGCGAGGAGCTGCGCTGGATATGGCCGTCGCAACACAACACACAAACAACCAAACAAGGACAACAACCACAACAAAAGACCACTGCACAAGCAATCACTAACAACACAAAAAACAATACAACAAGCCAATACACACACCCACTAACAACATCAAGAAATCACAACAGCTCACCAACAATAACCCTCAACAACTCACAACTACAACAACTCATATATAACTCAACAGAAATTCATAAGCACAACAAATCTAGCAACAAATTAAACAACAAATCAATAACACACAATTTAACTGATCATTAATGCCTTCAATACTCTTCACAGACCGCTGCTGACACTACTGACCATCACAGACTGACTCAAAATACAGACCAGACTTGCGACCGACCCAACAGACACAACAACCCTTTGCTGAACGAGCTGTTTGCTTGTTAGTTATCTATTAACATGAAACACAAACAACCTAGCAAGCCAACAACCAAAACAGCCTCTCTCTCTCTCTCTCTCTCTCTCTCTCTCTCTCTCTCTCTCTCTCTCTCTCTCTCTCTCTCTCTCTCTCTCTCTCTCTCTCTCTCTCTCTGAGACATGAAGAGAGGAAAAAAAAGAATGTGTTTTTGGTAGCTGCTCTTAGTCCTCAAAGCAGTTACTGGTATTACTGGGTCTCCTTAAGACAGACCAACTAGTATCAAGAAATCTCTCTTGACCAATCTAGGCTGGAATAGTACTGTTGTTAATACAGTGATGGAATATAAAGGGAGGATAAGAAGGCTCTTTTATTTTTACTACACCAGCTACCGGGTAAGAAGGCTCTCATTTATTACTACAGCAGCTACCCAAAATATCACAATTCACCCCTCCTCATCCACAGTGGTGACAACAAAGGTGCTTGTAGCTCAGGCCCATTTGTGGTTGCAAGATCTGTGAAAGATACTTTACTAAAGACTCTCATGCCTTGTTATTGGGGAAAATGGGTAGATTTGAGGACTCATGTGGCAACAAAAATTTGATTTTCCTAATTAGATCCTGTTTTTTTAATACTAATTAGCTGCTGCAAGTCCTAAAAGGAATATGTATATACAAGAATAGACAGGTTATAAAACACTCACTACCTTTCTTCTGTTCAGAGTTCCCATGAGGAGATATCAGTGAATAAAGAAGAATGAAGAACCTGTAGGTGACTAACATAACTATGTTGAGACAGAATGCAAGATAGCCACTCTGTTGTGGTAGTTCTTAGAAGAACCATGTTATCAAAGCCGTGAGCTGAATCACCTCATCCCTTTTTCAATTGGTGAATAAAGAGGGATAAAAAATCTGTAGGTGTGTTTACCTTATGACAATGAAGTGACTTAACCCAACCATGTAGGGATGAAATTCAGGATAAATGCTCAGAAGTACTGCTAAAGCATCAGAGGGCCCTTGCTTTTCACCAGGGGATCTGTGGGGCTTGTGCTTAGCATACCACTGTTGACACACACTGCATCAAACCTGTTCATTCTCATGGCAGTAATATTGGAGGAACTGTGGAACTAATAACCACTTCATAAACATGAAAACTACTTTGAAAGAAATTTTCTGAATAGCCAGTTAGTTCCCTTTTTTCTGGATGTCATACATCTTAAGGAAGGAGTGAGGTTTGGTTTTGATGATTAATGGTGGGGTTTAAAACAATCTGGGACATTAGTTCTGACATTTAGGTACACCTGGAGTGATTTGACTGAGCAAGAAGATTTATCATTTGTAGTAGTAAACATTGAGTTCCTCTTCAACTGGTCCTCATTTGTGGTCAGGAATGATGGGCCAGGGAACAATGGCAAGTGATGGTTAGGCATTTTACTCATATGTTGGCAAGTGTTGTTCCCTGTTCAGAGAGCCAAGGTTACCGATTCAGGTTCATGATGCAAGACAATCAAGGAGACAGCCTTTTGAAGCATGTGGGCCATGGTCATATTGGTAGAGCTGAATTGAGGATACAACAGGAGTCATAGGATCTTATTTAAGACTCGGGTAATAGGAGCCCTGTAGGAGCATGTCTTTGCAGTGCAGAGGACTGGTGGAAGGAGCTAAAACTTTAATATTGGAATGTTTGCCAAACTCATAGTGCAAGAGCACTGATAGCTCAGTCTTGTGCATTGTAATTGTGATGACAGGAAGACACTAGTAATCAAATCGGTGGAGCAGAAAATTCCCTAAAGTTTAGATCTTAATTTCAACTGGTTGAAGTCAGTACCTGGTACCTAGCAACAGCATTTATTACCAAACTGTTGGCAAACACGCTAACTTGTTTGTCAGCATATAGTTGAAATAAGAGGGAATATGCATGAAATATGTTCTGTATTGTACACTTGGTGTAAGAATATTGTTTTGATTGAGGGTAGCTTTTTTTTCAGGTTAAGTATCAAAGATAAGTACTTGCTTCTTGGTGATGGAAAAGTTGTTGGCAATTGGTCTGGTGGATGTGCTGCTTGTCATGGAGAAATTTCTCCAATTGCGGAAGCTGCAACATCGCACAGTAGTGATCTTCGGGTTGCTAGAGCTATTACCAGAGGCTCAAGGCATCTCTTGTCATTACAAGCAACTACGCCGGTTGAAGATGGCATTTTGTCTCAGGAGGCTAACTATACTGGTTTTGTCGTTTTATCAGGCAAGTATTTTTTAAAGTTGTTAGAATGTTTCTAGATAACTAATTTTATAGTTTAGTTGGAAATGTATAAAGATACCTCAATGAAGAATTAAGTTTCTAAACAATATTAATGGTAATTTATTTTTGGACATATATTTATCTCATCATAACTAAATTTTGTTTACTATCATTGCTGTAAAAATTTTACATATTTTTATTTGAATTTTTTATTGTGCAGGTGAATTGGGTAAAAAATTGCTTTGATGATTTTATAATGAAATTTTTGAGTGCTGCAATAAATGGGTTTTACATTACTTGAAAATAGCCACACCAGTGTGACCAGATCTCATTTTGATGTACAGCTACCTGTTCTGTCAAAACAGCCTATGGCAGTTCTGTCCTTCAGTAAGGAATGTAATGAGTAGGGGAAAAATTATAATGGAAGAGATTAGGTTATGTTGATATATCAAAGACACTATGTTGTGATGTTTATGGCAAACAAAAGAGTGTAGTGTGAACTGAAGTAAATAAATGTGGATGACGCAGGAATAATTATTTGCAACCAGTGTATGCAATAATTTAGTATTAATTGGGATGAATCTACCTACTGTTAAAGATAACTTACATCTCTGTGTTGATAGGCAAGCTTGCATTCAAACAAAAGAAGATTGAATGTCTGACCCAGATGACTGTCTAGTACACACCTGTTGTCCTTCAGGTGTGTTACAAATTTTTAGCTCTTGTTCAGGATTCTCTTTGCTGCCTTGTGTGAAGGCACTTTTTGGTTGTTTGCTACTTGCATGGTATAGCCAATCCCTGGTTATCAGCGGCCTTGTTTTCAGCAATCTGGTTTTACGGCACTTGTTTAGCGACGGCAACTGGATTTTCGGCTCTGTTCCCCACTTGACAGTGGTGCCAGTAATAGGAATCAGCGCTGTTATTGCTGATTTTTGGTTATCATCATGGTGTCGGGACACCACAACCCCCACCTATAACCGGGGACTGCCTGTGCTGTACATTTACTTGTCCTAGGATACCTTCCACTGGAATCAATTCTAAGAACATCAGGTTCTGTAGGTATGATTACAGTGTTAGCAGGATGTTAAATTTTGGGGTAGATACATAAACACTGTTTTGTGGAGGTTGCAGGGGTATAAAGTTTGATTTTGAGAATAGAAGTGAAGAATGTAGTGATTTATGAAGGACTTTATGCTTAAGGGCATAAACCTATAATTTTAGTCAGTAGGTAAAATGTTTGTCTGAATTGAATTGATGTAAGGGAACATTCTGGGTGTGTAATCATTCTCACTTTATCCTGTAAGAGGTAAGGTGCGAGTGCAAGAGCCTGGGACTGCCCTGAGACAATTGGTTCTCTGGCTGATGTGTCTGTCCTCTGCACCACCTGTATATTGTTTTTCATGCTCTTTAGTCTCATTAACAGTGGTAACTAAAAGATTTTGTAAACATAGATCTTCTCAGTGGCATCTGGCACAGGCAATCCCTTGTTATTGGTAATCCAGTTAAAAACTTTTCAGCTCCAATAATCAGGTGTTGGAGCCGATACGTACCTAACGAGCATCTACAATCGAAAGTCACCAATTTTTAGTTAGTGGCGACTTTCAGTTATTACAGTGGACCCCCCGTATTCGTGTTCTCCGGATTTGCGGACTCACACATTCGCGGATTTCTCTCGGGAACGTTTCCCCACATTATTCGCGGAAAATTCGCACATTTGCGGTATTTTTCTATGAGAAATATCCACAAATTCCTGGTTTTTTTTATCAATTTCATCATAAAATGCACCTTTTGTAATGAAACTTAAAAAAAACCAAGTATAAACATTTTTAGTGGGTTTTCTTGAGTTTTAACTAACAAAATAGGCCGTTTTCAGCGTGTTTATAGGGGTTTCAACTATTTGCGGGTTCTAACTATTCACGGGGGCATCTGATACGCATCCCCTGCCAATACAGGGGGACCACTGATAACTGGGGATTGCCTGTTATTAGGTTGTTAGTAAATCCCCTATTATTAGGTTGTTAGTACTGATAGGACTTATTAGATAGGTATAGAAATGTTGTTAATAATGTGTGTGTATTAACCCTTTAATGCCGATTGGACGTATTAAACGTCTATATAAATTGTCTGTTGGGTGCCGATTGGACGTAGGGTACGTTGATATAAAAAATTTTTTTAAAAAATTTGCGGAAAAAGAGTTATCATAGGCCTACTAGGCAAAAACTTTTGAATCGCGCCTTGGGGGATGCTGGGAGCTCATGGATCAAGACGTTGTTTTGTTTACAATCATTACCCAGGCGCGCAAGCGCAAATTTCTTTCTTCTCGCACTAAAAAGTATCTGCAACACATCTCAGATATTATTTCGTCACTTTGACATAATTTTTGCACCATTTTATATTAGGCGTTACATGGAGTATTATATATGAGAATGTGCTCAATTTCATGTAGAATACAACAAAAAACAACTCATGGTTGTAGCTTTTATCAGTTTTGAAATATTTTCATATAAATAACGGTAAGTGCCAAATTTCAACCTTCGGTCAACTTTGACTCGACCGAAATGGTCAAAAAACGCATTTGTAAGCTAAAACTATTACATTCTAGTAATATTCAATCATTTACCTTTATTTTGCAACAAATTGGAAGTCTCTAACACAATATTTAGATTTATGGTGAATTTATGAAAAAAAGTTTTTCCTTCCGCACGGTAACTTCCGAAAAAATCATAAATTTTTTTGTCCGGTTGTTGTAATATTTGCACCATTTTAAATTAGCCGTTACATAAAGTTTTATATATGAAAATGTGCACAATTTTATGTAGAATACAATGAAAAACAACCCATGGTTGTAGCTTTTATCAGTTTTAAAATATTTTCATATAAATAACAACAAATAGAAAAAATTCGTCCTTCGGTCAAATTTAACTCGACCGAAATGGTCGAAAACTACAATTGTAAGCTACAACACTTATAGTCTAGTAATATTCAATCAATTACCTTCATTTTGCAACAAACAGGAAGTCTCTAGCACAATATTTCGATTTATGGCGAATTTTTGAAAACAGCTTTTTTCTACGTCCGCACGTTACAAATTCCTGCATCATATTGTGATAATATTTTCTCTGTGTTGCTTTGATCGTTTTACAATGTGTTATATACCAAAATGATTGCAATTTAGTGTACAATACAACGGAAAAAAAATTAACTTGTTAGCTTTAACCGTTTTGCTCACAGCGCGATTTGTATACAGTTATATATTGCTCAGCGGCGAATCGGTTTTACGGCTGTCATAAAAAATATTCATTAAAAAAGGGATTTTGATGTAAGGAAAAATCTATTTCTGGGCGATTGGCTCGTGTCGCCAGCGAAATATCCTTTAATCTATTATTTCTAGGGTAAATGTACTAACACATACCAGAGAATAAATAAAATAAAGAAAAAGGTCAGTATAACTGACTCGCTCACCCTCCAGGAGGGTGTCGGTATGAACACTAGGCGAGTGAGACCACTACCACGAGCCAAATGCCAATAGAAATCTCCCACTACAAAATCCCTCCAAGAGGGGAGCCGACCCACAGAGTGAGCAGCTCGTACTACTACTACTCCATCCCATGCTGCCGACTGCTGCGCCTCTGGTGGCCATCCTGAAGTTAGCAGACAATCTTGGGCGAAGGATGGGTAGGGTGGGATTTCGCTGGCGACACGAGCCAATCGCCCAGAAATAGATTTTTCCTTACGTCAAATCCCTTTTCTGGGCTCAGCTCGTGTCGCTGCGCGAAATCGTACCAG
Source organism: Macrobrachium nipponense (assembly GCF_015104395.2). Lineage (NCBI taxonomy): Eukaryota > Metazoa > Arthropoda > Malacostraca > Decapoda > Palaemonidae > Macrobrachium > Macrobrachium nipponense. The sequence continues at coordinate 47,774,466 of NC_061087.1, forward strand.
AGAAATAGCACAAGATTGTAAACAAAAGTAATAAAATGAGAATAAAAATAAAATAAATCAGAATAGGTCTCAAATAAAAGATAAAATATATAAGAATAGACTATAATTGCTAAAAGATACATATACACAGGGGTATAAAAATAGAAATATGCTTAAATTACCTTAAATCTAATCATGTTTGTTAACATAAGGTAATTACATATGTACAGGTAAATTATTTTACATGTATCAATGTTATCTGTGTAACAGCATGTATCAAAAGTATAATAGCAATTAATAAAAACAATCAACAATAATAATATATAAAGGAATGTATATGACTTAATATACAAAACCCGTAATCATTATAATATGATGTATCCCCTAGCATAAAAATAAGGGGAAACATCCATGAGATCAATGTTTATAATCATTTGTGAGTGTTCCTAACCAGACAATAAGGGGCACCCACTACACTATCACAAAAGCAGCTAAGACACAAGGTGAATGCAAATGAACCAGGTAGGAATAGACGAACTTTTGGGTGAGGCAGGTAGAAAGGAGGACTGAATTTTCTACTACAAACTAGCTAGAGTCATGGGGAAACTATGTTACCCGCTGCTACTGCTGGGAATTTCAGAGCTTCCAAGGACTTAAGGTAGTGACGTTTGAACACTGTCGGCGATTTCCATCCAGTATACTTTTTCAACTCATCGAAGTTCATATGTTGGAAATAATTAATTGAGGTGGCTATTGCCCTGACATCATGTGCTTTCGGGAAAGAGTCAGGATTGGCTTGCATAATAAAGTACAGGATTTGTTGCCTGATGCCTTTAATGGATAAAGTTCCACCTTTTTCCCTCCTAAAGAGGGGACCCGACGAAGATGAGGAGGTCCTAGACAGAAAGGCTCGTAAGGTTGTAACTGGGCAAAGAGATACATCTTGTGGAAGGGGTAGTACCTTCCAAGGTTCCCACCTCATCAAAGGATCTTCATTCTTTGCTAAAAAGCTACGTTCCGGAGAAAGTAGGACTTCTCCTGTGGGAAGGAACTGAATATGATCCGGGTCTCTGGATAGAGCCGACAGTTCTGAAATTCTTGCTCCTGAAGCTAAGCTTAATAAGAATAGGGATTTTTCTTAAGAGCATTATAAACGAGCATGTGTCATTATCGGTTTCGGAAAGCCAGTTTTTAGAACATCGTTTAAGAACCATGAAACTGACGTAGGCCTTACAGAAGGCCTAAGCCTAGCACATGCCTTAGGAATAGACGAGAAGTAGGAATCCGTCAAGTCTATGTTAAATCCAAATTGAAATATCTTTTTCAAAGCTGACTTGTTTGTCGTAATCGTGCTAGCTGCTAAACCTTTTTCAAATAAGGATCTGAAAAAGGATATAGCTGAATTAACTGTCATGATTCTAATATCCGAATCTCTCAGGAAGGTTGCTAACTTTTTGACAGCAGCATCATACTGCCTCAAAGTCGAATCCCTTTTATCGGATTCCAAGAATAGAATATTCTGAGGGTCAATATTCGCATCTCTTATTGCCGCAAACTTCATGAAATCCATAAAGTTAGGGTTTTGAGAATCCCTGAGGAAGCGAACACAGTCTTCATTTGTACTGACTGGGAGAGCTTGGGACTGGGGATCTGAAGAGGACGAAGGCCAGCTCTAAAATTAGAGGATACCAGTTGCTCTTCGGCCAGTCTGGGGCTACTAGAGCCACTTGACCCTTGAATGTCCTGAGTTTGTTCAATACTTTCATGAGGAGATTCACTGGAGGGAAGACGTAAATCTTCTCCCAGTTGTTCCAGTCTAGAGCCAGGGCGTCCGTGGCATAGGCCAGAGGGTCCAGGTTGGGGGCTACATAACACGGTAGTTTGTGGTTCGCTTGTGATGCGAAGAGGTCCACCTGTAGCCCTGGGACTCTTTGAAGGATCCATTGGAACGAACTGTTTGTCCAGTGACCATTCCGACTCTAGGGGTACTGATCGGGATAGGGCGTCTGCTATGACGTTTCTTACTCCAGCTATGTGAGTGGAGGAAAGATGCCAACTGAACTTGTCTGCCAGGGAGAAGATGGCTATCATGACGTGATTTAGATGACGTGACTTGGAGCCTCCTCTGTTTATACAATGTACTACCACTGCGCTGTCCAGGACTAGCTTTATGTGGGAGTACTTGGGTGGGCGTAACCTTTTTAGAGTCAAGAACACTGCCATTGCCTCCAGTACGTTTATATGGAACTGACGGAACTGAGGTGACCAAGTCCCTTGAACCTTTTGACCTGGGAATACCCTCCCCAGCCGCTTAAGGACGCGTCTGTGTGGATGGTGACCCCTGGTGGAGGGAACTGAAGGGTACTGACATTGATAAATTCTTGACTCTCGCCCATGGCCGAAGTCGATTCTTTAGAATCAGAGGCACTGAGGATAGTTTGTCCCTGGACCTGACGTTTGCTCGCGAGCGCCAGATTCTGGTTAGGTCTTTCAGTTTGGCTTTCATTAAGACGTTTGTCACTGATGCAAACTGGAGAGAACCCAGGATCCTTTCCTGGGCTCTCCTTGACGCTAGTTTGTGACTTAGAAATTGCTTGACTGACTTTGCTATTTCTTTCCTTTTGGTTGATGGAATCGACAGAGTGTGGGATGATAGATTCCATTGAATGCCCAGCCACTGAAAGTTTGACTCTGGAGTGAGTCTTGATTTGGTCCTGTTTATTTTGAAGCCTAGATATTCCAGGAACTGAATCACTTTCAGAGTAGCTCTGTTGCATTCCTCGACTGTTGGGGCCCAGATCAACCAATCGTCGAGATACGCTACTACCATGATCCCTTGCGATCTGAGTTGTTGCACTACCACTTCCGCTAGCTTCGTGAACACTCTGGGTGCCACGTTGAGTCCGAATGGAACTACCTTGAAGGAGAATGTCTGGTCTCCTATCTTGAAACCCAGATACGGACGGAAGTGTCTTGCAATAGGGATATGATAGTAAGCGTCTGTAAGATCGATAGAGGTGGTGACGGCCCCACGGGGAAGTAGGGTCCGCACCTGTGAGATCGTGAGCATCTTGAACTTGTCGCAGCGGATGGCTAAGTTTAAGCGGACAAGTCTAAGATTACCCTTCTTTTTTGTGAGCCTTTCTTTGGCACGCTGAACAAGCGACCTTGAAATTTTAATCTCTTGACTCTCGCTACAGCTCCTTTTGAAGGAGATCGTCTGCGTACTCTGTCAATTCCTTGGAAGGAAGTTGACGGAAAGGTCTGGATGGAGGTGGGTTCGTCAACCAGCTCCAACCCAGACCTTTTGACACTATGCTCTGAGCCCATTGGCTGAAGTTCCACCGGTGGCGAAAGTGAAACAGCCTCCCTCCTACCTGAAATTCTTCATTGGTTCTGGTAACCGCCTCGGCCTCCTCTGAAGTGCTTTCCCCTGTTAAAGGGGCCTCCCGATCCTCTCCCACGAAAGGAACGCTTACCTCTACCTCCCTTACCCGAGCGGTCATACTTCTGAGAAGCTTGACTCTCGAAGGCTTGATTGTAAGCTGGAGAGATGGCGTAAGAGGTGGAGGGCTGAGGCTGAGGGGATATCACATAAATTGGCTGTGATTGACCTTTAGAAGTGGAGGGTTGGGCTGTCTGCACTAACGGTACTGTTGGAACTTGTTGAGGAAAGCGTAGTTGCTTCTTCTGGTAAGGTTGGAAACGCCTGGGTTTCTTTTGTGCCTTACCTTTAGGAGTCAGGTCTTGCCTCCTCTTAGCCGAAAGGCCCCAACGATCCTTCAGGCTCTGGTTTAACCTGGTAGCCTCTGACTGGACCTCCTTAACCATAGCTTCTGGGAAGAGATCTGCTCCCCAGATGCTAGACGAGAGTAACCTATTCGGTTCATGCCGAATGGTTGCCTCTTGTAGGACATGCTTCCTACAATTCGTCCGAGCAGTGGCAAACTCAAACATATCTGACTGTACCGTTTGAGTCAGGGCTTTGGTCATGAGCTTAAAAATCGGTTCTGATCCATAAGCCATGGTAGCTACCTCAGACATAGCCATAGAATTGATGGATCTGGCTAGACGCGATTTTGCATCAAACTCAGCCTGAATAAGGCTATCTTGGGAGCCTGGGTAGCTTTTCACCAAACTGCTCCATAGCACAGTCCGGTTTGAGTTTGCCAGCTGAGAATGTATTCGGCAAGTCTTCCCACAATTCTCCAAGTGAGGGGAGCAACGGAGAAGTGGGATCCGCTTCCTTCAACTGCGGTATAGGTTCCCCCGTTCTGGGCCGCTGGGATGGTCGACCTCGCGATCTTGGTTAGGAACGGGAGCGGTGGTACTCTCATCCATTGTAAAAATGGTAAAGGGACTCTTAAATGGTTGTATCTTGGTGTTAGAACAATCCATGTCCTCTAAACACCTGAGCCATCTCTCTGAGCCTGGTCTCGTGAGTAGAGGACTGTCTCCTTAGGTACCTTATCGTCCCGCACCATAGCCGACGGCGTAAGCCTTGCGTAGCCTATGGAACGGAGGCTGGAGGTCTTCCGGGAAGAACTCGAAGTCCTCTATTCTTCGAGTCCCAAATTCCGGTATAGAGATGAGACCGTCCTGGAAGGGGGCGTATGACGCTATCTCCACGGATTGTTCATAGAGAACTGAGGTAGTGAGTCATACGGAGGAAGAAGTTGGGATCCACTCGTGTTGGACAGTGGAGGAGAGGCTAGAGGAGCTTCTCTCAGCCCGGCTATAATGGAGTCCTGGGAAGTAATCCTGTCCGACAGACGAGAGATCATTTGCTCCATGCTACTCTTTAAGGACCCAACCAGGTCCCCCACCTGTTGCAACAGGCCAGCATTGGAGTCCAAAGCCGGAGCTGCTGCGGAGGTGGAGGGGAGGCTCTGAATCGGAACCAAAGGTAGCGGAACTGGTGATTCTGCCGGAGTGCGAGATCTCTCTCTGGAGGATTTACTCCTCGAGGACTTAGAGCCGGAGCTAGAAGCTTTAGACCTGGATGCTCCGGATTCCCAGCCGGAGACTTACGGGAGGAGGATGAAGCCGAAGTCGTCTTCTTAGACGACGACGACGTCTTAGTCAAAGTCATCACCTTAGACTTGACCTTAGGTCTAACCGAAGCACCAGGAGGAGAATATATTTCGTCACCCGTAAAGCCTTGGAAGGATGGAGAGGTTGCAGGAGTAGAAGAAACAGTTACGCCAAGGGTGACCCTTGGGTGTCCACCGTACCTACCTCGACCAACAGGTCGTCTATACCTACCATAGGTTCAACATTAATATCTAGGGTCGCGACATCCGTAGAGATATCCTGGTCCTGATCAGTTAATGAGGTGGCCAGCTGTTGTTGGATGAAGGCGATAGTCGGATCCGCTTCTACCGGGTCGACGTATCCTGTCGCCTTGCCTCCGGGGAAGATTAGTAATGCCAACCGCTTCTCTAGGATGTAGGGTTGTCCCTTGGCGGCGTTTTTCCCAAAACCGCCGACCCACCAGGCCCGCAGAGTAGCCAGTGCGGTATCTCTTACCGCCGGAGCCTGGAAGAGAGGGCGTAGTTTTAGATTTAAGAATCACTTAAACTAAAACTTAAAGTATAACTTAAATTTAATTGCCTTAAGTTAATATGATGAAAACTTAAGCGCTAAAAAAGAAGCGGAGCAGCTACTGGAGATGTAAAACTTACCCCTTCCAAAAGCTGGCTCACCAGATCGTAACATATGGTACACGTCTCATGGTACCAGACCTGGATGTCCCCGAGCGGAGTCGCGCATGGAGCATGGGACCGGCAAACTTCGTGTCCACAAGGGTCCTGAAGTGTGGTGGAACATCCGGATGCTCACAGTTGGTGGCCTGTAAGTGGGGAGACACATGAGTATCTTAAAAAACATCACTTACAGTCTAAAGGACAGAAGAGCTCCGATGCATGCCGGAGCTCGGAAAAAATTTGGGCATAACCCCTCCCTGCATCGCCTGAATAGGCTATAATCCCGGAGAGATCCGGTAAGATATGTAATAGGGATGGGGGATGTTTAAGGTTCTTAAGATAAACTTAAAGATAACTTAAACCTAACACACAAGCAAACCGGACTAAGTCCAGTGCGTAGCGGAGTGTAGTAACTCAGCAAAACGGTAAGGTTAGTAGAGACCCACTGTATGCTCCGGTCCACCCTACTGGGTGGACTAACAATCTTTACCGCTGGATCCCAGGACTCCGATCAGGAAGGAGCCCTAGTAAGATGGGAAAGAGCGAGAAGACATACAGGCTCAAGCTAGCCCGGAGCGACAAGTTAGCGCGGAGGGTGGGCAAGGCCAGTACCCACCACTCCGTACCAACCGGCCGGACCGAGAAGCCGGAGAGGTCGAGACCAGTCTGGTCTGTCCCGACTCCCTAGTCCCTCCGCCTGAGGGGAGAGAGGGAGGCAGGCTCGGGTATGAGGAGCGAGCATGGCAGACCGACCCGCCCCCCGCCCGACTCTATGGAGAGCGGGAGGGGGGGGAAGAATGACTGGACAGGCGTCTGGCTGGCCCGTGATCACGAAGTGACCACGAGGCGGTAAGACCAAATACGACAACTAAGCCTAGGACAACCACTGATCAGGGAAATGCTGAACTGAAAAGCGGAGGCAAACAAGCCCACTGGGCCGAACCAACTGATCAGAGAGATGCTATAGGGAAGCAACCGAACTGATGAGCGGTAGTATAGGCTCAAAGAGCCAGGACCTAGGCTAAGCCAGACGCCTAACTAACCTAACAATAATAAAATACACAGTTATATAAATAAATAAATGAAAGAAAGAAAACAATATAGCAGGAGAAAAAATCCAGGAGTGTACGACTAACCCGAAGGCAAGTCTACCACTCAAAGCTAGTCAGAGGCCGATACTAAGAACCTGGACTAGGGTCTGGATAGAAGAAGCCTACGTAAGGTAAAATACATGCATGCATGACAAACCTGAGTAGACCGTACCCTAAGTAAAGCGGATAATCATAAAGAGCGAAGATAAATAAGGGGATGTTCTAGGTATGGGAGACCAAGAACGAACCCATCACGAGGCAGAACCATGCTGCCATGCTTCCGACCCCGAGGTCGTATTTATACCTAAAAAACGGCAAATACTGTCTCAGGGCCGGAAAAAACCAACTAACCGTAAATACTGAGTACTTAACTTAGCTGCTGCGATAGCTGCACGCTCCATAATAGAAAATCCAATGAAAGGGCACAAAAAACACAGAGAGAAAAATATCACAACCGGCTCGTGTGCGCTAACTTGAAAGGATGGCCACCAGAGGCGCAGCAGTCGGCAGCATGGGATGGAGTAGTAGTAGTACGAGCTGCTCACTCTGTGGGTCGGCTCCCCTCTTGGAGGGATTTTGTAGTGGGAGATTTCTATTGGCATTTGGCTCGTGGTAGTGGTCTCACTCGCCTAGTGTTCATACCGACACCCTCCTGGAGGGTGAGCGAGTCAGTATACTGACCTTTTTCTTTATTTTATTTATTCTCTGGTATGTGTTAGTACATTTACCCTAGAAATAATAGATTAAAGGATATTTCGCGCAGCGACACGAGCTGAGCCCAGAAAAAATAAGGCATTTTAGGGTATTTTTACGGCATGATTTTCAGTTAGCAGCGCCGCTAGCGCCGTTGTCTTAACGAGTTCATACATTTGTAGAAATGCCGTTTAGACCATAAAGGTTATGCAAATTATATTAACAAATTTTATGGAGAGTTATTACATAGGTATTAGGGTGTTAGGGTAAAATATATGCCTCTGACGCTGTTCTATGCCGAAAATACCAAGTTACATAAGTGCAAATTCAGCTATGGATGTGTCGATTTATAAATGTTCATGCTTTTATGTTTAAAATGTGTATGAAAATGTATTAATTATAGGGTATTTTTATTTTTGCACAGAAATATGATATGAAGGCAGCTTTTGAAACTGCTCTTCACGTTGTTAAATACGATGTTTTTTCATGTTCTTTCTTGTGAGCCGCCGCCTGCCGCTCTTCCAAAAATATAGTTAAAAAAAGTGCAAATTTAGCGATCGATGTGTCGATTTTTTAAATGTTTATGCTTTTATGTTTAAAATGTGTATTAAAATATATTACGTATAGGGTATTTTTATTTTTGTACATAAATATGATACAAATTAAGGCAGCCTTTGTAACTACGCTCCACGTTGTCAGGGAATGTTTTTTCATGTTCGTTCTTGTCAGCCACTGTTCCGAGAAATGCATGATGTTATTTTATTAATTATGCATCTTTTCCATAAATCCTTTAAAAAGTTATACATTACTTCACTGTATCCAATAATATTGTATGTATTCTCATATTATTGTATTATAAAATACTACGGCAAATCTAAGCCAGTATTCCGCTGAGCGGCCAATGTTGTGGTGTGAAATCCGCTGATGGCGAATACGAGTTTGTTTCGCCATAATTAACGCAATTCTGAGTGAATTCTCTTGCATCTAGTTAGCATAAACAAATATCTAGATACTTGACTTATATGAGACAAGGTTACTTTTCCTTATACAATTTGTTTTCAGGTGGAAATATGAATTGAATATGTCTCATTGTGAATGTGAACTACTATTTTTTTTTTTTTAACAGAATACATTGGCGCCATGTTTAATGCGTAAAAAAATTATGTGATTCCGTTCACAATTCTCCTTTATATCATCGTAATACGAACTTTACGTTATTTATCTTATATTGGCGTGAAACCAACAGTAAAGTCAGTAAAGTGTGTTCTTACAAGCCCAGTAGTTTTGATTAAAATTATTTTATCTCAATTTTATCTACGGTTGTGTTTGATAGCATACATTTACTGGAGTTTTATCCTTGTTGCCTATGTACGATAATAGTCATTAGCAGCGTGACAGTTTTCTCGGCTTCAGTTATAACTAGGTTTAAATTTAACAGTATATTTCCCGATTGATCTTTGATCTATATTGATCTTTGATCTATAGTGAATAAAGTTATTACATTACGATATCTCAGTTCTATTCTACATAACGTCATTTATAACAACTACGGTAATAGTGTACTGTATTACGATGATTGAAATACAAATCAAATGGATGTTATCCAATTCAGTTGTACTTAGAAAAAAAAAATAAGTCTTTTCTCGTTCAGTTGTTCATGGCTGTACACGTTCACGCAACGAGTATAATGTTAAAACCATACTTTCATCATTCTCTTTTGCTGTTATTGAAGTTATGTAACTTGAAGATGGATAAAGTTAGGCTATTGTAATTTGGTCTCTCATAAAATCAGGCTATCATAAGATGAATTATCGTAACTTGAACACTACAGCTACCTGTACACTGTATAAACCTTATTATAACTTTACATACTCTAGACACCCAGAGGATTAAAGATAGGCTTTTTTCACTTTACAATGTTTATAGTGCTATAATATACTGTACAATACTACTGTACAGTAAATTCTATAGTACTATACTGCATAAATATAATTTTACTTATTGCGCCATTGCGGGATTATGGCGCCTTCGACTGGTCTAGAGTTTCAAAAGGTGTGCATCGGGCGTAGACTTTACAATTGCTTAGCGTTGAAAATCACTTAGCATCGGTGGCCAGGAATGGAACCCCTGCCGCTAACCGAGGGGCGGCCTGGGCAGCCTTCAATTAACAGGGGGGGTTCCGTTCCCAGCTGATCCTCTTAACCGAAAATCAGCGATATCAGCACTAAAGACCTGCTTAATGGCGCTGCTAACTGAATAACTCCTAGACTCCGACTCCTTCCCCTCCGCCAATTGGTATATCAAACTGTCATTTGCTCCCCCGCCCTCCTTCCTTCAAGTGGATAAAAAGACTGGGAAGCATTATTTTTTTTATTAATCTTATTAATATTTGAAAATTAGTTATAAGGTAAATCATTTATACAACAAAAGAAATAAACATAAGAAAGAGAGAGAGAGAGAGAGAGAGAGAGAGAGAGAGAGAGAGAGAGAGGAGAGAGAAATATTGTTATTGTTTAATCTCATTAAACTTAATATTATTTGAAAACTAGTACTCTATATTATTATTTTCCATAAACTGTAGTAATGGCCTTAAAGATATACTGTATACATACATTTCGAGCCCAAACAAAGGGCAAGAGTTACCACTATGACTTACGTATCTCTCTTGTGGAGAGAGAGAGAGAGAGAGAGAGAGAGAGAGAGAGAGAGAGAGAGAGAGAGAGAGATTTATCCTTATTTAAAAGAGTGAAATGGATAGATTATTGTATTTCTTTAAAATACTATCACATATGAATTTTGAAATTAGTTATATTATTATTATGCTGAAATATTAATAAACATAGACACATGTACCACTGAAATTCTCTCATCTCGGTAAAAATGAGAGAGAGAGAAATTACTTGATCTTGAGTGGGCAACACACACCCCCTCCTGTCACATTACTTGATATATTTGACAGCTGTTGGACCCCAACCATCTCAGCCTACCTGGAGTTCAAAGACAAGATGCAGGGTAGAATGGATTTTCTTTCATTCTTACATAATTTGTTTTATTATAAACTACAGTCTTGCTAATTCAGTTTGTTATTTTCTTTAGTGGATATTATTGCCGTTTACATTAATATGGACATTTGAAAATTAGTAAATCATTATTATTATTTGAAAATATTAATAAACATATCATACATATGTGCACCATAAAAATCTCTCATCTCTTACTGAGAGAGAGAGAGAGAGAGAGAGAGAGAGAGAGAGAGAGAGAGAGAGAGAGAGAGAGAGAGAGAGAGAGAGAACACTCCTTCCCCTCCTGTCACATTACTTGATATATTTGACAGCTGTTGGATCGCAGCTTGGTACCTGGAGTTTGAAAGAAAGATGTGTGAAGACTGGGATTTCATTCATTCTTATATAATTTTTTACATTGTAAACTAAAATCTAATTTACTGTGGTATTTTCTTTAATGAGTTGATTGCCCTTTACATTAAATCATGTATCATAAAAATGTATTTAGGCATGAAAATAACATCAAAATACACTATTGATTATTTATCATCTGAAAACCCTGCAAATAGGCGAATTCCCCACAAATTATGGGTAGGTATGTTCCAGAGAGAAATCCGCGAATGTGTGAGTCCGCGAATCCGGAGAACGCGAATAAGGGGGGCCCACTGTACTTGTTAGACATAACGGCACTAGCGGCCCTCTTAACCGAAAATTGTGCCGTAAAAATACCTTAAGATACCTTATTTTTTTAATGAATATTTTTGATGACAGCTGTAAAACGATTTGCCGCTAAGCGATTGCGCCGTTAACCACGGGGCACTTGTATCGGTAAAACGCGATCATCCTAGACTATAAACAAATCTAGAATGCAAATGGCACATCATCTCTTTGTTATTATAATGTAATACAATAATACATGCAATATGATAACAGTAAAACATATTTTATTTATAGTATCATTATTCTCAATACAACTATTATTCGACTTTTGCAAGTGGATATCTATCAGTATGACAACCTGACCGAGGCAATTCTCTCTCTCTCTCTCTCTCTCTCTCTCTCTCTCTCTCTCTCTCTCTCTCTCATCGATTGCAATATTAATGATACTCCTCCAGCCTCCACTACAAAATTCCGGTTTCTAGATTTCTGAATGAAGCATTTATTGTAAACGTATTGGCATAAACAAATGAATTGAGAAACAGCTGATTGGTAACGTCATTTACCGTAACTATTGAGTGTTTATTAAGAGCGCAAAGATTGTTAAACCCTGCCGATTCTCAATGTGGCTTCCATAATAAAAATGACATACATTTTTGTTCATCTCTCATGCAGTGGAGATTTCAAGAAAGAATACTAATGAATTAAAGCTGCAGGTTATAGCCGAGGATGAATAAAACGAATAACAGCGAGGCGGCAGTGATTTTTGGAACTGGAGAAATCACATCTACTTAAAGCTTATACAATGAAGTAAAGTAATATGTACACGTTTTCAACCAAACTTTGTTAATTTATGATGAAAGGTATCTCAGAATTATATCTCTTCTAACAAATAATGACGATGAAGATATCAGATACTCAAATCAGCCGAGATTTTGAGAATAAACAATGTCAAATGCAAATGATGTACATGACGATGTTTATATTTTGTAATACAGTAACGATATGACAATAGTAACATTGTTATTAAATACAAGCAAAATAACCTTTATTTAAGTCATCATTATTATTGATATAGTTGTACTGTTTAATTTTTGAAAATCACTTTTCAACAAAAAAAACATTTCGGTTTTGTAATTTAGAAGTCGTCCTATACTACAGATATGAGATAAATTCATGAAAATTTGCAATGATTTTGGGCCTCATCTTATCTAAAGGTTGTCTTATACGCGGAGATATATGGTAGTTATTCACTGTTTTGGATTCTATGGGGTGTAAATAAAAATAGTATCTAGAAATGTTATTGCTAAAAAAAAGAATGTTTAGATTGGTTCATGGACAATTTTGTTCATTGCATGCATGGCACTGTGAATGACAAATTGTAAAAAAAAAGCATGAAAAACAAATACATACTATGAAAAAATATTCTTAAAAATTAATTGTTCCCTATTAAAATATCCCATTTTCTCTAGTGTTTGCATCATAGAGAAAACAGTTTATAATGATAAAGGGATAACTAGCTTCAGAAATCCAGATATTCCTGATTGTTTCTAGTTTTTAGTCCAAAATTATTGCTCTTTTGCCATTTCCTGAAAACTTACTTTTTTTTCTTCAAAACTAAATGCTTAGATCTCAAAAGAAAACTGAAACAAGACTTGGATTTATTCAATATTATTTATAGAATGAGTTGTAAAAATTAGAAGGAAATAACCTTTAATCATTTGGAAGAAACAGTTATTTACCTTAAAATGTGGCCTCATGATGTCGGCGCTCCCCATAACATATAAATCAAGAGAGTGCACAGTTCTGGTCATTTGGTTATACAGGCGGGCCTCGGTTAGCGGCAGGGGTTCCGTTCCTGGCCACCGACGCCAAGCGATTTTCGCCGCTGAGCGATTTTAAAGCCTACGGCCACCGCACACCTTTCGAAACTCTAGATCAGTCAAAGGCGCCATAATCCCACAACGGCGCCGTAATCCCACAACGGCGCCATAAGTAAAATAGTATTTATGCAGTATAGTACTATAGAATTTACTGTACAGTACATTTGGGTGTCTAGAGTATGTAAAGATATAATAAAGTTTTTACAGTGTACAGGTAGCTGTAGTGTTCAGGTTACGATCATTAGTCTTACGATAGTCCGATTTTATGAGAGATCAAATTGCAATGGCCTAACTTTATCCATCTTCTAGTTACATAAGTTCAATAACAGCAAAAGAGAATGATGAAAGTGTGGTTTTAACGTTATACTCGTTGCGTGAACGTGTACAGCCATGAACAACCGAACGAGAAACGACTTTTTTTTTTCTCAGTACAACCGAACTGGATAACATCCGTTTGGCTTGTATTTCAATTATCGTACTACAGTACAACATTACTGTAGTTGTTATAAATGGCGTTATGTATAGAATAGAACTGAGATAACTTAATGTAATAACTTTATTCGCTATAGATCAGAGATCAATATAGATTAAAGATCAATCGGGAAATATACTGTTAAATTTAAACCTAGTTATAACTGAAGCTGAGAAAACTGTTCAAGCTGCTAATGACTATTATCGTACATCGGCAACAAGGATAAAACTGCAGTAAACGTATGCCATCAAACACAATCATAGATAAAATTGGGATAAAATCATTTTAATCAAAACTACTGTGCTTGAAAGAACACATTTTACTGTTGGTTTCACGCCGATATTAGATAAATAACGTAAAGTTTGTATTACGATTATATAAAGGATTATTGCGAACGGAATCACGTAATTTTTACGCAATAAACATGCCGCCAACGTAATATGTTAACGAAAAAAAAAGTAGTTCACATTCACAACGAGACATATTCATTAAATATTTCCACCTAAAAACACGCTGTATAAGGAAAAATAACTTTGTCTCATATAAGTCAAGTATCTAGATATTCGTTTATGCTAACTAGAAGCAAGAGCATTCGCTCAGAATTGTGTTATGGTGAAACAAACTCGTATTCATCAGCTGATTTCAAACCACAACATTGGCCGCTCCGTGGAATACTGGCTTAAATTTGCCGTAGTATTTTAAAATACGATAATATGAGAATATACATACAATATTCTTGGATACAGTGAAATAATGTATAACTTTTTAAAGGATTTATGGAAGAGATGAATAATTAATGAAATAACACAATGCATTTGTCGGAACTGGCGGACAAGAACGAACATGAAAAAACATCCCCTGACAACGTGGAGACAAGTTACAAAGGCTGCCTTAATTTGTATCTTATTTCTGTACAAAAATGAAAATACCTTTACGTAATGTATTTTCATACACATTTTAAACATAAAAGCATAAACATTTAAAAAATCAACACATCGATCGCTAAATTTGCGCTCTTTTTAACTCTATATATTCGAAAGAGCGGCAGATGGCGGCATACAAGAACGAACTTGAAAAAACATCGTCGTAGTCGATAACTTGAAGGGCAGTTTCAAAAGCTGCCTTTTTATCATATTTCTGCACAGAAATATGAAAATACATTACGTAAATTTGCACTTTTTCTAAATCGATATTTTCGGAAGAGCGGCAGGCGGCGGCTCACAAGAAAGAACATGAAAAAACATAGTACTGTATTTGATAACGTGAAGGGCAGTTTCAAAAGCTGCCTTTGTATCATATTTCTGTACAAAAATAAAAATGCCTTTCACGTAATAAATTTTCATACACATTTTAAACAAAAGCATGAACATTTATAAATCGACACATCCATAGCTAAATTTGCACTTATGTAACTCGATATTTTCGGCATAGAACAGCGTCAGAGGCATATACTTTACCCTAATACCTACGTAATAACTCTCCATAAAATTTGTTAATATAATTTGCATAACCTTTATGGTCTGAACGGCATTTCTACAAATGTCTGAACTCATTAGACAACGGCGCTAGCGGCGCTGATAACTGAAAATTGTGCCGTAAAGATACCTTTAAAATGCCTTATTTTTTCAATGAATATTTTTGACGACTGCCGTAAAACCGATTCGCCGTTGAGTGATTGCGCCGTTAACCGCGGGCCGCCTGTAATTGTAAATGTCAGGGCTTATTTCTTATATGACAAAAAATAGTTTTAGTGCAAAAAGCTGAAAGCAGCTTTTTAACTGTCATAGTTTCATAGTTAGTATTACTAAATATGCAATAATTTTTTTCAAGAAGACTGAACCAAATTAAATGAAACTTTTACAGAGTGTAATGTAACTATTATATTATCTTGATTTGTTGTGGGGAAAATTGTTTTTCTTTGCAACTTTTAATATTACATGTTTGTTTTGAAAAGTGATACCGTGATTTTTTTCAACTGCAAAACAAATGAACTTATGGGTTGAATTTCTAAATTTACCCACGAGAGAATTTTCATTAATAGCTGTGGACTAAGTGGTAAAAATTGGAAGGAAATCCCTTTAATAATAAGGTATCAACAAGCACTTACTTATAATGGGGCCTTATGATGTCAGTGCTCCCTTAAAAGAAACAAAAGCAGCAGATTTTTGGGTTTGCTGAAAACAAAATCCAGGAAATTATGAAACGCTAAAAGCATTAAAAGGTGCCATGAGATCAGAATTTATTATAAAGTGATTTAAGCTTCTACTTAGCAAAAGTATAAGAATTTCTGGGGATATACTTATGGAGCAGACCAGGATTTTTATCAGGAACTTAACCTAATAAATGATAATGATTATTCATCAGCTTTGTTCTACATTTGATAACACAGCCATCTACATGTATGTGAATTGAGGGGGCAAGATTTTGTTTACATAGGGTGTGGTGTTGTTTATGAGTATAGTAATTTCTGTCATCTGGTTTAAAGAGGTTGGACTGTACTGTAATAATAATGGTTAATCATTGTAGCAAACAGTGGTTTGTGCTGATCAAATACAAATATGCTCTAGTTTGCAGGGTAATTGTTGAAAATCCCACAGCTGCAAAACTATAGTGAATTTTAGATTATTTGAATTATGTTCACATTGCCAAATGTCATACCTGTCTACAGAAAAATAATTTATATTTTTATTGTTTTGATATCCTTCATTTACTTACTGGTCAACCCCTTAATTTCAAGTCAGTATTTCCTTTTAAAAACTCAGTTATTCCTTATTTTGATTTTTTTTACAGTACAACCTGATGAAGGAAAGGAGCCCCTTACTGCTTTCAGCAGTTATTTCCCAATTATTCAGCCTGTGGAAGATACAAATCTTGGAACTGGAACTCCTCCAAGAATTTCCCAGATGCAGATTGTTTATGTAGCTGCAGGCCTGTTCACATTCCTTCTCCTCTTGACAATTGGACTTTGCACCTTGCTATGTTTTTATCGTAGACGTAACAAACATCTTGAAGAGGAAGAAGTTGCAGAAAGTCTCTCTGGATCACTTGGGTAAGATTAAAGTTCTATGTTGAAATTACTTATCACTCTAGGTGTTAATGCAGAAAATGACTGGAGGATTTGATAACAGATTTTCTTTGATTACCCTATGGTATAAATGATTTATAAGTTTGTAATGAAGCAGTGGAGTAAAAAGCAATTGAAGATTATGACAGTTTATTACAATTATTGGTAAAAGTGAAAATAACCGTATTGTATTTCTGAACTGAAAATATGAATTCATTGAAACTAAATATTATTGTGAAAATACTTGTTTTTATGTATGCAACTTACCAAGTTGTTACATACCTATAGTTTCTTAACCGGTCGGTAGCTCAAATTTTTTTAATTCTTGGCAGTTCTATGTTGTTTTGGCTAGGCGGCACGACTGCCCACTACTGAGGGATAGAAGAACCAACTCGGCACTGGTTTTCAGTTGTTTCTGCCGGCTGGTGCTGTTAACAACTAGTTCAGTAGCAGCGTGAATTTTGGAAATTGGTTACTTCTTATTGATGTCTTTGGATGTTTGCTGAAGTACTGTTCAATTTGGTAGTCTTTTCGGAAATATTTAGCTATTGTTAGGAGTTTGACAAATTAGTTAAATTTTTGCTTTGGTGTGAGTTAGCAAATATTAGGCATGTCCAATACAGGTTCTCATAGTAACAGGTATTGCAACAAAGGCTGTAATACTAGGCTTATTAAGGCCTGTTATGATACAAATTCAGTTTGTGTTGAGTGTAGGGGTCAAACCTTCGCACAGACTTTGATTTGTGGGGAATGTGTTGATTGGGATGACAAAAAATGGAAGACATTAACTAGCCATTTGAGTAAGTGAGAAAGAGACAGAAAGAGAAAGGCTGTTTCCAGAGCAAACACTAAGAAACAGTTCGATAATCAGGATATAACTGTTGGTACTGCCTCTCCTTCCTCTGAATCAACCTAATCCTAACCTTGACACTCTAGCACCAGAACCTGATGCTGTCGCTAGCCTGGAAGCTTGAGTAGACCTAAATTTGTCTATTATGTTACAGGCAATGGAAACTTTAGGAGCATCTGTTAAGATGTTAATGGAGTAGGTAGGTAATAAAGTGCGTGCCAATTTTAATATAGTGAAGGAAGTGGCAGTTGCCCCAGACCATAACAGAGTGCCATTGGAAAGGCTTCTCTAAGGATTCTCGACTTTTTGCGAGCTGGTCAGACCCGGAGGAGTCTTCCCCTAGATACCAATGGCGCTTTGTACATGAGCCGTGTCTGCTGAAAAGGAGGACTCGTGTTGTATCGCCTTCTCCTGTCCCCCTTAAGAAGGTTAGTGTTTTACAAGAAGACCAGCGTCCTTCTTGTAGCTTCTGGGACAGTCCACAGCATTTTTCCCAAGGGCAAGGTAAATCTTGTTCCTCATCAAGGAAGTCGTCCTCTGGACATCAGTCTGAAGAGGTAACACAAAGGAAAAGTTCTGAGCATCTGTTGGTGCCAGCTCTTTATCCTCCTGTGCTTCCCTCTCCAGATCCTTCCTTTGCCATCGCATCCGGCTACAAAAAGCGGTCTGCTCCTGAGCATCTATTGGCGCACATGCAACCTTCTTGTACGGAGAAGGGTATTGTGTGTCCTTCGATGGTTGTAGGGATTCTGGAGCGGCCGTTGGCACAGGAGACTGCACTGGCATGTGAGTCTCCTCTTCTTCCAGATTAATCCTTGGCACTCTTTCGTCCACTGGTATTGGAACCAGTGGTTTTTCAAGAGAGGGTGTTGGCCCCGGAGCGCCCATTGGCACCTCAACGACTCAAGTGCCCATTGGCACCTCAACCACCCAAGTACCCATTGGCGCCTCAACCACCCAAGTGCCCATTGGTGCCTCAACCACCCAAGTGGACAGTGGACTACTTCAAAAGTCAACCATTTCAGATCCTTCCATTTTGGCAATTCAAAATAAGCATGATAGTATCTTAGGCTTTATGAAAACTTCGACTCCTCCTGCTCAACCTCAAACTACTTTGTCCCCAGTTTTGATGGAGAGAGGGTGAAGAGGAGGAAGAGGATAAGGAGACTCTTCCTATAGCTTATAAGTTGCTCCTTTGTTATTTTATAGCAAATTTCTGAGACACTTTTTCACCTACAGCTCGACTTTGCCAGAATCCTCTTATATGAGAGATAATCAGTCAGACTTGTCAAAATTACCTAAACTAGTCTTTTCCTTTTCTGCTCGCAAAGCCTTGAAAGATATTAATCTTTGGCTTGCAGACAAGAGGGATCAGGGGAAAGTTAATTTTAACTTCCCTCCTCCTCACCTTTTCACAAGGAGGCACTTGTGTTATGAGACCAGGGAGGCTCTTTCTTTGGGAGTTTTTGCCTCTGCCTGGGGTCACTTTTCCAGTCTTATCGATTCGACCAGGAGGAGGGCTTTTAATTCGGCCAAAATAATGTTTTCAGCATCAGGGCTGGACCAACTTAATAAAAACATTTTTAAGGTTTTTGAGGTAGTAAGCTTCTTGGATTGGGCAGTGGGAGCCTTGGGTTGGAAGAACAAGGAATGTTCCTCTTAGGATGAGGAAACTTTCTCTGGCATTTCAGGTGTTATTTTTTGCCGTGATAAAAGCCTAAGATAGTTCATTGGAGTTGGCCTCTCTTTTAGCTTTATGCAGTCTTAAAAAAGAGAACTTTGGTGTTTGTTCACCACTTAAGATGTTTCTCAGATGCAGAGGTCTGCCTTACTCTACTCTCCTCTGGATAGGAGACACCTCTTCCCAGAGGACACTGTGGTTCAAGTTTCTTCTGAGCTTCAGAAGAAATCCACCCAGGATTTACTCTCACAATCAACTAAACATTCTTGTGATCCAACTCCCTGTTCTTGCCTCTAGCCAGCTACGCACACTTGGCCCTTTCGTGGCAGGGGAGTATCTAGATCCTTAGATTTAGGGGGAGAGCTCACTTCACCTGTTGAGCAATTAAGAAGTACATCTAAGTCCTCAACAAAAAAGTGAACATTCAGTCTTTCGTGCACCGGTAGGGGCAAGGCTCCGGCAGTTCTGGAGAAATTGGGAAGTATGAGGGGCGGAACTGTGGGTCATTGAAGTTTTGAGAGAGCGCTACGTGATCCCTTTCCAGAGAGCTCCGCCATTGTCCAGCTCTTCAATAATTTTGTCATTCTATTCAGAAGGTTCAGACAAATTCATTGTTTATGTTTGGGAAATGATGGTAGACTGCACTTATTATAGCCTAGAACAGCTGTAAATTAAAAACAATACATTCTCAGGTAAGTAAAACAACATTTATAGTTATTGTTGTGGTTATTATATAAAAATAAAAGTTTATTGACTTCTCTGGAAACAAATGCTGCTTTGTTGACTTTGTTGTCAGGAAATCCAAAGAATTTGGTAGGCTTAGCCTAGTCCCTAAAGTTTGCACTTTTTCAATATAGAAACAACATAACAATAATAAAAGTTTTTGAAATAAGTAAAAAAAACATTTGTATTTATTGTCTGTTGTCGGGAAATCCAAAGCTTAGGCTTAGCCTTAGCCTAGTGCCAAACTCTTGCACATTTCTAAAACTAGCCTACACCACATACAGTGGTACCTCAACATATGAAATTGATCCGTTCCGAGGTGGCCTTCGTAACCTGAGCTTTTCGTATCTTGAACCACATTTTACATGTAAATTGCCTAATTTGTTCCAAGCCCTGCAAAAACACCCCAGTAAATTTTATAATAAAGCTAAATTGACCAGTAAACAATGAAATACAACAATTTGGGCCACTCAATACCTAACTTAATACGTACTAATAATATGTACTACATAGTACTTGTAAATAAAGTGTATTAGTATACATGGTATACAAGAAATACTGTACGTACATACGTACGTATGTAGTAAAATATGGAACCTTACCTTTCGAGTGAAGCTATTTCCGAAAATGTCCACAGAGGAGGAGGACAAATGGCAGAACACTTGTTAGTGCGTACACTTAACTTTACGAAACACATTAAAAAATGTCAGAAAACATAGACTAAACTTTACGAAACGCATTAACAAAACCGTAACACTTAACTTTACAAAAAACTTAAAATTAATTTTTTATTTAAAATTTTTTTTTTTTTTTTTTTTTTTTTTTTTTTACAAAATTTCAATTTCTTCACCACTTGCAACTTTCTGTTTTTTTTTTTAGTATCAATTGGATCTTCCTTTTTGCTTACTCCTACTAAAGGCCTCTTTAAAAAATAACTATCCAAGGAAGATTGCTTCTTTCTACAAGTGATTGTACCTTATGAAAAGCAGCTAGAGCATCCTTAATTTCTGCCGTTTTCATAGGGTCCTCCTCCTCCTCCTCCTCCTCCTCCTCCTCCTGCTAGAGAACTCTTCTTGAACGACGTTATGTTGCATGGCCTCCAACTCTTTCAGGTCATCCGTCGTAAACTCCTCTTGGTGCTCCTCGAGAAGGTTATTGATGTCCTCGTCGACGACCAGCCCCATGGACTTGCAGAGTGCAACGATCTCATCAAGATCTGGTTACAAAACAGTTTCAGGATCATCAACTGTTTCTGAATCTGCACCAGCTTCTCCCACGTCGAATCCCTCGAAGTCTCGGGCGGATACAGCATCAGGCCAGAGTTTCCTCCACGAAGAATTCAAGGTTCGCCTCTAAACCTCCTGCCAAGCTTGATCGATGAGTCTGGTGCATATGACGATGTCGAAATGCTCCTTCCAAAACTCACGCAAGGTGAGGTTTGTGGTATCAGTGATGTCGAAACATCTCTTGAAAAGATGTTTCGTATACAGCTTCTTGAAGTTCGATATCACTTGCTGGTCCATGGGCTGGAGGAGAGGGGTGGTGTTAGGCAGAAGATAAAGAACCTTGATGAAAGAACACTTTGCTAGGATATCTTCCTCGAGGCCAGGAGGGTGCGCAGGGGGATTGTCCAACACCAGCAGACATTTCAGAGGGAGGCGCTTCTCTTCCAAGAATTTCTTCACTGTCGGGTCGAAACACATTTACCCACTCTGTGAACAAAAGTCTCATTACCCCGGCTTTCGCATTAGCCCTCCACATCACTGGAAGCTTCTCCTTTAGCACTTTGTGGCTTTCGTGTCCGAGCTGGCCACCTCCCCATGCCGCACCACCGAATGGATGCCAGTCCATTTCCGGAATTTTTCAAACAACCCATGAGAAACCTTGAAGTCTGGGGTTGGCGTCGATGTCCCTTCTCCGTTGTCTTCGGCCTGGGCAATCAAATCGGCGAAGATAGCGCTGGCCTTGTGGGAGATTGCCGTCTCGGTTATCGTATCGCCAGCGATTTCTTTGTCTTTTATCCAGACAAGAAGCAGCCTCTCCCTCTTGTCGGATAAAATAGCCACGCCCTTGGAAGGTGTAGCTGCTTTGATGGCTTCCTTCTGCTTAAGGATGGTGCCTATCGTCGACGGTTTTCGGCCGTATTCCTTAGCGATCACACTCAACCGCATGCCAGCTTCATACTTTTTAATGATCTCCATCTTTGTCTCCATAGAAAGCATCCTCTTCTCTCCGTGAACTTCAGCAACTTTCTTGGGACCCATGACTACGTATACTACTGTATGTAATTAAGTTATGTAGTATACTAATTAAGTTCTCACACAACACGATAAAGTAGTACAACGAAATCACTAGCATGAATTTACATTAGCAAACAAAATCGTATATGAACGAACGAATTCTGCGTGCTTACGATAACGATGATGCTACCGAGTGGCCGAAGGATGCCTTTATGTAGAGCACGATGGGAGAGAGGCTGACCAATAGGAGAGCAGGATCTTATGGTGGTGACTAGCATCAGGAACCAATGGGAGAGTGGGAGGATGGTGGCGAGCCTGCTCAGTTGGCAGCGTGCAAGTTTTAAAATTGTTCTTAGGGGTCCGGGCGAATCTCGAGACTTTACAGCAACAACCTTTCGTAACCTGTGAAGTTAACCCAGTGTAACCAAAACCAAGGTTTTATTCAGTAAACAATTCCACTACAGTAGTACACTGCAAATAAAACAAACACGTTGTCGAACACAGACATAAACATAAATAAACAATTGTGTTAACTTGAAGGTACATAAATCACACTCCTTATGAAAGACAGTATAACCAAGAATATACACAAAACATATAACATACAAAGGGACAACATAAGTAACATATACAAAGACACAAGCAACGTACCATAATCTGGCGAGTCTACAGCTGTAATGCGAGACACGTCAGCAAGGAACCACGAAAGTAAACGAAAGCTATAGAGACCACTAATATGTAACAGGTTTATTTTTACCACATTCTTCCCTTCTCAGTTAAGTTCACGTGGAGTAATCCTGAAGGTACTTTGGAGGTTGCCTCACTCTCTCTGACCTTCGAAGTGAAGGAGGTGAGGCTACCTGTTGAGGGACTGTACTTGATTCCTGAAGAGTGTCATGCTGAGGAACAATATCCACATGGGAGAGACAGCGTGTAATCTCCTGAGGAGCATTCGCAACTGACAATTCCTCAGGAACCTCGGACTGAGATACAGGATCCCCAGCATCTGTACTTTCACGGTTGTCACTAGCCATAGGAGCAAGATTTCTTAATGAAACCGTAGTCACCCTACCATCTGGAAGCTTCACATGAGCATACTCGGGGTTAGCCTCTACGATTTCAACATCCACCAAGGGGTCGTTCTTGCTGTATCTTACATGGCGTCTCAGGAGAGCAGGCCCTCCTTGGATGAGCCAAGTAGGCAATGATTTGGCCGGTGGTGGACCTTCTACTATGCAGGAAAAGGCACTCATGAGGAGTACAGTTCGTGGAAGTGCACAACAAGGAGCGTATACAATGGAGAGCATCAGGGAGAACAGTTTCCCAGGGCTAATGTCAGAGTTTTCTGTATAACTCCGTTATATTTTTCAGCCTGACCATTCCCTTTAGGGTTATAAGGTGCAGTGCGACTGGTAGCTACACCTTTCTTCATCAGGAAATCCTTCAGCTCTTCAGACATAAAACATGCACCTCTGTCAGTGTGGATGTACGCTGGCATGCCAAACAAAGCAAAAAGTTGCACCAAACAACTGATGACAGTTCTAGTGGTCATATCAGCACAAGGGAAAACAAATGGGAACCTTGAAAATTCATCCACAACAGTGAGGAGGTACTTGTTTCTAGATTGAGAGGGAACTGGGCCTTTGAAATCTAAGTTCAACCTCTTGAATGGCTGGGTTGCTTTGATCAGTTGTCCCGAGGATTTGATGAATCGAGGTTTGAGCTAAACACACTTGGCAAAAGGTGGTAATTTTCCTCACTACTTCTACCGAGTAAAGTAGATTCCGTCCCCGGACAAATGCATCATACGAGATATCCCAGGGTGACATAGGATTTCATGAAGTTCTCGGAGTTTATCAGAAGTAGTGGCACCACAGATGCGAGAGAGAGCATCATCTGGTATGTTCTCTGTTCCTGGACGGTATACTATGTCATAGTGAAAACATGAGAGTTCAACTCGCCACCTCGCTATTTTGTCATTCTTTATTTTACTGTTTGATTTAGAGTCAAACATAAACTTTACACTACATTGGTCAGTGATGAGCTTGAAATGGTGTCAATTAAGTAGTATCTCCGCTTCCTCAATGCCTCCACTAATGGCATAAGCTTCCTTTTCCACTGAGGAATGTCCTTGTTCACTGCGAGTGAGAGTGCGGGAAAAGAAAGCCACTGGGCGATCATTCTGTGTCAGAGTAGCTGCTATTGCATGATCAGAGGCGTCCGTTTCCACAGTGAAAAGAGAGGAGGGATCAATGGCCGTTACCACCGCACTAGCAATGTCTTTCTTCAAGTTCCCGAGAGCTAGCAGTGCTTCAGTGAACAAAGGAAAACCATTGGCTTGTGTGAGAAGGCAGATTTTCTCTGAAAAATTTGGTATCATCTTGAGTAATGTGCAAGCAATCCCATGGTCATGCGAAGAGAAGCTGCATCTTTAGGGAGTGAAAGATTCCACAGTGGTTGCAAGCGTTCCAGATTGGGTTTTGATTTCCCCATCCGTTACTTAATACCCAAGTAATTTAATGGATCTGACTTTGAAGTCACACTTGTTGTGGTTTAGAGTGAGGTTGTACTCCTCAGCCACCTTCAAAAACCTCCGTAAATTCTGGTCATGCTCCTCCTCTGTCTCACCACACAGTAACATTGTCAACATAAGCAAAAGTACCACTTACTTTTTCTTTCTTAAGGATTTCGTCAAGCACACGTTGAAAAGCTGCTACTCCATTTTTCACTCCAAATGGAATGCATTGAACTCGTAAAGTTTGCCCCCAGCTTCAAATGCAGTGTACGGTCTCTCTTCTTCTCTTATTGCAACCTGATGGTAAGCACTTTTCAGATCTAAGGTACTGAACACCTTGTACCGTGCAATGTTGTTCACCATCTCGTCGATATTTGGCAGGGGGTAGGCATCAAGCTCAGTGAATCTGTTTATGGTAGGAGAGTAATCTATAACCATCCTCCTTTTCTGATTCTCCCCGGATGTTACCAGCACTTGAGCCATCCATGGAGAATTACTAGGCCTTATTATTCCTTCCGACATCATACGCTCAGTCTCAGCTTCAATGAACTTCTTGTCACTCAAGGAGTATAATCTTGACTTATTAGCCACTGGTTTGCAATCTGGTGTCAGGTTCTTGAAGAAGAAAGGAGGGGTCACCTTAATAACACTTAGTGAACATATCTTCAAGGGAGGTTTTTCTCTTCCAAAATCCATTTCCAGACCAGAATGTTTCCTCAGGAAGTCATGCCCTAGTATCACATCACTACATAAGCTTTGTAACACCTTAGAGTTCAACACCGTGATAAGTCTCTCCTTGCAACTCCAAGTCCACAGTGCACAGACCTAAGATGTTTGAGGACAGGGATTCATCAGCCATAGAGACTTTTCCATGCTCTGGAGACATAGTTAGTTTGTTTAGGTCCACTACATCATGACGCACAAAGCTGTCTGAACTCCCAGTATCAATAAGGGCACTAACAAAGCTACCATTAAGCTTGAGGGGTGTTATGGATTTTTCAATACACTTAGGGGAGGCCCCCACTATTGAAGCTAGCATTGCTGCGGAATGTTTTGGGCTAGAAGAGCCACTCACCTGTTTCACAGAGCGGCACACCCTAGCATAATGTCCTTGCTTCTTACATTTCAAACACTGCGTCTTTAGCAGGACGTTGAGTTCGGGGATGCCGGTTGTTCCCACAAAAAATCATTGAGCACCAGAAGTAATAGCAGAAACAGACTGTTATTTTCAGCACTAGATGATTCCTCCTCTCGACTCACTGCTGACACAGCAGCATTGACAGGTTCTGCTGAAGAGTAGGAGGCTGAATGCTTCTGGGCCATTTCCAGAGTGCGGGCCTGTTCATAAGCAGTATTTAGGTTCAGTGTCCTATTCTCCAACAGACGCTGGGGTATTTCACACGAGACCAAACCATTAATGAAGGCATCCCGAACATAACTGTCACACGCTTCCTCCGCAGTTACACTTTTGAATTGGCAATCCTTAGCAAGTAGCTTCAGTGCCTGCAGGAACTGATCCAGGGACTCACCTGAGTTTTGCCTGCGAGTGGCAAGTAAATGCCTGGCAAATATTTCATTTTTTGGTTTCGCGTACAAAGATGTCAGAACCTCTTTAGCCTTCTCATATGTCTCACACTCAGAAATAAAGTCATACACACTAGGAGCCACATAGTTAGTGAGGAGAACCAGTTTGTCAAGCGTAGGGGTAGTCAGCTGCACCGCTTGAACGAAGTTTGTAAAAGTCCTCAGCCAGTGCATCCACTCCTTGGCGGCCTGGGCAGAGTCAGGGTCCACCTCGAACCGGGGAGGGCATAGAAGCCGTTCCATGGCGATTGAATCATTTTACTGAATAAATTGAAGTAAACCCAGTGTAACCAGAACCAAGGTTTTATTCAGTAAACAATTCCACTACAGTAGTACACTGCAAATAAAACAAACACGTTGACGAACACAGACATAAACATAAATAAACACTTGTGTTAACTAAGAAGGTACATAAATCACACACTATATGAAAGACAGTATAACCAAGAATATACACAAAACATATAACATACAAAGGGACAACATAAGTAACATATATAAAGAAACAAGCAACGTCCCATAATCTGGCGAACCATAATCTGGCGAGTCGACAGCTGTAATGCGAGACACGTCAGCAAGGAACCACGAAAGTAAACAAAAGCTATAGAGACCACTAATATGAAACAGGTTTATTTTTACCACAACCTGAATTATTTTCATGTGTACAGCCAAAAAAATCTTTGTATTTGCTTTTGTAACTTGAATTTTTCGTAAGCTGGGACTTTCGTATGTCGAGGTACCACTGTATATATATATTATGTAATATCTTTCAGTCATTGCAATATTTTACAAATACGTACCCCTATGTTCTCTGTATTCCTGGTTTATTTTAATGAGCTTCTTCATGGTTGTACCAAAACACCATGTTAAAACTGTTCTTTTTCCTCTTAAGCTACCTAGAAAATTGAATAAGCTCTTCGTTATACGGAAGAGTGTGAGAGATCTTAAAATCTACATTTTCAATTATGTCATGTTGGACATAAAACATCGATGTAGCTTTAGAAAGAGACTGTAATATAAAAACCTTTGGGTAACACAAGTTAGTGAAACTATCTATCAAGAAATCTATCAAATTTATTTCACATAAGTTAGTGAAACTATCTATCAAGAAATCTATCAAATTTATTTCAGTGTCAGTGAACTGGGGATCACATATTGGTATGCTTGAAAAGGCAAGTTGGTTAGTATTTTGTGCTTTACTTTAGGTTCATGATATGAGAAGTAATATATATGTGTTTGGTGGGGTGTTCTTCCTATACATGCTGAATTTAAAGCCACTACTTTCTATGTCTCTATGAACTATCATATCCAGGAAGGGTAACCTAATTTCCACTTCCTTTTCTACTGTAAATTTAATAGAGGACAAAAAAAGATTAAGCAACTCTAAAAAGCTATGAAAGGCTTCTTCACCATGTCTATAAACAATAAAAACATCAGCTACATATCTAACTCAAATTTTGGGCTTAATGTCTTTCGGTAGGGTGCCAATGTAAACTTTTTCTAAAAATTCCATGCATAAGTTTGCCAATATAGGGAAGAGAGGTGAACCCTTCAAGACTCCGGATTTTTGTAGATAGAATGAACCATTAAACTCACAACTTATAGATTTAATGCAAATATCAATCAAATCACAAGTTTATCTACGTGCACAGGTGGCTTGAGAATGTTATCTGAGACTAATTTCTTCAAGTTATTGAACATGAAACGTAGTGGTATGTTCGTGAATAAGGAAACTATGTCTAGGCTGTACATAGAACTTGTGTAATTCTTTTTCTTAATTTTCAAACTGTACTTAATGTGAGATTTCGAAATTGTCCCTACTAATTTCCCCCAAAACCTCCGCTAACCATGACGACAGATCCGACTGAGGTTTATTGCAACTGGCTACAGTGGGCCTTAAAGGATACCCCTCCTTATGAATGTTGAGAGTTCCATGAAAATAACTAAAAGACAGCAGTTTTCTTGTTAGCTTATATAGAACTATATTTCTTGTTTCTTTTTCCACTCCATTACTAACTACGGCCTTTATTCTCTTGTTAAATTCAGACTGCACTAAAAGTGACAAAACCCCCTTGCATTAGCATCTACCAATATCTGTGGTAATTGCTTTATGCAGTTTAAAATTTACCATTTAAGTAATTTCATGAAAGAGAAGTCAAAGGACTTATAACACTGGAAGTTCTGGCAACTTGCACTCTGCATTGGCAGAGTGTGAAGCAAACTCAAAATGGGAAAGGGGAGCCATCACAAGGCTTTACAAAGGGATTCATGAATGGGTAAGGTTGCCAAGAAAATATTAAATTAAGTGATTGGAACACAAAAATGATTGAAACTAAAAGAAAATATTACAAGAAGTTAAATTACAAAGTTATAAAAAGTAGTAATAGATAAGAAATCTGGCATACTACTCTGGTTAGAGGTGCCAGAATCCTTCATAAGATAAAATAAGGCACTAGTGCGAGGAGAGCTTATAGACTTTCATAGGCTACCTGGAGCTTTTATGCCATTGACCTTTCTTCCATGGCCCTCTCTGAGGTTGGTGTTTTGACGTTGGGGGGGTGGTGGTGACTGGTCCGAGGAAGACAGAGTACCATATGTTCCGGCTGTTCTGGCACAAGGGGCCAGTACCTATCAGAGCTAATACTAGCTGTCACAGTTCCAAAGGTCCTTCAACCAATGGATACATGGCAAGTCCATACTCCAAAAATTTAACAGTACAAATATATACATAATAATGATGATTTAAATAAAGATTGTTTTGCATGTTGTATCCAAGTACAGATAGTCCCTGGCTTACGAGGGGGGTTTGTTTCTTGAAACACATCGTAAGCCAGAAAATCGTCAAAAATCCTAGGAAAACCTTTTTTTTAATGCTTTGGGTCTATTAAAATCTATGTTACTGCATTTTTATTGCATTTTTCATCAAAAAAACCTTCAAACATTGATTATTTTGCATTTTTGGAGTCATATTTCTTCCGTCAGATCAGCGTCGTAACCCTGGAACATGTTAAATAAAAGTGTGATAGTCAAAATAATGACTTTACAAAATATTGTAGAAAAAATAGTTAGAATCAATATATCACTATGAAACTTTGGGAATGAGTTGCCATGACAACGAAGTACTCAATGGGAGATTCACTAAAAATCTACTTTTTTCAATAAGTTTTGTCATATTTGAGCATCGGTCCCCTAACTTTGCCTTTTTTTTTTTTTTTTTTTTTTTATATATATATATATATATCTACAAAACATTACACATAAATTACAATTAAATACGTTTAGTGTTAAATAACATACTGTATTTAATGCACTTTTAAAATTTTTGAACATATCTGTAGTAAAACAACTGCCGTACGTACGCCCAATTGATCCATTTCTGGGCTCAGCTCGTGTCGCTGCGCGAAATATCCTTTAATCTATTATTTCTAGGGTAAATGTACTAACACATACCAGAGAATAAATAAAATAAAGAAAAAGGTCAGTATAACTGACTCGCTCACCCTCCAGGAGGGTGTCGGTATGAACACTAGGCGAGTGAGACCACTACCACGAGCCAAATACCAATAGAAATCTCCCACAACAAAAACCCTCCATGAGGAGAGCCGACCCACAGAGTGAGCAGCTCGTACTACTACTACTCCATCCCATGCTGCCGACTGCTGCGCCTCTAGTGGCCATCCTTTTCAGTTAGCACCTCACGAGCGGACGTGATATTTTTCCCTCTGTGTTTTTTGTGCCCTTTCGTTGGATTTTTCTATGATGGAGCGTGCAGCTATTGCAGCAGCTAAGTTAAGTACTCAGTATTTATGGTTAGTTTGTTTTTTCCGGCCCTCGGTCAGTATTTGCCGTTTTTTAGGTATAAATACGTACTCGGGGTCGGAAGCATGGCAGCATGGTTCTGCCGCGTGGTGGGTTCGTTCTCGGTCTCCCATACCTAGAACATCCCATTCTCTATGTACGCTCTATATTTATTATCCGTTTTACTTAGGGTACTGTCTACTCAGGTTTGTCATGCATGCATGTCTTTTACCTTATGTAGGCTTCTTCTTTCCAGACCCTAGTCCCGGCTCTTAGTATCGGCCTCTGACTAGCTTTGAGTGGTAGACTTTCCTTCGGGTTAGTCGTACACTCCTGGATTTTTTCTCCTACTTTATTGTTTTCTTTCTTTTATTTATTTTATTATACCATGTATTTTGTTATGGTTAGGTTAGTTGGGCGTCTGGCTTAGCCTAGGTCCTGGCTCCTTGAGCCTATGCTACCGCTCATCAGTTCGGTTGCTTCCCTATAGCATCTCTCTGATCAGTCGGTTTTGGTTTTGGCCCAGTGGGTCTCTATGCTACCGCTTTTCAGTTCAGTTGCTTCCCGATAGCATCTCTCTGATCAGTTGGTTGGTCCTAGGTTTAGTTGTCTTATTTTAGCCTTACCGTCTCGTGGTCACTACGCGATCACGAGACAGCCAGACGCCTGCCCAGTCCCCTTCCCCCCTCCTCCCGCTCTTCCATAGAGTCGGGGGAGGGTGGGGCAGTCTGCCCACGCTCGCTCCTCATACCCGAGCATGCCTCCCTCTCTCCCCCCAGGCGGAGGGGCCAGGGAGACGGGACAGACCCAGACTGGACGCGACCTCTCCGGCTTCTCGGTCCGGCCCGGTGGTGATGGGATGGGGGGTACTGGCCTT
Source organism: Macrobrachium nipponense (assembly GCF_015104395.2). Classification (NCBI taxonomy): domain Eukaryota; kingdom Metazoa; phylum Arthropoda; class Malacostraca; order Decapoda; family Palaemonidae; genus Macrobrachium; species Macrobrachium nipponense. Next base: position 47,805,280 of record NC_061087.1, read on the forward strand.
TCCCCCCATCCGTTGCTTCCTTGTCGCTCCGGTTCGCTCGAGCCTGTATGTCTCCTCGCTCTTCCCGACCTTGCTAGGTCTCCTCTCATGATCGGAGTCCTGGCATCTAGCGGGAATTTGTATGTCCACCCAGTAGGGTGGACCGGAACATACAGTGGGTCCATGCTAACCGTACCGTATTGCTGAGTTACTACACTCCGCTACGCACTGGACTTGTTCCGGTTCGTTTGAGTTTTAGGTTTAAGAGTTATTAGATTAACTATAAGTTTATCTTAAGTACCTTAAACCTTTTCCCCCCCTCCCCTACATGTTTTACCGGATTCTCCGGGATTATAGCCTATTCAGGCGGGGCAGGGGGGGGTTATGCTCAAAATTTTTCCGAGCTCCGGCATGCAACGGAGTTCTTCTGTCCTTTAGCCTGTAAGTGTTATTCTTTAAGATACTCATGTGTCTTCCCACTTACAGGCCACCAACTGTGAGCATCCGGGATGCGCCGCCACACTTCAGGACCCATGTGGACACGAAGTTTGCCGGTCCCATGCTCCATGCGCGACTCTGCACGGGGACATCCAGGTCTGGTACCATGAGACGTGTACCATATGTTACGATCTGGTGAGCCAGCTTTTAGAAGGGGTGAGTATTCCATCTCCGGTAGCTGCTCCGCCCTTTGTTCGTTTTAGTGCTTCCGCTTCTGTTTTAGTGCTTAAGTTTTCATCATCCACTTTAACTTAAGGCATCTAAGTTTAAGTTATATTTAAGTTTTAGTTTAAGTGATTCTTAAATCTAACCTGCGCCCTCTCTTCCAGGCGCCGGCAGTGAAAGATACCGCACTGGCAACCCTGCGGGCCTGGGTCGGCGGTTTTGGGAAGAACGCCGCCAAGAGTATGCCTTACATCTTGGAGAAGCGGTTGGCGCTGTTAATCTTCCCCGGAGGCAAGGCGACAGGATACGTCGACCCAGTAGAGGCGGCCCCTACTATCGCCTTCATCCAACAACAGCTGGCTGCCTCATTAACTGATCAAGACCAGGATATCTCCACAGACGTCGCGACTTTAAATATTAATGTAGAACCTATGGTAGGTGTAAACGACCTGTTGGTCGAGGTAAGTAGGGTGGACACCCAAGGGTCACCCTTGGGTGTGACTGTTTCTTCTACTCCTGCAACCTCTCCATCCTTCCAAGGGTTTACAGGTGATGAATTATATACTCCTCCTGACGCTTCGGTTAGACCTAAGGTCAAGGGTCAAGCAGTGAAATCCTTGTCTAAGACGTCGTCGTCGTCTAAGAAGTCGACTTCGGCGTCATCCTCCTCACGTAAGTCTCCGGCTGCGAATCCCGGAGCAGACAAGTCTAAAACTTCTAGCTCCGGCTCTAAGTCCTCGAGGAGTAAATCCTCCAGAGAGAGATCTCGCACCCCGGCAGAGTCACCAGTTCCGCTACCCTTGGTTCCGATTCAGAGCCACCCCTCCACCTCCGCAGCAGCTCCGGCCTTGGACTCCAACACTGGCCTGTTGCAACAGGTGGGCGACCTGGTTGGGTCCCTAAAGAGTAGCATGGAGCAAATGATCTCTCGTCTGTCGGATAGGATTACCTCCCAGGACTCCATTATAGCCGGACTGAGAGAAGTCCCTCTAGCCTCTCCTTCACTTTCCAATACGAGTGGAACTCAGCTTCCTCCGTATGACTCGCTACCTCCGTTCTCGATGAACAATCCATGGAGAGTAGCGTCATACGCCCCCTTCCAAGACGGTCTTATTTCCATACCGGAATTCGGAACTCGAAGGATAGAGGACTTCGAGTTCTTCCCGGTAGACCTCCAGCCTCCGTTCATAGGCTACGCTAGGCTTACAGCTTCAGCCATGGTTCGGGATGATAGGGTGCCTAAGGAGACAGTCCTCTATTCACGAGACCAGGCTCAGAGAGAATGGCTCAGATGTTTAGAGGACATGGATTGTTCCAATACCAGGATACAACCTTTCAAGAGTCCCTTTACCATTTTCACAATGGATGAGAGTACCCCGCTCCCGTTCCTGACAAAGATCGCGAGGTCTACCATCCCAGCGGCCCAGAAGGGGGACCCCATGCCTCAATTGAAGGAAGCAGATCCCACATCTCCGTTGCTCCCCTCAGCCGGAGAATTGTGGGAGGACTTGCCAAACACCTTCTCAGCTGGCAAACTCAAACCGGACTGTGCTATGGAGCAGTTTGGTGAAAAGCTACCCAGGCTCCCAGATAACCTTATTCAGGTTGAATTTGACGCAAAGTCGCGACTAGCCAGATCAATTAATTCTATGGCTATGTCCGAGGTAGCAACCATAGCTTATGGCTCAGAACCGCTTTTTAAGCTCATGACCAAAGCACTGACTCAAACGGTACAGTCGGATATGTTTGAGTTTGCCACTGCTAGAACGAATTGTCGGAAGCATGTCCTACAAGAGGCAACCATTCGACATGAACCGAATAGGTTGCTCTCGTCTAACATCTGGGGAGCAGATCTCTTCCCAGAAGCTATGGTGAAGGAAGTTCAGTCGGAGGCTACGAGGCTGAACCAGAGCCTTAAGGACCGTTGGGGCCTTACAGCTAAGAGGAGACAAGACCTAACACCTAAAGGTAAGGGTCGGGGGAAACCTAGGCGCTTCCATCCTTACCAGAAGAAGCAGTCACGCTTTCCTCAGCAAGTTCCAGCGGTGCCCTTAGTGCAAACAGCCCAACCTTCCACCTCTAAGGCTCAATCACAGCCAATTTATGTGATATCCCCTCAACCTCAGCCCTCCACCTCTTACGCCATCTCTCCAGCTTACAATCAAGCCTTCGAGAGTCAAGCTTCACAGAAGTATGACCGCTCAGGTAAGGGAGGCAGAGGTAAGCGTTCCTTTCGTGGGAGAGGATCGGGAGGCCCCTTTAACAGGGGGAAACACTTCAGAGGAGGCCGAGGCGGTTACCAGAACCAATGAAGAACTTCAGGTAGGAGGGAGGCTGTTCCACTTTCGTCACCGGTGGAACTTCAGCGAATGGGCTCAGAGCATAGTGTCAAAAGGCCTGGGTTGGAGCTGGTTGACGAACCCACCTCCATCCAGACCTTTCCGTCAACTTCCTTCCAAGGAATTGACAGAGTACGCAGAGGACCTCCTTCAGAAAGGAGCTATAGTAAGAGTCAAGAGATTAAAATTTCAAGGTCGCTTGTTCAGCGTGCCAAAGAAAGGCTCACAAAAAAGAAGAGTAATCTTAGACTTGTCCCGCTTAAACTTAGCCATCCCGCTGCGACAAGTTCAAGATGCTCACGATCTCACAGGTGCGGACCCTACTTCCCCTGTGGGGCCGTCACCACCTCTATCGATCTTACAGACGCTTACTATCATATCCCTATTGCAAGACACTTCCGTCCATATCTGGGTTTCAAGATAGGAGACCAGACATTCTCCTTCAAGGTAGTTCCCTTCGGACTCAACGTGGCACCCAGGGTGTTCACGAAACTAGCGGAAGTGGTAGTGCAACAACTCAGATCACAAGGGATTATGGTAGTAGCGTATCTCGACGATTGGTTGATCTGGGCGCCAACAGTCGAAGAATGCAACAGAGCCACACTGAAAGTGATTCAGTTCCTGGAATATCTAGGCTTCAAGATAAACAGGACCAAGTCAAGACTCACTCCAGAGTCAGACTTTCAGTGGCTGGGCATTCAATGGAATCTATCCTCCCATACTCTGTCGATTCCATCAACCAAAAGGAAAGAAATAGCGAAGTCAGTCAAGCAATTTCTAAGTCACAAACTGGCGTCAAGGAGAGCTCAGGAGAGGATCCTGGGTTCTCTCCAGTTTGCATCAGTGACAAACGTCTTAATGAAAGCCAAACTGAAAGACCTAACCAGAATCTGGCGCTCACGAGCAAATGTCAGGTCCAGGGACAAACTATCCTCAGTCCCTCTGATTCTAAAGAATCGACTTCAGCCGTGGGCGAAAGTCAAGAATTTGTCAGTGTCAGTACCCCTTCAGTTCCCTCCACCAGGGATTACCATCCACACAGACGCGTCCTTAAGCGGTTGGGGAGGGTATTCCCAGGTCCAAAAGGGGTTCAAGGAACTTGGTCACCTCAGTTCAGTCAGTTCCATATAAACGTACTGGAGGCAATGGCAGTGTTCTTGACTCTAAAAAGGTTGCGCCCACCAAAGTACTCCCACATAAAGCTAGTTCTGGACAGCGCAGTGGTAGTACATTGTATAAACAGAGGAGGCTCCAAGTCACGTCATCTAAATCATGTGATGGTAGCCATCTTCTCCCTGGCAGACAAGTTCAGTTGGCATCTCTCCTCCACTCACATAGCTGGAGTGAGAAACGTCATAGCAGACGCGTTATCCCGATCAGTACCCCTAGAGTCGGAATGGTCTCTGGACAACAGTTCGTTCCAATGGATCCTTCAAAGAGTCCCAGGGCTACAGGTGGACCTCTTCGCATCCCAAGCGAATCACAAGCTCCCCTGTTACGTAGCCCCCAACCTGGACCCTCTGGCCTATGCCACGGACGCCCTGGCTCTGGACTGGAACAACTGGAAGAAGATTTATGTCTTTCCTCCAGTGAATCTTCTCATGAAAGTGTTAAACAAACTCAGGACGTTCAAGGGTCAAGTGGCTCTAGTAGCCCCAGACTGGCCGAAGAGCAATTGGTATCCCCTAATTCTGGAACTGGGCCTTCGTCCTCTTCGGATCCCCAATCCCAGGCTCTCCCAGTCAGTACAAACGAAGACTGTGTTCGCTTCCTCAGGGATTCTCAAAACCCTAACTTTATGGATTTCATGAAGTTTGCGGCAAAAAGAGATGCGAATATTGACCCTCAGAATATTCTCTTCTTGGAATCCGATAAAAGGGATTCAACTTTGAGACAGTATGATGCTGCTGTCAAAAAGTTAGCAATCTTCCTGAGAGAATCTGATATTAGAATCATGACAGTTAATTCAGCGATATCCTTTTTCAGATCCTTATTTGAAAAAGGTTTAGCAGCTAGCACGATTACGACAAACAAGTCAGCCTTGAAAAAGATATTTCAATTTGGGTTCAACATAGACTTGACGGATTCCTACTTCTCGTCTATTCCTAAGGCATGTGCTAGACTTAGACCTTCTGTAAGGCCTACGTCAGTTTCATGGTTCTTAAACGATGTTCTAAAACTGGCTTCAGAAACCGATAATGACACATGCTCGTTTATAATGCTCTTAAGGAAACCCTGTTTTTATTAAGCTTAGCTTCAGGAGCAAGAATTTCAGAACTGTCGGCTTTATCCAGAGATCCGGATCATATTCAATTCCTTCCCACAGGGGAAGTACTACTTTCTCCGGAACGTAGCTTTAGCAAAGAATGAAGATCCTTGATGAGGTGGGAACCTTGGAAGGTACTACCCCTTCCACAAGATGTATCTCTTTGCCCAGTTACAACCTTACGAGCCTTTCTGTCCAGGACCTCCTCATCCTCTTCGGGTCCCCTCTTTAGGAGGGAAAAAGGTGGAACTTTATCCATTAAAGGCATCAGGCAACAAGTCCTGTACTTTATTAAGCAAGCCAATCCTGACTCTTTCCCGAAAGCACATGATGTCAGGGCAGTAGCCACCTCAATTAATATTTCCAACACATGAACTTCGATGAGTTGAAAAAGTATACCGGATGGAAATCGCCGACAGTGTTCAAACGCCATTACCTTAAGTCCTTGGAAGCTCTGAAATTTTCAGCAGTAGCAGCGGGAAACATAGTTTCCCTGATTCTAGTTAATTTATAGTAGAAGATTCAGTCTCCTTTCTACCTGCTTCACCCAACAGTTCGTCTATTCCTACCGTGTTCATTTACATTCACCTGTGTCTTAGCTGCTTTGATGATGATGTAGTGGGTGCCCCTTATTTTTTGCTAGGGGACAAACTCACAGATGATTATGGATTTTGATCTCATGGATGTTACCCCCTTATTTTTATGCTAGGGGATACATCTCATTTATAATGATTACGGGTTTTGTATATTAAGTCATATGCATTCCTTACATATTATCATGGTTGTTTATTTGCTCATTTTTAATTGCTGTTATATATTTTGATACATGCCTTTACACAGATACTATTTTGTTACATGTAAGCCAATTTACCTCTGTACATATGTAATTATACCTTATGATAAAGAAACCATGTTTATAATTAAGGGTAATTTTAAGCATATTTCTATTTTTGTATCAACTGGTGTATTTGTATCTTTTTAGCAATTATACTCTTTTTTGTATTTACTTTATTTTTTATTTGAGACCTATTCTGTTTTATTTTATTTCTTTTGTTACAATCTTGTGCTATTTCTCTGGTACGATTTCGCGCAGCGACACGAGCTGAGCCCAGAAAAGGGATTTTGACGTAAGGAAAAATCTATTTCTGGGCGATTGGCTCGTGTCGCCAGCGAAATCCCACCCTACCCATCCCTTCGCCCAAGATTGTCTGCTAACTTCAGGATGGCCACTAGAGGCGCAGCAGTCGGCAGCATGGGATGGAGTAGTAGTAGTACGAGCTGCTCACTCTGTGGGTCGGCTCTCCTCATGGAGGGTTTTTGTTGTGGGAGATTTCTATTGGTATTTGGCTCGTGGTAGTGGTCTCACTCGCCTAGTGTTCATACCGACACCCTCCTGGAGGGTGGAGCGACGTCAGTTATATGACCTTTTTCTTTATTTTATTTATTCTCTGGTATGTGTTAGTACATTTACCCTAGAAATAATAGATTAAAGGATATTTCGTTGGCGACACGAGCCAATCGCCCAGAAATAGATTTTTCCTTACGTCAAAATCCCTTATTACAGAAGGTTGACTGAGTGTCATAGGCTAGGCTAGGTACATGGTATGTACTGTAAGGGGTAGTCATAATTGTTGTTGCTAATAATAAAACATTGGAAATCAAAACTAATTTTTACAGCAAATTAAAATATTAGAAATAAGCCAAATTTTTTTATCATAAACATTCTGTAAGTTTTATTAGCTAGCTTGTGCCGTGAGCAGACGTAAACATACCATCATACAGTCTATTGAAATACTGTATACAAAATCACTTTAAAATATCTGTCAATACGTGTTATGATATTTAATTTTTTTTATATCTTGTAAAATAGGGGCACTTTTCAAGCTGCTTTATGTTTTATAATGTGACATCATTATCAGTGAAGTAATATCTATTGGAAGTAGATCCACGTAAATTGGAAAGAATCCTGATAGTAAGGATAACTTGGGAACTATCGATTCTGCAAAAGCCTTTAATTTGATTATGAAATACTACCAAGAAAATATTACCCCTTAGTAAACAAGGGTCAGAGTCAAACGCGACTGGGAACTACGAATTATGAGCATTATAAGTCAAGCACGACTGGGAATTACGAATAATGAGCAGACTGCAAAATATTTTGGCAGGCAAAAGCACTGTCTGAATTAGACAAAATCACACATAGCAATTCATTTAATATACTACGTTTATAAGTAAAGTAGCTGCAATTCATAACTCGTCTTTCTTTTGCAAATTAAGTTCCATTTGGCATCTAAAGACAGTGATCATATTGGTAAAATGAAATCGGCTGATAGTTTAAGAATGTTAACTAAATGAGAAGGCCAATGGCAGATCGCTTTGTGCGTATTATAATTTGATAATTTGGTAATAACACATGAAATATGATTTGATACAGTAAAACAAGGGTTTTATTAAAATGATGTTCAGAACTGGTGAAATCACCCTTAATGCTTATACAATCAAGTATTGTGCAAGTTTTAAACTCAACTTTGTTAATTTACAAGAAAAAGTATCTCAATTACATCTCTTCTACCAGCCAAGTGTAATGGCAATGAAGATATCGATAGTACTCAATCAGCCAAGATTTTGAGAATGGAAACAATATCGAATGCAAATGGTGTACAAAGACAATGCTTATATTCTGTAATATATGTTTAACTTTTTCAAATTATTATTTTCTCCAGAAAATCTTTATGTTTAGGCTTATAGATCTTTTCAGTTTTTAGAATTACAGATATACTATAGAGATCGTACACCTGTAACAAAGTGAGAACTCGCTCATCCTAAAGTCTAATTATGGTAATTATCCACAGTAATTGCTGTTATTACAGTTGTTTTGTTTACACTATCAAAAGTTGTATCACTAGTAATTCACATGAATAACCTACAGTTTTTGTTTTGTTTACAGTGTTGATAGTTGTGACTGTAGTTAACTATTGACACAACTATCGACTTAGTCTATAGTCTATCTTTAAAAATATAGGGCAGGATTTTAAGGTTATCACAGAATGCCTCTTTCATAATAATTATCAATAATCTTCTTAAGTTCAGTTGTGGTTCTTATTATTTTCCTCACCAAATGGGCATGGGAACAATGCCTACTAGCCACAACTGACCGAACCACCTTTGCTTAAAAAATCATATGATTCATTGGGTTGGATTCTAGTTTTTTGCTTAAGCTCAGATATATAAGTATATATATATATATATATATATATATATATATATATATATATATAAATCCATAAATAAAAATATATGCCACGAAGGAAAATAAACAACGGAGTATCCACGAGACCTTTCAATGTTCAAACGTCCTTTACTAAGCAGATAAAAACTGCCATACATGAGGAGAAGACAATACAAGAAGATTCGTATAACTGACAGATAGGGATTATAAAGAGATTAGTACCTAGAATCCGACACACCTGGAAGATGAGTAACCTTCCCAAACAAGCATAAACAATGGATGCAATTAAAAGTTTTAAGACAATCATCTCAGATACAAGGACAAGACAATTAAAGGTGACAGCTATTCAGAACTTTGGTAAACAAAAACTATGTTCACAATACATTTTAGACATACATTACAACGAAGATAACTCTAAGGCAACAAATTTTTATTTAAGTCTGTAATTATATCATTGAGGTCATTCTGAAACATGTTACAAATACAAGGGTCTAAATGAAAAAGGCCATGACTAACATTGAAATTACAATGAAAAGTAAGTTGTGTTAAAGCAGATTCTAAAAGATTTCGTGATAAGACATCTCTTGACCTTGCAATTACTGAACTACCAACCCAATTTATTCGGTGGTTGTTTTCACTTAAGTGAATGAATATTGCATTAGATGTTTGCCTAGTTTTTACAGAATATTTATGCTGGCTTAGCCTTACTTCTAGGCCCTTGCTAGACTGTCTGAGATAAAATGAGGGGCAATCCATACATGGAATTTTATATATTATGTTGTTGCTTTCTCTGGGGCCATTTTTTATTAATATTCATTTTAGTGTGTTATTATAGGAAAAAACAACGTTGACATTAAAAGCTTTTAACAATAATTTAATGGTTTTAAATCTGTTAAGATAGGTAAACTGAGAATGTTCTTAGAATTTTCTTTCTGCGTGTTATTTACACTATAAAACTTTTTGCGGGCTATATTATAACAAATATCTAATATATGTGAAGGATAGCATAAATCTTTCCCTATTTTTATGTATTCAATTTCTGGATCCAAATATTGTGGACTGACAATGTGCAATGCCCGTAAAAACATAGAAGAAAAAAATTATATTTTATGTTAAGATGGTGGCCTGAGAAGAAATGAACACAAGTTAAGTTGTTGGTCGGTTTCCTATAAATACTGAATTTACATTGAAATGGTTCTCTATGTATCAAAACATCTAAGAAAGGGAGGCAATTGTCTTCTTCTAATTCTAGAGTAAACTTAATCGATGGTACCTGGTTATTTAATTTAGAGAGTAAATCATTTACATCAATACCGACAGGCAGAACAGCTAAAATATCATCAACATAACAATACCACTTTACAGGAATATAAATGATATTAGGTAAGTAGCGTTTTTCAAAGAATTCCATGTACAAGTTTGAGAGGAGTGGCGATGAAGGATTTCCCATTGCCATGCCAAATATTTGTTGATAAAATTCACCATTGAATATAATCTTACAATCACAAATGCACAAACTCGTGAGTGAAATAATGTGACTTATAGGTAGAGGTAATTCATGCTTAGTTAGTTCATTACTAAGATATTCTAAAATAGAGTCTATAGGGACTTTAGTAAAAAGAGAACATACATCAAAACTAATGAATCTATCAGTAGGGCAAAGAGCAATTTTGTTTAATTTATCAACTAAAACTAGAGAATTATATATATGAGAATCGGAGATGGTTCCAAGTAACAGGGACAAGATCTTAGCGATATATTTCGAAAGTTTATATGAAATTGAACCAACAGTACTGATAATAGGCCACATAGGGTTATTTTCTTTGTGCGGTTTGACTAATCCGTACAAGTAAGGTAGCGAAGGAGATTTGACTGACAATTTGCCTAGTAGTTCTGTTCTATCTTTAAGGATATTTTTCACTGTGCTATTGAAGTTTTTTATGACTTGATCAAGGGGATTTTTTGTTAGTTTTTTATAAGTCACATCATGATCTAGTAGGGCTTGCATACGTGAGATGTAGTCAGCTTTATCTAAAATTACTATACTATTTGACTTATCAGCTTTTGTAATGTGGATAGTGTTGTCCTTTTTAAGATCGGTCAAACTTTTCTTATAGCGAGCAGGGAAGTTACTTTCATGCTTAATGTTGGCAGCTCTGTAAACAATACCTTTTATCATGTCAACATGATTTTGAGGAAGATCACAATATTTTTCAAATTTACTTAGGGGTGACGCAATCATTAAAGCAGAAGGTCTACTTGTTATAAAGAAAGATGAACCATATCCAAGCGCACTCACAACATTTTCCCTTATTTGTTGACTGGATAAGTTAACAACACAATCTTGACGTGCACAGTTAGTCCAATCACTGCTATCAATAAGATTTTTTAGTTTTCTGTCGAGTTTCCTTTTCAGGGCATCTGTAGTCCTACATAGTTTTTCGTAAATTTCCCGTCGCAGCGAGTCCTTCCAATCAGCCGGGATGGAATGATTGAAAGAGATCCTTGTTTTTTCCAGTTCCTTGAATTTTTCCTTCTCTTTTTGCTTGGCGGCTGCTGTGTGCTGTTTCAATAGCATAGCACTAAATTCATTGAATGGGTGATTGTCATACCTTTTTAGACGGCGTGGCAGCAAGGATTTAGGGAGCACTTGTTCAGAAAGGCACTTCTTCAAGAACTTAAGACGAATTCTGGTTGAATGTGCAGCCACAAGAGACTTGGAGAAGGTAGTGACGACACATTTCAAAAGAGGAAACAGAATAGCAAAAGTAAACGTGGCCCTCATTATGTATAACTGAATCACGAAAGTTAGGAACGTGATAAATCCATAAATAAAGATATATGCCACAAAGGAAAATAAACGACAGAGTATCCGCGAGACCTTTCGACGTTTAAACGTCCTTTACTAAGCTGTCACCTATAATCCTTTAATTGTTTTGTCCTTGTATCTGAGATGATTGTCTTAAACTTTTAATTGCACCCATTGTTTATGCTTGTTTGGGAAGGTTACTCATCTTCCAGGTGTGTCGGATTCTAGGTACTAATCTCTTTATAATCCTTATCTGTCAGTTATACGAATCTTCTTGTATTGTCTTTTTCCTCATATATGTCTGTTCACATGCTTAGTAAAGGACGTTTAAACGTCGAAAGGTCTTGCGGATACTCCGTCGTTTATTTTCCTCCGTGGCATATATCTTTATTTATATATATATATATATATATATATATATATATATATATATATATATATATATATATATATATATGTATATATGTATATATGTATAATATGTATATATGTATATAGTATATATATATATATATATATATATATATATATATATATATATATATATATATATATTATATATATATATGTTTATATATATATATATATATATATATATATAGATATATATATATATATACTATATATATACATATATATATATATACATATATATGTATACTATACATACATATATATATATATATAGTATATATGATATATATATATATATATATATATATATATATATATATATATATATATATATATATATATATATATATATATATATATATATATATATATATATATATATATATATGATATATATATATATATATATATATATATATATATATGATATGTATATATATATATATATATATATATATATATTATATATATATATATATAAAATTTATATATCTAGTATTAGATATATTATATATATAATATATATATATATATATATATATATATATATATATATATATATATATATTATATATCTATATAGTTACGTATGGGCTTGTGGCTTGAGACCCAAATATGTAAATGGAAATATTAAAAGGAAAATGCAGGATATCTTAATTCTAACTTACCTTTAAAGGATTAGTTGGGTTATGTTTACTATAGAGAAGGTCGCCATTAAAAACCAGCTGATTAATCTACATTACATTTATTTACACGACAGTTGAAAAACAAAGCAACTGGGCCGCACGTGGACCCCTCTTGTCTCTCACAAGGGGAGAGCTGGCTAAAATCAAGATTAACACCAATGCTGGTTTCCAAAATTACTCAAGTTATCTTGCGTTAAGGCAGCACTTGCCGGCGGGGAGACTTGGACATGTGACTCAGCAAATCTGGAAAAATTCCCAGATTAGATACAAAATGAAAGGAAGACTTCTTGCACAAGTTACGGTTATTCAGTTTTATCTAACACACTGGGGGAAGGAACTCTAGTGTTTAAATGAGGTATGCAATGAAGACTTAAGCTTTAACAAGTCACAAGGGGAAGCACATGGCCCGATGAGGACAAAGGGATTTAATTGTAAAAGTGATACAAAGGAGATTTGAAAATGAAATAAGCAAGAGTCCTCTTGGAGAAACAGAGCTGGTTGGGGTTTTGCACTTTCTAGATGTACTTTTAATCCTTGAGGCTTGAACATGTGTTGTGATATGAAGGTGGTCCAACCAGCGTGTGACGACAAAGGCCTGACTTCCAGTCAGAATAGAGAAGGATACGTCTATCATCCTGTAGTTACTGGCGTCGACTGAGTCAGAAGCTGGATGTTTTGGAATCGCATGGATTTCACACATAGCCTCCGGCATTGTCTGAAAAGTACAAACAACAACCAGCGAATTTGGAAGGGAAAAGAGGTCTTATGTTAGGAATCCCCAAAGCCCATATAGAGGCCTAGCTAATCCCGTGACCTGCCTGTCTTACTCTAAGCTCCAGCCTAAACGGAAATTCCTTTCCCTCGGCCTACCTCGTGTTTCTCTCCCAAAATCAGCTGATTAGGAGAAAATTGGCTGCTCATCTAGAACTAAAATAAGACTGAATTATATTGTGAAGTCGAGGCGTTCAATATCTGTAAATATATATATATATATATATATATATATATATATATATATATATATATATATATATATATATATATATATATACGTACATACACGCACACACATACATACATACATACATACATACATACAGGCAGTCCCCGGCTTAAGACAGGTTCTGTTCTTGAGACACGTCGTAAGCTGAAAATCATTGTAGGCCAGAAAATCGTCAAAAATCCTGAGAAAACCTTACTTTTAATGCCTTAGGTGTATTAAAAACTATGTAAACTCCATTATTATTGCATTTGTAACTAAAAAAGCCTTCAAATATTGATTATTTTGCATTTTTGGAGTCATATTTCTTCTGTCAGATTGGTGTCAAAAACGTTGTAACCCTGGAACATGCGTTGTAAAACTGGAAATAAGGTGTGTGTGTGTGCACAGAGGTAGAGGAAATATATATACAAATTCTTGCAGCAGTAATTCTTAATTTCATTTATGTACATTTTCAGGCGCATCTTCCGGTCACTCCGACGGTCACACACACTGATGTCTCAGCCTGCAATTGATGTGAAACCCATTCCAAGGGAAGAACTTGTTCCACAATATGTAGAAAAGCTGAAAGACTCAGAGCTTGGATTTAGAAGAGAATATGAGGTTAGTTAAAGTAAAATCTGTTTATTTAAAATTTAATTGACAAAATCTCTTTCAAATATAAACTAGTACATACATTAAATTCAAAAATTGTGACTTAACAGAAAGGAGCATGTGCCTAATGAAAAAGGCTTTGGAGTTTGACATGTATTTAGAGTACTTTTGTTCATAGTAGATATGCAAGGGCTTAGGTACCTTATTCAATTTTAATGTGAGAAGCATTTGGTTATTATAAAACTCGTCTGTTATTTTGAGTTTTTTTTTTTTTTTTTTTTTTTTTTTTTTTTTTTTTTTTTTTTTTTTTTTTTTTTTTTTTTTTTTTTTTTTAGTCACAGCATTAAGAGATTTGTTTTATGGAGAATATTTACATTGTAATTTCAGGATTTTTCTCATGCATGCTTCTCTCCATGTTTCCATTTTTCTTTTAACTTTATCACTTATGGGTGACTAATATAGGCGTGATCCAACTTGATATTCTTTGTGCACTTGTAATATATGTTTATCTATCTTAAATAGTTTTAGATTTTTATTGTATAATTACTTCATTTATCTTTTCTGAGAGAGAGTTTTTATTGAAAACATGATACTACATCAGTAATTTTTCTATATTTTTTTTATTGAAATAAGTAGGTAATTTTTCTCATTGTGCTATGGAAAGCGAATGAAGGCTTCATCATGAGCAGGTTTTTTGGCAAATTTTTTTGTGGGAAAGTGCAAAATATTCCGATATCACAAACCATTTTGTTACATAAACTTAATTTGGGACTTTGTATGCCATTGTATAGAGCAGTTATTCAACTGCCAAATGAAATGAAATTGAGCAGTCTACATTGAAAATTGTTGTAGGTATAAGTATTTGAACAAAGAAGGTATAAAAGTTACTCTTCTTACAGACCATATGACCTAGTTTGTCATTTATTTGTTCATATTTTCTTTGCTATAATTACAACTTTTGCCATTGCAATTACTAGGTAATTTATTTTGCAATGCCAAAAGTTGTAATTATAGCAAAGAAAATATGAACAAATAAATGACAAACTAGGTTATATGGTCTGTAAGAAGAGTAACAGTCACCCATGCAGTAAGAGCAAAAACTTTTATACCTTCTTTGTTCAAATACTTGTACCTCCAACAATTTTCAAGGTAGACTGCTCAATTTTATTTCATTTGGCTGTTGAATAATTGCTCTATACAATGGCATACAAAGTCTCAAAAAAAAGTTTATGGATAAATAGCAAAAACTTTATATAACTAGGTTTTTTCACAAACGTTTATTTGGGGAATGCAAAATTTTCTTGTATTTAATAATTTCCACTTGTTACTCCACCTGCATAAAAGTTAATTTGGGGTATTTTTTATGCCATTGTATAGAGAAATAATTTTGCTGCAAAGTGAAACAAAGTGAGTGGTCTACCTTGAAAATTGTCAGAACTACGAGTCTGAACAAAAAAGTTATAAACATTTATGCTTACCCACCGAGTTTATATAATTTACTCCATTTGTTATGGTTTGCTAAAAATGACATTTTTTTTAGTTTTTGGATTGGTAAAGGTTAGTTTTCATTTTCAGAACACTTGGAATTTCTTTTAGTTTCCAAGTCCAGAATACCAGGAATTTCTTTTTCTTTCCAAGTCCAGAGCACCAGGAATTTCTTATTGTTTCTAAGTCCAGAATACCCTGAATTTCTTTTTGTTTTCAAGTCCAGAACACCAGGAATTTTCTTTTTGTTTCCAAGTCCAGAACACCAGGAATTTTCTTTTTGTTTCCAAGTCCAGAATACCCAGAATTTCTTTTTGTTTCTGAGTTCGGAATACCCTAAATTTCTTTTTGTTTCCAAGTCCAGAACACCAGGAATTACTTTTTGTTTCCAAGTCTGGAACACCAGGAATTTTTTTGTGTGTTTCCAAGCCCAGAACACCAGGAATTTCTGTTTCCAAGTCCGGAACACCAGGAATTTATTTGTTTCCAAGTCCAGACAGGAATTTCTTTTTTGTTTCCACGTCCAGAACACAAGAATTTCTTTTTTGGTTCCAAGTCAAGAACACTGTGAATTTCTTTTTGTTTCCAAGCCAAGAACACCAGGAATTTTTTGTTTCCAAGTCTGGAACACAAGAATTTCCTTTTTGTTTCATAGCCCAGAACACCAGGAATTTCCTTGTTTCCAAGTCCAGAACACCAGGAATTTCTTATTTGTTTCCATGTTCAGAACACTGATTTTCTTTTTTGTTTCCAAGTCCAGAAAACTTTGAATTTCTTTTCGTTTCCAAGCTGAGAACACCAGGAATTTCTTTGTTTCCAAGTCCAGAACACAAGAATTTCCCTTTTGTTTCCAAGCCCAGAACACCAGGAATTTCTTTTTTGTTTCCAAGTCCAGAAAACTGTGAATTTCTTTTTGTTTCCAAGGCTGGAACACCAGGAATTTCCTTTTTGTTTTGAAGTCCAGAAGACTGAATTTCTTTTTGTTTCCAAGCCCAGAACACCTGGAATTTCTTTTTTTGTTTTTAAGTCTAGAAGAATGAATTTTTTTTTTCCCAAGCCAAGATCACCAGGAATTTCTTTTTGTGTCCAAGTCCAGAACACCTTGAAATTCTTTTAGTTTTCAAGTCCAAAACACCCGGAATGGTTCTTAGTTTTGTAGTCCAGAACACCTGGAAGTACTTTTTGTTTTCAATTCCATAACATTAGAAATTTCTTTTAGTTTTCAAGTCCAGAACATCTGGAATGTGTTAGTTTTCAAGTCCAGAACACATTGGAATTTCTTTATTTTCAAGTCCAGAGCATCAGGATTTTTTTTTTTTTAGTTTTCAAGTCTATAACACCTGGAGTGTCATTGTTTTCAAGTCCAGAACCTCTGGAATTTCTTACACTTTTCCAGGATAATTTCAGGTCCTTTTGACATGACACTGAAACTTATGTTCATATCCTGGGTCAAGTTTCATTCCTGAAACAACCAGTGGGAGCTGAATTGGATTGCCAGTCCTCTGATAGTGATCAGATCACAGTTATCAACATAATTATCTCAATTGATACTCTGTTGGATGAGGGAAATACTCCCTGTAATTAGCCCTTGTAGTATGCCAGGGGTGAGTGTTTGTTCTTTCTGGCCACCAAGATGGATATTTGGAATTATTGTATTCATGTAATACTTAGCTTCATAAAGCAAGGTTGGTGTACACTAGTCTCTCAATAATTTTTAAAGTGAAACCAAGAATCTGGGCAATCGTAGACAAATAAAAAAGAAAGTAATTATTTAAAGGTAACTCAAATGCTTCCCCAATTATAGATAATAAGTAATAATAAAACATTTACTTATGTAATTCATAAAAATCTTACCAATATTACTAAATACATTCAGTAAAGATATGTAAACAGGCTCCAGAATAGGTTCATCTTCGAGAACCTCACAGTTCCTCAAAGATAATGAGCTCATGATGCTATAGTTACACCACAAAAATCTCACTGACTCAGTTGTCTGCTACTATTATAATTATTAAGATTGTTCTAGATAACTGCAATTCAGGGTGTGACCTTTCTCCGCTGTAGCGGGATTGTAAGTAGAAGCTGGTCCTCTGGGTTTTTCCTTTGGGAAATGTGGCTGGTGTGGAAGAATCTGAAAATCTAGGTGTGGCCTTTTGCCAGTGTGGATGGAGTGAAAAAAAGAAGCTGGAATTCTTGTTTTGACCTTTTGGCAATGTGAAAATAGTTGATGAAGTAGCAAGAATCCTTGGCTTGATATTTGGTCAATGAGGAGTGAGTGGTAAGATTAACAAGTATATTAAGTTTGACCATTTGGCAATGTGGAAGGAGAAGCTGGAATTCTGGGTTTGATCTCTGTTCAGTGTGGAGGGAGTGGAAGGAGAAGCTGGAATTCTGGGTTTGAATATGGGCATTGTGGAGAGAGTGGAAAGAGAAGTTGGAATTCTGGGTTTGATCTTAGGCATTGTTTTGAGAGAGTGGAAAGAGAAGTTGGAATTCTGGGTTTGATCTTGGACATTGAGAATAGAGTGGAAAGAGGAGTTGGAATTCTGGGTTTGATCTTGGGCATTGTGGAGAGAGTGGAAAAAGAAGTTTGAATTCTGGGTTTGATCTTGGGCATTGTGGTGAGAGTGGAAAAAGAAGTTGGAATTCTGGGTTTGATCTTGGGCATTGTTGAGGGATTGGAAAGAGAAGTTGGAATTCTGGGTTTGGATATGGGAATTAAGGAGAGAGTGGAAAGAGAAGTTGGAATTCTGGGTTTGATTTTGGGTATTGTGGAGAGAGTGGAAGGAGAAGTAGGAATTCTAGGTTTGATTATGGGCATTGTTGAGAGAGCATAAAGAGAAGTTTGAGTTCTGGGTTTTATCTTGGACATTGAGTTAAGAATGGAAAGAAAAGTTGAAATTCTGGGTTTGACCTTCAGGCATTGTGGAGAGAGTGGAAGGAGAAGGTGGAATTCTGGGTTTGATCTTGGGCACTGTGGAGAAAGTGGAAAGAGAAGTTGGAATTCTGGGTTTGATATTGGGCATTGTTGAGACAGTGCAAATAGAAGTTGGAATTCTGGGTGTGATCTTGGGCATTGAGGAGAGAGTGGGAAGAGAAGTTGGAATTCTGGGTTGGTTTTTGGGCATTGTGGAAAGAGCAACTGGAATTGTGGGTTTGATCTTGGACATTGAGCAGAGAGTGGAAAGAGATCCTGGAATTCTGGGATTGACTTTTGAGCAGTTTGGAGAGATTGGAAAGAGAAGCTGGAATTCTTGGTGTGACCATTAATCATTGTGGAGAGAGTGGAAAAAGAAGCTGGAATTCTAGATACAACCCTTAGGCATTGTGGAGACAATGGAAAGGGAAGTTCTAATCCAGGGCTCGACCCTTTTGCAGTGTGGAACAAGTGGAAAGAAAAGCATTAATTTTGTTGCTGACCTTCTGGAAGTGTACAGTAGGTACCTTGACCTACGAGTTTAATTCGTTTCGTGGCTGAGCTCGTAGCTCAACTTACTCGCATGTCAAATAAATTTTTCCCATTGAAAATACTTAAAATGCCCTTCATCCATTCCAACCCTCAAAATGCCACCCTACAATTCTATGTTTTATGTTACTAGATAAGGAAAATACATTTCTAAATCACAAATATTGTAGAAAAATATAATAGAAAGAATATGCTAAGATATACTAATAAGGTTTTATACAGTGTTGAGGTAGTGTTCAAGTTACGATAATTTTTCTTATGATAATCCGATTTTACAAGAGATCACATTACAATAGCCTAACTTTATCCCATCTTCTATTATATAAGTTCAAAAACAGCAAAAGAGAATGAAGAAAGTATTGTTTTAACATTATACTCATTGTGTAAATGTGTACAGCCATGAACAGCGGAACGAGACAACTTTTTGTGCTAAGTACAATCGAATTGGATAACAACATCCGTTTGGCTTGTATTTCAGCCATTGTACGATAGTAAACAATTACCGAAATTGTTATAAAAAATTACATTGTAATAACTCTATTTACCTTAGATCAAAGATCAACATGGAAACATAATGTTAAATGCAAACCAAGTTGTAGCTGAAGTTGAGGAAACTGTTCAAGCTGCTAATGACTATTATCGTGCATTGGCAACAAGGATAAAACTCCTGTAAATATATGCTATCAAACAGAACCGTAGATAAAATTGAGAGAAAATCTTTTTACAAAACTACTGTGATTGAAAGAACACATTTTACTGTTGTTTTTGCGCCAATATCAAATAAGTAACGTAAAGCTCACATTATGATGAAATAAAGTGAAAATAGCAAACGGAATCACAATTTTTTTCTCAATAATCTTGCCGCCAACGTAATGTCAATCACAGAGAGATGTATTCAAGTCATATTTTGACTTAAAAACTTAAAAACACGTTGTATAATGAAAAATGACCTTGTCTCATATAAGTCAATTATGTAGATATTCGTTTATGCTAACTAGAAGCAAGAAATATTGCTCAGAATTGAGTTAAATATGGTGAATCAAACTTTCATTTGCCATCAGCTGATTTCCAGACCAAAAACATTGACCTCTATGTTAGTAGTATTCTGTAATACAATATGAGAATACATACAATATTATTGGATAAATTGAAGTAATGTATAAGTTTATAAAAGTCATGGAAAAGATGCATATTTACTTTTTCTTCTTTGCTTATCTTATTTTTTGTCACTATGTCATCTACGTAGCAGCGGCATCTCGAGCTCATACCTCAATTTTTTGCTTGTGTAACAAAGCAAAAAATCGACAGAGTGGTGTCTCGTACCTCGGAAAACTCGTATATCAATTCACTCATAGGTCAAGGTAACACTGTAGTTATTTTGGTCAGCCTTGCATTATCATTCATTGAAATTTAATAGTTTAATACTGAATAGACAGTGAAAGCTTTGAAGTGTCAAAGGAAATGTAGTAACAATGGTTTCGGATGTCTTACAAGGGTTTGCAGGGTGTCTAGATCATTTTTTTAAAGGTTATTTTCCATGTAAGTGATGAATCATTAAATGAATTAAAATATAATGTGTGGTTTTACTGTATGTTTCCACTGAAGACTAATACCAATTCATTTTCAGTCTCTTCCCGAGAAGTTCTATGACCGCACAAGTCGAGCATCAGATATGATTGAGAATGCACAAAAGAATCGTTACCCAGATATCAAGGCATATGATCAAACACGGGTGAAGTTAACACAGATAAATGGAGCAATTGGTTCAGATTACATCAATGCAAACTATGTATTAGGATACAAAGAACGCAAGAAGTTCATTTGCGCTCAAGGTGAGTACATTCATGATTTTGTTAGCATTTTATAAGTAGACAGACCACCCTAACCTCTGAGCTCATTATTTTCCATGAATATATCTATAGATAGCTTCTTTTAATAAAATTAAAATTATGGATGACTGCAAAAAATCTCCTAAAGAGTCTGCAAAGTAAAACAACAGTTTTTCTTATATGGAGTGTAAGTAAAATTTTAATAAAACAGTCTTGTGGAATCTCTCTCTCTCTCTCTCTCTCTCTCTCTCTCTCTCTCTCTCTCTCTCTCTCTCTCTCTCAAAACTTGATATTGGGAAAAAGGAGACTTTATGTCATACAGTGTACGAGCTAAGTTTAAAAAGAACACAAATAAAATAAAAGCTGAAGAAAAAATAAAAAGCTTCCAAGATAATAAATGCAAAACTATCTAACTGTTACAAATTACTATAAGATGAGTTACTGTTTGATCAGTGGTTACTAACCATTGATCAAGCAATAACTTGTTAAAAATTTTCCATGCTGTAAACTAAGCTAACTTACACAGCAAGCATACATAGTTGTGTAATTGATTCAAAAACCAATAAAGCAATCATTATCGTAGATAAAAATGCAAGAATAAAGCAGAAAACCAAAAGTAATCTAACCTACACAGCTGTGTATGTGAAGCAAAAAAAGACAGGAAATCAAGAATATCTAATAATAAAGTGCCTTAGTGGCGTGGTCAGTATGGTGTTGGTGTGCCACCTCGTTGGCCGCCTGTTCAATTCTTGGGCATTCCATTGAGGAATGAGAGATGTGTATTTCTGGTGATAGAAGTTCACTCTCAACGTGGTTCGGAAGTCACGTAAAGCCGTAGGTCCCGTTGCTGAATAACCACTGGTTCCATGCAACGTAAAAGCACCATACAAACTGGTTTTTATGAGAGAGTAGTTTGCATTGGTCTATCAGTACTAAGTTTTCAAAATTTTCCAAATAAACTTCCCAAGTCATTTAATACTCATTTTTCCCTTTTACTAGTCATTTTCATCAAAGCCTATTTCAACAAAAGAAAAAAAAAAATAAATCAAATGCCAACAGTTAGTCAAAACAAGTTAACCTAGAAAAAAATTCTTACTTCATATTCAGCAATGACGGATTTCAAGTTGTCGACTGCTGCCAAAATGGAAGTTGCTTTTTAGTTTTGATAAAATAGGTCTTCCTCTTCGACTTGTAGGTAGATGAATACATGATACGGCTGATCAGTATATACTTCGCAGATCTGGATAATATGTATGGCAATGATGATGAAATTGATCATTCATACACACTGCACTATGATGTCACAAATGTGTGAGGGAGAGCCTTCGTCTTAGCTAATGGCTGAGCTGAAGCCTTCAGAATACACTTCACAGATCTGAATATGTAATACCTATGGCGTTAATGATGATACTGATCATTCAGAATACACTTCGCAGATCTGAATGATACATATGACGATGGTGATGATACCGATCATTCATACACACTGCACTATAATGGCATAAATAATTGAGGCAGAGCCTTCCGTCTTAGCTAATGGCTGAGCAAGAAATCTTTCTCTCACATTCCCCCTTGGAGGAATAATAGAGTTTTCACTCCAAGCATTCCCCCCAGCCCTTCTCTCAGATACCAGCGAACACCCCCCACACCTTACATACTTTAAAAGACAATAGATTTGATACGTTTTGTGGCGCGTGACTCGCAGATTTTGAATGGTTTCGCAGATACAGAAAATCTATTTTTGAGAACTAGCGACCACATAAAAGGGGAATGGCACAATTCGAACATGCATAATTCGGAACCGGACTGTACTTACTTGAGCAGGCATAGACCCATTGTAGCCAAGTGGGCAATCATTTCTATTGCTTTTTAGGCTGAAATATTTATGTAAAATCTACTGGTCACTTTTTTTAAAGATGCATATATGTATATGAGAGGGAGTAGACTTTTAATCCTTCCCATGGTCGGGTCAGCAACATGACCTCTTTGTGATTATGGGACATGGTTTTGTTTCCCATTACAATTTCTTAAAAAAAATTACTTGAACTTGGATCT
>NC_061087.1:47833093-47880593 GCF_015104395.2 Macrobrachium nipponense
AATTTAAAATGGGGCTTTATGGAGCCAGCGCTCCCCTTAATGACTAAGCATCCCTTATGCTTACCAGGTATTAGTAGCCATTTGTCTCCTAGTGCTAAAATGGCAGTGAGTGCCATTTAGTGTTATGTACTGTCTTGCCATTAAAGCAAATTACTTGTATGCGGTTATTGTGTTCTTTTCATGGTTTCTTGGGTGCCATAGTACTTGATACTATTGAAAACTCAACACAAATAGTGGAGTGAGTAACAGAGACTGAGATTCCACAAGCACTCTCTCACAAATTACATTGTTCATCTTTATCCAGTATTGGATATCAGGACAGACAAATTGACAGTAAAAAAAAAAAACCATCCAATAAATTGATGCTGCCCTATGTGTGGTAGCTGAGGATTTATAGGAGGGACATGGAAGTACATGAGCATTTTAGTCAGGCTATTGTCAGTCTTTATTTTGGAGGGGGGAATAGGAATATATAGAATTGTAACCAAATCATTGTTGGTGGAGGTAGGTACTAAAAATGTTGGTAGCAATCAGTGCACCAAATTTGAAAGGATTGAAATCAGTGCTCTGTTCTCAATTGCTTTCATGTCAACCAGTCCCCCATGATAAAGCAGCATCACAGGTTGCAGAATCCCACAGTTGGAGAACTCACTGTATAAGCATGGTCTTTTTTTATATGTATGTATCTCCCTGCATTGCATTAATGAAGCATGGTGATTATGTGAAGTTCATCTACAACGCATTTTGTACTTGTTATGCTTTTGCAAGAATGGTTTATGATTTATTTTGTCAATTGCTTCTTGAAGGCACAAAAGTGCAGAGCTTTGCTGATTTTCACATTGTCAAATTTACGTATACAATACATGATTTTTAGCAGAAAATATCCAGTAATGGGCACTCATTACTGGATTTCTATTGACATTAAAAATCTTGATATTATCTGATAAAGCTACTAATGTTATGATTTTGCCTTTGATGAAGTTCGATTGGTAAAGAAGCACAATGTAAGTAAATTACTCTGTCTTTCATTAGTTTTGAATTACCTTTATTATACTGAGTAACTGCTCTGACTCTTAATGTGTTTAACAATTTATTGGTAAAGTAGAACTAGAAGTTATTTTTTTTAAAGTATTTTAGATTTTATTTCTTTGCTGGTCTGGTGAAGCAGTTTACCCTATCAAGCAGTGTAAGTTTCAGAAATGTACTACTATACCAAAACCCCAAGCTTCATCAAGTAGTAGGTTGCCTATGGATACCAGATGACTGTTATTGTTACAGGGTAAATTCATGGTGATACACTACTTCCTCAGTAATGCTGCTCTTACAGCCTTATCCAAAGTTTTTAAAAAGATTTGTCTATATGAAATACCTTGTATTTTACTCATGTGGACCTGATAAATAGAGAGATGTTAGATGAGAGTAGTTGACAGTAGGTGAAACAAACCTTCACTGCAGTGAAACATTAGAACATAACCAACTTTAGTTTGCTCCATCAGTTGCCTTACAATGTAGATGTGTTAGCTCTAATACTATTTTCATTTTTTCAAATGCCCACCATTTCTGGGTGAAACTGTTATAGTACACTGGCACCTCATGAGGCATTTCAGATTGCTTACTTATTGGGTGCACACAAGGTGAGAAAAAATTTTTAGCTGAATAATTCAGAACTAGAAAGTAGATCCTAAAATGAATGCAACATTTACTGCATATCTAATCTCCAGGATAAATAGCCAACCTATTATGCCTTGTTCTGTACCTTTTTCTACTCATTTGAACAGTTTGTGTGTTTATCCATCTTATAAGGAGACTCGAGTTCATATAAAGATGCAATCTTTTTCGTAAAGCTTAATGGCTGCATAGTAAACTGGCTTAGCTATGCTTTGCTACATTTTCTCTTTTAGTGAACATACAGTATACAATGAATCCCCTGTATTGGTGGGGGCTTGGTAATTGGTACCACACACCCCTGCAAATTAGCTAAAATCCATGATTATTTAAAACCCCTCTATAAAAGCTTTTGTTTGCCCTTAGTATTTTAATAGTTTTATAAAAAAAAAGTGCATTGAGTCACAAAAATATGAAAATACAGTAATTTGTGAATATTTCGCTGTGAAAAATAGTGCAGAAGGGAGAATTTTCTGCAAATAATGTGTATATAAGTTCCATAGAAAAATCTGTGATTAGGCAAGTCCGTGAATTGTGAGTCTGAGAATAGCGGTGGTCAACTGTATTACTATGAACCAGAAACTTCAAAGGGAAATCAGCCTGCAAAGAGAGATACGTTATAAGAAAACATGATAAATTATTAAATAATAGGAAAGAAAACCAAAACTCCTGAAATTAGAAGATAACAGAAGAAAGCAGAAATGAATTTGCTCCTCGCCTAAACATTTGAGACCAGAAGGCTCCACAAATGCTCTAGGGAAGCTGTTTTGCATTTAATTATAGCCAAAATAAAACTACTGTCAAATTGTGAAGTATTAAGGCTTATAAAAAAACTGACAATGTTTGTAGTCTTTCTGATGTTGCAAGAAAAAACGGCTAGGTCAGGTAAATAACAGTGAAGAAGTTAGTCTTTGTAGAATATTTTATGCAATAGACAGTGCAAGAAGTTGACATTGATTTGGCAAAAGAAATTTAACTGAGAGAGAATCAGCACCCAAAGACCACATGTGGTAACAGTACTTCAAGTAAGGGAGAAGAAAAGTGTTAAAATACTTATAATGTAAAATTCAAAAACATTACTGCAATCCCAACTTTTTGAGAAACAGGGGAAGCATAGTATACACAGGCAGTTCCTGGGTATCTGAAAGGATTCCATTCCAGTGGCTTGATGATAAGCAAATAATCCTTGATAACCAAAAATTTTCCATTTTTGGCACTTATTGGCACTGATAAAATGTACCGGTGCCAATAGCACTATATTATTGGTACTGATAACTGGGAAATGCCCCAAAAAAGGGATTTTGACAAAGGAAAAATCTATTTCTGGGTGAAGGTCTGTGTTGCCCAGTGAAATGCCCTTATAGCACTCATTTCAAGGTATAAATAATTGCTAAATATACCAGAGAAAAAAGCCATATAGAAGGCCAGAGTTACCACCTCTGGATCGATCACCTTCACAGGTGTCGGTATAATAACAGGGGCGAGTGGATGCCACTACCGCAGACCTCCAGCCAAATAGGTCTCTCCCCTCTCAAAATCCCTCACCAGAGAGGAGCCGTTATAACGGCCACCCTCCGCTCGTCGCTACTTCTTCTGCCAAGTTCTACATTCCTGGATATGCACCCAAGCTTGGGCCAGCTAAAGGGTGGTGAAAGGAAAAGAGAGGGATGGGTTCACTGGGCGACACAGGCCTTCACCCAGAAATAGATTTTTCCTTTGTCAAAATCCCTTTTCTGGGATTGGCCTGTGTCACCCAGTGAAATAGTAACAGAGAATCAGCCATACAAGCTTGGGAGATCTAGAATAAGACTAAAACATTTTATTTATAAAAGGAAAAATAAAACTATTCCTTACCATCATGTTTTAATGATGTAAGATTAACAATAACCAAAACAGGAGTAAATAGTGTAAAAAAACATATATGGCCAGTTCATACCATCACCAGGAAAGTCAACATAGGTAATGAATATACAGTTAAATGAATAATGGACAATGTACAAGTACAGGAGTGGGTTGATAAGCAATCCAGTCCAATAAAAAAGGCAAGAAGGGAGGGAACCCAAGCGAGGCAGGTAGGTGAGAGGGAGTACCAAAAGGTAATAATAGTCAAAATAGTGATGATTAATAATATCCAACTTCACAAACTACATAATTAGGCTGTATCAGGTAAGACAACATTTCCTGCAGCCACTGCAGAATATTTAAGGGCCTCTAGAGACTTTAGATAGTGGCGTTTAAATACTGTCGGGGATTTCCAACCCGTAGACTTTTTGAGATCATCAAAGTTCATATGATGAACTTTGATGCTCGGATATCATGTAGCTGAGGAACTGAATCCAGATTAGCTTGTTTAAGGGGACCGTCCGCTATGGCGGATGACATGTCAGCTTGAAAAAATAAAAAATAGAGTTATTACTTGTATCTATGCAGAAACATGCCGTGCATGCTTTCTAGAAGTTTCAGCCAATTATTTTTACAAATAATGAAGATATAGCGGTTTTTAAATGATGACGTCATCGTAACTGTGTCGTCTGTATGACTTGAGTTTGACAGAATCGTTTTTGCGTGTTTATTTTGTTCATGAAACTTACCTGACAGATATATATATAGCTGTATTTTCTGAAGTCTGACAGAATTTCAAAACTCGCGGCACACGCAATGGGCGGCCAGGTGATAGTACCCATTCCCGCCGCTGGGAGGCGGATATCAGGAACCATTCCCATTTTCTATTCATATTTTTTCTGTCGCCGGTGCTGTAAACAACTGTTTGCAGTACCTCCGCCTAGGATTTTTGGATTTACTCGTCTTTAAGTATCTGGATTGTCTTTTGGTTATTGATACTGGATTGTTGGATTGGCACACACAATAGTGGACTGTTTTTTTTATTTTGGATTGGCTTTTCTGTAAACGTGATGTCTGGATCAAGTGCAGTGAGTTTCAGAGTGTGTGTGAAGAGTGATTGTAAGGTGAGGCTACCTAAATCATCAGTAGATCCCCACACAGTATGTATGGGGTGTAGGGGGCATGTATGTTTGTTGGATGATCGGTGCAATGAATGTGAAGGATTGACCAATGATGGATGGAAGGTGTATGATTCCTATCGGCCTAAATTGGAACGCGATAGGATCAGGAGGTCTTCCTCCAGGAGCGGTTCTACTAAAGGTAAGGGAAGTAACATTTCACCTGCATTAACACCTGTAGAATTTGTCTCTCCTAAACCTGTGATGTTGCCTTCGGGCCCTGATTCTGTGTCTGGAGAAGGTAATGCCCTTTCTCTGATTTTAGAGTCTTTACGTACTCTTGAATCAAAAGTGTTAGCCTTAGAAACTGGCTCAGTTAAAGTGTGTGATCATGCCCCTAGTGTTGTGGAGGGGGCATCAGATCGGCCCCATAATGCCTCTAGGCCTAGACTGCTATCGGACTCCCAGGACTCATGGAGTGGATATGTCGAAAGCCGCAAGAGGGTTACGGGGGCTCCCCACCGATCTGGCGTCCCTTCGGCAGGCCCTGTTGCAAGTTCCCAGGCTGCCAAGGAGCGCGCACAGGCACGTATCCTTAAGGACTGTTTTTCGTCCTCCGAGGCGTCCTCCCCGCGCAAGGGGTGGAGCGCTCGGAGAGACTCGCGTCCTTTGAAAAGGACCTTTCGTAGTGAGGACGCTTCACGTCCTATCTCTTCAGTTTCGTTTTGCTGACGTCTTTCCACCTCAGAAGAGAGGTAGGATGTCATCCGGTGATGACGCTGAGATGCGCTACAGTCGCTGTTTGGAGAAGCAGGTAGCTGTACCTGTGAGAAGAAAGGAGGCGTCCCCTCGCCCCTCGTCTTCTCGCAGGCTCAGTCCTGCTCCCTCTGTTGGTTCTTCGCCTACGAAGAACATCCTTTTGTCCCTTCAGGACCAGTTATCTTCTTTGATGGCTCGGAGGACTCGCCCAGCAGCAGTCGAGCCTAAGTGGAGGAAGGACGTCAGGCTGCCCGTCAAGAGGACGAAGCAGTCTCCTTCTCCCTCTCCACGTTCGTCTCTTTCTCCGAATGCGTCTCCTTCGGTTCATCGCCGATCTCGTTCCCCTGGTAGGAAAGCTTGTCGTCAGGACACTTTCTTTCCCTCTCGACGTCCTGGGCAGGCTGCTCGACGAGACGCTCGAGAGGACGCTCAGCAGGACGCTTTCCAGGACGCTTCGGAGGACGCCAAGCAGGAAGAGGACGTGCAGCAGGACGCTCGTGTCGACGCTTGGAGTGACGTGTCTCCTTATAAGGAGTTCGTAAGCGCTCAGAAAGACGCGTTAACTTCTAAATCTGGTCGCTCTTGTAAGAAACGTAAGGACACTTCAGATAGAAGTAAGGCAGTCTCGGTCGTCTCTCAGGACGCTCAGCGCTGTCAAGACGCTCAGCGCTGTCAAGACGCTCAGCGCTGTCAAGACGCTCAGCGCGTCAATACTCAGCGCTGTCAAGACGCTCTGCCTCCTTCGAGCAGTAAGGATCGTCGTAAGGACGGTATCATGGATGAGGCTTCTGCTTCCAAGCAGCGGAGGTCTTTGATCAAGGCCAGACCCGCTGGGCGTACGCCCTCTCCGGATGGGCGGTCTCCTATTCCTCTTAGGGAAGAAGGAGAGCTGAGTAGTCCGGTGGACTCGATTGAAGAGGAACATCCTTCTGTTTCGTCCGTCTCGGATTACAAGGTTCTTGTGCGGCTGTTATCTTCATCTTTCGGGGACAAGTTTCAGCCCGCAGCTCCCAGGTCTCCTCCCTCGCAGTTTTTGTCTTCCAAGTCTTGTAAGACCCCGGAGTTTGTGGAGATGAAGACTTCTCTTGTCCACCAAGAGGGCCTTCAAGAAACTCCAGGACTGGATGGATCGAAGGAAGGATCAGGGCAAGTCAACTTTCGCCCTTCCTCCCTCTAGACTCAGTGGTAAAGGGGGCGTTTGGTACGAGACCAAGGGAGACGTGGGTGCGAAGATCCCTTCGTCAGCTCAAGGGGACTTCTCTAGCTTAGTAGATGCCCAGAGGAGGTCCCTTTTATCTACAGCCAAGGTGTCTTGGACGCCTACGGAAACAGACCATCACTTGAAAGGACTTATACGGAGACTCAGAGTCTTCAACTTCTTGGACTGGTGCTTGGGAGTCCTAGATTTGCAATCTAGAAGCCCGGACTCGCTCAGTCTGGGGGAGCTGTCCAGCGTGTTATCCTGCATGGACAAGGCCGTTAGGGATGGTTCAGAAGAGCTAGTTTCGCACTTCGGAACGGCATTCCTCAAGAAGAGAGCTCTTCTATGTAATTTTACCGCTAGATCGGTTACACCCGCTCAGAAAGCGGAACTGCTCTTTTCACCTCTTTCGAACCATCTCTTCCCCCCAGACTATGGTCAAGGACCTGGCAAGTAGCTTGCAGGAAAAAGCTACGCAGGACCTCTTAGCACAGTCCTCGAGACGTCCAGCAGTTCCTTCTACGTCCTCATTTGTACGACCTCCTAAGAAGGTTAAACCCTTTTGTGGAGCTCCTCCCTCGAGAGCAGCTCCTCGAGGGAGAGGGCTTTCAAGAGGAAGAGCTTCCTTTAAGCCCAAGACATCTAAATGAAGATCATGTCCTTCAGACACCAGTCGGAGCCAGACTGAAGTTTTTTGCGGGAGCATGGAGAAAGAGAGATACGGACCCTTGGTCCCTCAAGATCGTGGAGCAGGGGTACAAGATCCCCTTTTTGGATCCTCCTCCTCTATCCACAACAGCTTGTGGACCTGGGGTCACCAGGATTTTACAACAGGCTTTTCCTGGTACCGAAGCAGTCGTCGGGTTGGCGTCCAGTCCTAGACGTAAGCAGGCTCAATCTTTTTGTAGAAAAGATCAAATTCAAAATGAGACGCCTCAGTCGGTTCTAGGAGCCTTGAGACCGGGCGACTGGATGGTGTCCTTAGACCTGCAGGACGCGTACTTTCACGTTCCAATCCACCCTCTTTCAAGGAAATATCTAAGATTCGTTTTAGGAAACAAAGTCTGGCAGTTCAAAGCCCTTTGTTTCGGCTTGAGCACGGCTCCGATGGTCTTTACCGTCATAATGAAGAATGTAGCGAGGTGGTTACACTCTTCAGGGATAAGAGTATCCCTATACCTCGACGATTGGCTTGTCAGAGCGTCGTCGAAGGAGAAATGTCTGAAGGACCTTCAGTTAACATTAGCCTTAGCGAAGTCCCTTGGACTTCTAGTCAACCTCGAAAAGTCGCATCTGACCCCGACACATCCCATCATGTATCTGGGGATTCAGATGGATTCAGTGGCTTTTCGGACGTTTCTGTTCCAGGAACGTCAGCGACTAGGCTTAGAGAAAGTCTCAGCCTTCCTGGGGAAAGAGACTTGCTCGGCGAGGGAATGGATGAGTGTGCTGGGCACCATTTCCTCGCTGGAAAAGTTTGTTTCCTTGGGGAAACTGCACCTCAGGCCTCTCCAGTTTTTCCTAGCGGAGGAATGGAAGGCCAAAGACGATCTGAATGCGATCTTGAAGATCTCAGATTCGGTGAAAAGCCATCTAAGATGGTGGCTCGATCCTCAGAAGTTGCAAGAGGGCTTATCCCTAAATCTTCTGAGCCCCGACCTAGTGTTGTTTTCAGACGCTTCCATTTCGGGCTAGGGAGCAACACTAGGAGGGGAAGAAGTGTCAGGCTCTTGGAGAGGGGAACAG
This sequence comes from Macrobrachium nipponense, assembly GCF_015104395.2. Lineage (NCBI taxonomy): Eukaryota > Metazoa > Arthropoda > Malacostraca > Decapoda > Palaemonidae > Macrobrachium > Macrobrachium nipponense. Next base: position 47,841,425 of record NC_061087.1, read on the forward strand.
GTAGAACTGGCAGCGATCTTCCTGTCGCTGCAGTTCTTCGAAGTAAAGGTGACAAGCAAAGTTATCCAAGTCAACTCGGACAACACCACAGCCCTCGCGTATTTGAAGAATCAGGGAGGAACACACTCCCGGACTCTGTTTCACCTGGCAAAGGAGATTCTGCTGTGGGCAAGTGTGAGAAAGATCAGGATCCTGACGAGATTCATCGCAGGAGTGCAGAACGTCAGGGCGGACCTTCTCAGTCGACAGGACCAAATCCTGCCGACAGAATGGATCTTGTATCAAGACGTGTGTCAGGAGCTTTGGAAGTTGTGGGGACGTCCTCTGGTCGACCTATTCACGACGTCGAGGACGAAGAGACTTCCTCTGTATTGCTCCCCGGTCCTGGATCCAGGAGCAATCGCTGTGGATGCATTGCTCTGGAGTTGGACAGGCCTAGACCTTTATGCCTTCCCACCATTCAAGATCATGGGGGAAGTCATGAGGAAGTTTGCGGCTTCAGAAGGGACAAGGTTGACCCTGATCGCCCCGATGTGGCCGGCAAGAGAATGGTTCACAGAGGTCATGTCATTCCTTGTAGACTTCCCAAGGACGTTGCCCTGGAGGAAAGATCTACTCAAACAGCCTTACTTCGAAAGGTATCACCAAAACCTCTCCGCTCTGGGTCTGACTGCGTTCAGACTATCGAAAAGTTTGGCCAGAGCGAGAGGTTTTTCGAAAACAGCTGCAAAAGCGATCGCCAATGCAAGGAGAGCCTCTTCAAGAGCTGTTTACCAATCGAAGTGGGCTTCCTTCAGGGCATGGTGTAGAAAGGAGGGAGTTTCCTCGTCCACGACCTCTGTGAGCCAGATAGCCGATTTTCTACTTTTCTTAAGGAATGTACAGAAATTGGCAGTCCCAACCATCAAGAGCATGTTGTCAGCAGTTTTTCAGCACAGAGGCCTGGACCTCTCTGACAACAGAGATCTTCACGACCTCTTGAGATCGTTCGAGACCACGAAGATTCCTCAGGCGAGGCCGCCTTCATGGAACCTAGACGTGGTTCTTAGACTATTGATGTCAAGTCCGTTTGAACCTCTTCACGCAGCGTCTCTTCGAAACTTGACAAAGAAGGCTCATTTCCTAACTTCTCTGGCGACGGCGAAGAGAGTTAGCGAAATCCAAGCTTTTAGTAGCCAAGTGGGCTTCAAAGGAGACAACGCTGTCTGCTCTTTGAGTCCAACTTTCTTGGCTAAAAACGAGAACCCGTCTAACCCTTGGCCCCAGAGGTTCGAGATTAAGGGTATGTCGAGTCTGGTGGGCCAAGAACCAGAGAGAGTCCTGTGCCCTGTCAGGGCTCTCAAGTTCTATGTTCATAGAACGAAGGAGGTACGAGGTCCCTCAGGTAATCTTTGGTGCTCTGTGAAAAGACCGGAATTACCTTTGTCGAAGAATGCTGTGGCTTTCTTTCTGAGGGACGTCATTAAAGAGGCTCATTCATCTTGCCAGAAGACTGATTTGAGCCTCTTGCGAGTGAAAGCTCACGAGGTCAGAGCTGTCGCTACCTCTCTTGCCTTCCAAAAGAATATGTCGATCAAGGACATCCTTGATGGCACCTTTTGGAGGAGCAATTCTGTATTCGCCTCACATTACTTAAGAGATGTGAGAACGATTTACGAGGACTGTAGTTCTCTTGGACCTTACATTTCTGCAGACACAGTCTTGGGGGCTGGAGGTAGCTCTTTCCCTATCCCTTAGTTAGGAGTTAGGTTAGTTTTTAATATGTTTTGTGTTTTTGGTTGTTGGTGAGATCTTGTGTGAAGATCTCCCATCCATTAGATTAACTTTCAGGGGGTTTTTGGTCTAGTTGGTCAGGTGGTGGTAAGTTGAAAGAGCATCCAGAGCGCACCAGCACTACAGGTCTCCACCTGGCTGGCAACTCTGATTGAGCAGAAGCAGGCTTAAGTGACAGTAATCACAGAGTCTACTTTGCTAACAGGTGAGGAACCAAGATGTACATCATCTACTTAATTTAGTTTCCTAAAAATCCTATTCTGTCTCTTCCCACCATCCGAAGGTGGGATTCAGCTATATATATATCTGTCAGGTAAGTTTCATGAACAAAATGTTATTGTTATAATACAATTAAGTTTGTTCATACTTACCTGGCAGATATATATAATTAAGGTGCCCACCCTCCTCCCTCAGGAGACAGTGGCATTGATAAAATATGAATAGAAAATGGGAATGGTTCCTGATATCCGCCTCCCAGCGGCGGGAATGGGTACTACCACCTGGCCGCCCACTGCGTGTGCCGCGAGTTTTGAAATTCTGTCGGACTTCAGAAAATACAGCTATATATATATATCTGCCTGGTAAGTATGAACAAACTTAATTGTATTATAACAATAACATTTTTGCATATATACAGCGATTTATTAAGATTTTTTTTCGAAATTCTCATACATCTGGTAGCAATGAAAGGTAGTGTGACACTGGGTGAGAAGCGAGCTGCTCAGAGCTGTTACTTATAGGCGAGACTCAGAGAATGACTCAGTTACGCCACAGACGTCAAAGGAGTTACATACACGTAGGCACTTGCGTTTGGTTACTAGCTATTTACGTTGTTTTTATAACTTCTTAGTGAACTTATAGCAATGCCGAAGTTACCTAAGATCAAGAAGGCTACTCACCAACTAAGGCTAGCAAAATTAGCGAAGGCCAGGAGTGTGCTGAAAGAAAAACACGAAAATTCATTGTTATCAGCTGCCCTCATTGTCTCATGTCTTGCCGTCAACATCATTATCTGGTGTCGCGCTGAGGGTATTAACACCACTTTTAGGGGTAGGACCAGGATCCTTGATGTAGAAATCAACAATAAAAGTACAAATAAAGTAATAATAATAATGTTGTTTTGACTTTTATAAGAAAAAAACAAAAATTTACATAGCAAATCTTTGGGAACTCATAACTCAAAAACATACTTATGCGCATGTCGGTAGCCATTACTCAGTTATTTATTATCCAATTTTAGCGAAAAAGATATTGGAAAGAGGAATAAAAATCCCATTAACTCTGTGTGACAGAATTTTGATTTCTTTCTTTTTTTTTTTAGATTTTTTTGAGTGTTTATACTAAAAGAAAAAATTCATAAAAAAAAAATAATATAAAAATTGTCACACAGAATTGTTCCATATATAAAGAAGTTTTTATGGTATGATTTTCAATACAATTGATGTCATATTAGCGGAGAAATCGCTACCTATTTTTTTTTTTTTTTTATTTAATTTTTGCTAATAAAACTAAAAGTTTTTGCTCAAATGACTTTAAATTTTTATATGATGAAGGTATTATATATATCTAAAACATATATGAAAATTATGTATTTTGCGTGATAAATAAAAAAAATAGACATCATTGCGGATGGTCCCCTTAATAAAATAAAGAATTTGTTGTCTGATGCCTTTTAAGGAAATGGTTCCACCTTTCTCTAATAAAAAGTGGACCTGAAGACCTATTAGAAGTCCTATTAAGATAAGACTTTAGTGTAATAACTGGACATAATGATGGGTCCTGTGGAAGAGGGACAATCTTCCGGGAACCATCTGTTCTGAGGGTCTTCATTCTTTGCCAAGAATTTCAGGTCCAGAGAAAGCAGAACTTCTCCTGACGGGAGAAAATCAATATGATTTGGTTCTCTAGAGAGAGCCGACAGTTCTGATATTCTAGCACCTGAGGCCAGGCTCAGTAAAAATAATGTTTTCCTGAGAAGGGTTATATAAGAGCACGATTCATTATCAGTATCTGAAGCTAACTTGAGTACTTCATTTAAGAACCAGGAGACTGTATGAGATCGATTTACTGGTCTCAGCCGAGCACATGCTCTAAGTATAGACTAGAAGTACGAATCTGTTAAATCAATATTAAAGCCAGACTGAAATATTTTTTTCAAGGCGGATTTAGTTGTTGTAATAGTACTAGCGGCTAGGCCTTTTTCGAACAGAGTTCTAAAAAATGAAATTGCCAGGTTCGTAGTCCTTGTCTGAGCATCTGATTCTTTTAGGAAGATGGCTAATTTCTTCACTGCTGAATCATACTGCTGGAGTGTCGATTCTCTTTTATCTGATTCAACAAATAGTGTGTTTAGTGGGTCTATATTAGCATCTTTCTGTGCTGCAGACTTCATGAAGTCCATAAAGTTAGGGCATTCAGAACTCTTAAGGAAGCTGACACAGTCTGAGTTTGTACCACCTGAGTCAGCATTGGGTTGGGAATCCTTCTGGGCCGAAGTTTCAGCTATAGTAGAAGAGGAAACCAATTGCTCTTCGGCCAGTTGGGTGCTACCAACGCTATCTGCCCTTTGAAAGATCTGAGTTTGTGTAGAACTTTCATCAAAAAGTTTATTGGCGGAAACAGGTAAATCTTCTGCCAGTTGTTCCAGTCTATGGGCATCGCATCTGTGGCGTAAGCTAGAGGATCCAAATTGGGAGCCACATAACATGGAAGTTTGTGGTTGGACTCCGTGGTGAACAGGTCCACCTGAAGGCCCGGAATCTGTAGGCAAATCCGATTCCAGCGGAGTTGTCCTGGATAGAGAATCCGCAATGACATTTCGTACGCCTGCCAGGTAAGTAGCTGACAGGTGCCAATGCTGTTTCATTGCCAGCGAGAAGATCGCTATCATCACGTGATTTATGTGGCTTGACTTGGAGCCTCCTCTGTTTAGGCAGTGAACTATCACTGCACTGTCCAAAACTAGTCTGATATGAATGTTCCTGGCCGGAGCTAGTCTTTTTAGGGTCAGGAAAACGGCCATTGCTTCCAGGATGTTGATATGAAGCTGGCGGAATACTGTCGACCATGTTCCTTGAACCTACTTGTGCTGAGAATAGCCCCCACTTCCGCTCAGAGAGGCGTCCGTGTGGACCACTAGAGACAGTGGGGGAATTTGGAGTGGAACTGACTTGGAAAGACTCTTGATTGTCGTCCATGGACGTAGTCTTTTCCTTAGTATCAGCGGAATCAAGGAGATTTTGTCTCTGAGTCTGCTGTTGGCTCTTTTCCGCCATACCCGGTTGATGTCCTTCAGTCTTGCTTTCAACAAGAGATCTGTTAGTGAAGCAAACTGAAGTGAAGCCCGTCTGTTTTTTAGAAATTGTCTCGTAGCTTTCGCTATCTCTTTGCACTTGGTTGGCGGAAGAGATAGTTTGTGTGTGGTTAGATCCCACTGGATTCCTAACCATTGAAAGCGAGACGCTGGAATGAGATGGGACTTTTCCTTGTTTATCTGGAATCCCAGATACTCTAGGAATTTTATTACTTTGGCTGTTGCTTCCTTGTTGTTGGGTGCCCAAATAAGCCAGTCGTCTAGGTAAGCTACTAGCATAACCCCCTGAGCTCTTAGTTCCTGAACTATTGTCTCTCCCAGTTTAGTGAATATTCTGGGCGTTATATTGAGCCCGAATGGCATTACTCTGAACGAGTAAGCCTGTCTTCCTAGTTTGAATCCTAGGTAGGGAAAAAAGTTTCTCGCTATCGGGACGTGATAATAAGCGTCTGTAAGATCGATAGAGGTGGTGACGGCCCCACGGGGAAGTAAGGTCCGTATCTGCGAGACGGTTAGCATGCGGAACTTGTCGCATTGAATGTATGAGTTGAGACGGGACAAATCCAAAATCACTCTTCGTTTGTCTGTGTCCTTCTTTGGCACGGTGAACAAACATCCTTGAAACTTCAGGTGTCTGACCTTCTTTATTGCCTTCTTCTGGAGAAGGTCTTTGGCATAATTTAGAAGGTCTGTCGTTGGGATTTGGTGGAATCTGACTGTTGGAGGAGGCCCTTTTATCCATCTCCACCCCAGACCTTTTGATACTATACTTTGGGCCCATGGACTGAAGGTCCAATGGTCCCGGAAGAGGTACAGTCTCCCACCTACCTGGAAAGGATCATTGGTTGATTGAGGTCTTACTTCCTCTGCCTCCTCTGAAACCTCTGCCCCTGGAGGTAGCTCTGGAACCAGCTCTGTGCCGGTAAGCTCCTCTTGCTCTACTACCTCTTGCTTGCCTATTATAGGTTTGAAAAGTTCCCTGCTTTTCAAATGAAGCGTTGAAGGCAGGGGAGGTCACGAATGTAGCCGAACTCGAGGGCTATTGAGTTGGCTGACTTTGTACTAGGACAAATTGTTGTTGTGGTCGTGCCTTAGACGTCGAAGGTTGACCAAGCTGGGAGACAGGGACTGCTTGTACCACTGTCTGTGACTGAGAGGTCTGGAAGGGCTGATACTTCCTGACCTTCTTCCTATTTTTGGGTTGTGGTCCGGAGGCCTCAAACTTCCTCTTGAAGGGAAGGCCCCAGCGAACACGAAGGTTTTGATTAGCCCTAGCTGCCTCACTGATGACGCCATTAACTACATCCTCAGGGAAGAGTTTGGGTCCCCAGATCGAAGCCTTAATGAGTTTGTTAGGCTCGTGCCTGATGGAAGCGTGAGCCAGGACATGCTTCCTGCAATTCCGCCTAGCAACCACAAAGTCATACAGGTCACACTGGAAAGTCTGCAGCAGCTACTTTGTTAGGACCCGTAATAAAGGTTCCTCAGAGTAGACAGAGGCCATCAATTCTGCCGTAGTAACGGAATTGATCGACCTACTCAGTCTGCATTTAGCTTCGAATTCTGCCTTTACCAAGGCATCTGGAATTCTCGGTAGCCTTTCACTAAACTGTGTGGAAGCACAGTCTGGGTCGAGTCTGCCCACTGTGAAAGTTTCCGGAGCGCCTACCCAGCACTCCAAATCTCCGGGAAAGAGCAGAGAGGTAGGCTCTGTCTCTAAGTTGAGGCATTGGTTTTTCCTCTATTCCTGCCTGCAGAGTTAATTCTGCAATCTTGGAAGTACAAGAGGTTGGGATGTTATCCCCTACCACGAACATGGTGTAACAACCTTTATTTGGCGTCAGCATTGTGTTGATACACTCCCATTCTGAAAGAATGCGGACCCATGCCGACTGTGCCTGGTCCCTAGGATAGATCACCGTCTCCTTGGGGACTTTGTCTACCCTTACAAAGGCTTCCTCGGCTAAACGAGAGTAGCCTGGGAAGGGAAATTGGAGGCCCGCCGGGAAGAATTCATAATCTTCCACCGGACGGGTGCCACATCCCTCAATTGTCAGCATGCCCTCGGAGAAAGGAGCATGCAGAGCCAACCGCCATGGGTTGTCCTCGAATGGCAGGAGCTTAGACGCATCCGGTACAACAAAGGATTGCTGTGTGCCTCCAGACTGAATAAGTCCGGCCAGCGAACTCTCCTGAGTTTGTAGTCTCTGAGCAAGAGACAGGATGGACTGTCCTGATGTTTCTAAGCCCGTAGCGAGCTGAGAAGACATCAATTAGAATCTCGAGTCTACCATGCTGCCCATCTTCTCCATGAGAAGATTTGCAAAAGCATAAGGGTTAAAGCCGGATTCCAACGGTCTGGTTTTAGGGCCTTTAGCTCTCGACCCCTTATGTGGGGGAGTAGCTTTCGCCAAGGCAGCCTTCTGCAGGGACTTCTTTGTTAGAGTTTTCACCTTGGGGATTACCGAACCAGACGTATCCCCAAGGATCCTGGACTTAGAGAACCCCTGGAAGGAAGATGAAGAAGAGGATGGACTAAATACTACTGTAATTTTAGAACTAAGACCTCCTGCCTCACTTACCTCCCTACCTTCTTCCTGAGAGTCGATGGCCATAGGTTCCCGATGCAGGATGATGTCTGCTACCTCTCCGGTCACTTCCTCACATAAACCCTCTTGCAGGGGGATCTGGGTATCCAGACGGGTCCTCTCTATGATAGGAGCCGCAAGTTCCCTAGCTACTGCTGCTGAAGTCCTTGCATTGGGATAAAGGAGAGAACACATCTCCTCTGACAGCATATAGGGGCATCCAGCGGTCACGTTCCTACCATAGCCGCCCACCCAGATCTTAAGGTTTGCTAGTGAGGAGGCCTTGAGCGCCAGAGGGGTCTGTAAGAAAGGACGAAATCAGATCCTCCAGAAATTGCCCATCTTATACGGAACTATGATTCAAAAATAAACATTACTAAGGTGCGGATGGTACCTACCGACTCATTAGTTACGTTTTGAACTAAGGCGTAACATACTTCGCAGCCATCCGGATGCCAGACTAGGATGTTGTCCATCTGCACCGAACAGCTGGCATGAGATCGGCAGACTACATGCCCACAATGTTGTTGGAGAACGGCTGAACAGCCCAACTCCAGACAGTGTACCATCTGTAAGTTAGAATTGATACATGAGTACACTAAAACTAGTTTTATGACAACTAGTTACAGGGAAAAAGTCAACTCCTCAGTAAGAATTCTTACTAAACATCAAGCTGTGAAAGTCTCCGCTTGCTCTGGAATCCATGATCTCATAATCGTGATCGCTACAACCAACGGAACTGGCCTAATATGAGCAGAACAGGGAGCCAGGTAAACCTGGTCTGAATCTGAACGCACCGGAAAAGAGTAGCTATTCCAAGTTAACCCTTAAACGCCGGAGCGGTAAATAAAAAAATGACTACCGTATGCCGGAGGGGTTTGAGAGTGAGCGCGTAAGCGGAAAAAATATTTTTTTCAAAAAATCACAGCGCGCTTAGTTTTCAAGATTAAGAGTTCATTTTTGGCTCCTTTTTTTGTCATTGCTTTAAGTTTAGTATGCAACCATCAGAAATGAAAAAAAATTATCATTATCATATATAATAATGCGATATATGATAGCGCAAAAACGAAATTTCATATATAATTGTATTCAATCGCGCTGTGCGCAAAACGGTGAAGGTAACAAGTTACTTTTTTTTTCGTTGTAATGTGCACTAAATTGCGATCATTTTGATATACAACACATTGTAAAACGATAAAAGCAATACAGAGAAAATATTATCACAAAATAATGCATGAATTCGTAACGCGCTTACGTAAACACATATTTTTTTCAAAAATTCACCATAAATCTAAATATTGTCCTAGAGACTTCCAATATGTTTCAGAATGAAGACAAATGATTGAATATTACTATACTGTAAGAATATTAGCTTACAAATGCAGTTTCGACCATATCTGACGAGCTAAAGTTGACCGAATGTCGAATTTTTTATATATATATTTTTTATATGCAATTATTTCGGAAATAAGAAAAGCTACAACTTTCAAATATTTTTCGTTTTATTCTACATGAAATTGCGCACATTTTCATATATAAAACTCTATGAAATGCCTAATATGAAACGGAGCAAATATTCCGAGAATGGGACTTACGCATTTCGGAGATTTGTGGCGGAGAATCCGCGCTCGGAGGGAAGGAAAGTTTATTTTAAAAAATTCACCATAAATTTAAATATTGTGCTAGAGACTTCGAATTTGTTTCACGATGAAGATAAATGACTGAATATTACTAGACTGTAAGAGTTTTATCTTACAATTGCGTTTTCGACCATTTCGGTAGAAGTCAAATTTGACCGAACGTGGTTTTTTTCTATTTATCGTGATTTATATGCAAATATTTCGAAAATGAGAATAGCTACAACCTTCAACTATTTATTGTTGTATTATACATGAAATTGCGCACATTTTCATATATAAAACGTTATGTAACGGTTATTTAAAATGGTGCAAACATTACCACAATCGCACGTATGATTTTTTCGGAAGAGTTACCGCGCGGACGTAAAGAAAATGTTATTTTTTTCATAAATACACCATAAATCGAAATATTGTGCTAGAGACTTCCAATTTGTTGCAAAATGAAGGTAAATGCTTGAATATTACTAGAATATAGGCGTTTTAGCTTACAATTGCGTTTTTCGACCATTTCGGTAGAGTCAAAATTGACCGAAGGTTGAAAATTGTCACTTATCATTTTTTATATGAAAATATTTCAAAATTGATAAAAGCTACAACCATGGGTTGTTTTTAGTTGTATTGTGCATGAAATTGCGCACATTTTCATATATAAAAACTTTATGTAACGGCTAATTTAAAATGGTGCAAACATTACCACAATCGCATGTATGATTTTTTTCGGAAGAGTTACCGCGCGGACGTAAGGAAAAAGTTTTTTCATAAATTCACCATAAATCGAAATATTGTGCTAGAGACTTCCAATTAGTTGCAAAATTAAGGTAAATGATTGAATATTATTAAAATATAAGAGTTTTAGCTTACAATTGCGTTTTTCGACCATTTCGGTAGAGTCAAAGTTGACCGAAGGTTGAAATTTTGGCACTTATCGTTATTTATATGAAAATATCTTAAAACAAAACTGATAAAAGCTACAATCATGAGTATTTTTTTGTTGTATTCTACATAAAATGCGCACATTTTCATATATAATACTCTATGTAACGGCTAATTTAAAAAGGTACAAAAATTATGTCAAAGTGACGAAATAATTCAGAGATGTGTCACAGTACTTTTTAGTGCGGCAAGAAAGAAATTCGCGCTTGCGCGCCTGCGTAACGATTGTAAACAAACAACACCTTGATCCGTGAACTCCCAGCATCCCCCAAGGCGCGTGATTCAAGAGTTTTCGGCTGGTAGGCCTAAAAGTAGTTTTTCCGCGAATTTTTAAAAAAAATAAAAAAAAACTTTTGTATGTCGACGTAAAATACGTCCAGTCGGCGTTTAAGGGTTAATTGGAAAACTATTCTAAACCTAGTTCCATCCCCACCGGAATGGGGGCAATAGCGATAAAATAGAGAATAATGGAAAACAGAGCGGCGGGAACAGCAGTACTAAAAACTTCCGGTGTGTAATAACCTGGCGAAAGTGATGATAGATCACACTTCGACCGGGAAACACAGAGCCGGAGAAGTACCCACAAAGATTACATAATCTTCTACTCCTTGACCTCCTCCGACTAATCCCCCGGGAATAGTGCTCGACGCTCTAGCTGCCGTTCCCCGGAAGGGTTACTAGAACAGCGAGCTAACGAAACACCACTGGAAACAATCCGGACTGGAAAGAAGAGCACGGAGGGGGAAGGGCAACTAGTAAAATTGCAAAAAGGGGGTACTAACAGAGATTACATAATCTACAACTCCTTAACCCTTAAACGCCGACTGGACGTATTTTACGTCGACATTTTTTGTCTCTCGGGTGCCGACTGGACGTATTTTACGTCGACATACAAAAGTTTTTTTTATAAATTCGCGGAAAAATACTTTTAGGCCTACCAGCCGAAAACTCTTGAATCACGCGCCTTGGGGGATGCTGGGAGTTCACGGATCAAGGTGTTGTTTTGTTTAACAATCGTACGCAGGCGCGCAAGCGCGAATTTCTTTCTTGCTGCACTAAAAAGTATCTGTGACACATCTCGGAAATTATTTCGTCACTTTGACATAATTTTTTTACCATTTTAAATTAGCCGTTACGTGGAGTATTATATATGAAAATGTGCGCATTTTTATGTAGAATAGAACAAAAAAATACTCATTATTGTAGCTTTTATCAGTTTTGAGATATTCTCATATAAATAACGATAAGTGCCGAAATTTCAACCTTCGGTCAACTTTGACTCTACCGAAATGGTCGAAAAACGCAATTGTAAGCTAAAACTCTTATATTTTAGTAATATTTATATTTTAGTAATATTCAATCATTTACCTTAATTTTGCAACTAATTGGAAGTCTCTAGCACAATATTTTGATTTATGGTGAATTTATGAAAAAACTTTTTCCTTACGTCCGCGCGGTAACTCTTCCGAAAAAAATCCTACATGCGATTGTGGTAATGTTTGCACCATTTTAAATTAGCTGTTACATAAAGTTTTATATATGAAAATGTGCGCAATTTCATGCACAATACAACTAAAAACAACCCATGGTTGTAGCTTTTATCAATTTTGAAATATTTTCATATAAAAAATGATAAGTGACAAATTTTCAACCTTCGGTCAACTTTGACTCTACCGAAATGGTCAAAAAACGCAATTGTAAGCTAAAACACTTATATTCTAGTAATATTCAAGCCTTTACCTTCATTTTGCAACAAATTGGAAGTCTCTAGCACAATATTTCGATTTATGGTGAATTTATGAAAAAAATAACATTTTCTTTACGTCCGCGCGGTAACTCTTCCGAAAAAATCATACGTGCGATTGTGGTAATGTTTGCACCATTTTAAATTAGCCGTTACATAAAGTTTTATATATGAAAATGTGCGCAATTTCATTTATAATACAACCAAAAATAGTTGAAGGTTGTAGCTTTTCTCATTTTTGAAATATTTGCATATAAATCACGATAAATAGAAAAAAAACCACGTTCGGTCAAATTTGACTCTACCGAAATGGTCGAAAAACGCAATTGTAAGATAAAACTCTTACAGTCTAGTAATATTCAGTCATTTATCTTCATCGTGAAACAAATTCGAAGTCTCTAGCACAATATTTAAATTTATGGTGAATTTTTTAAAAAAAACTTTCTTCCCTCCGCGTGCGGATTCTCCGCCACAAATCTCCGAAATGCGTGAGTCCCATTCTCGGAATATTTGCTCCGTTTCATATTAGGCATTTCATAGAGTTTTATATATGAAAATGTGCGCAATTTCATGTAGAATAAAACAAAAAATATGTGAAGGTTGTAGCTTTTCTTATTTCAGAAATAATTGCATATAAAAAATTATATATAAAAAAAATTCAACATTCGGTTAACTTTAACTCATCAGATATGGTCGAAAACTGCATTTGTAAGCTAATATTCTTACAGTATAGTAATATTCAATCATTTGTCTTCATTTTGAAAGAAATTGGAAGTCTCTAGGACAATATTTAGATTTATGGTGAATTTTTGAAAAAAATATCTGTTTACGTACGAGCGTTACGAATTCATGCATTATTTTGTGATAATATTTTCTCTGTGTTGCTTTTATCGTTTTACAATGTGTTATATACCAAAATGATCGCAATTTAGTGTACATTACAACGAAAAAAAAGTAACTTGATACCTTTAGCCGTTTTGCGCACAGCGCGATTTAAATACAATTATATATGAAATTTCGTTTTTGCGCTATCATATATCGCATTATTTATATATGATAATGATAATTTTTTCATTTCTGATGGTTGCATACTAAACTTCAGGCAATGCCAAAAAAATGAGCCAAAAATGAGCTCTTAATCTTGAAAACTAAGCGCGCTGTGATTTTTTGAAAAAAATATTTTTTCCGCTTCCGCGCTCACTCTGAAACGTCTCCGGCACACGGGAGACATTTTTTTTTTACCGCTTCGGCGTTTAAGGGTTAACCTCCTCCGAGTAATCCCCCGGGAATAGTGCTCGACGCTCTAGCTGCCGTTCCCCGGAAGGGTTACTAGAACAGCGAGCTAACGAAACACCACCAGAAACAATCCGGGCCGGAAGGAAGAGCACGGAGGGGAAGGGTAACTAGTAATCGCCTGGCAACAGTGACCGGTCAGGTGATTATCACCTTCCGAGAAGCCGTGGAAAAAGCTACAACTAAAGGGGACAGAAGACGGCAGGCCAACTGACACCCTAAAGGAGGTACTAGCCGAGGCTATACTAAACCAAAATATTGAAACAGGAATTATTGGAAGTACCGATGAATAAAAACAATCCATCTACTAGCCTAGCCTAACCCTCCAAAATCAGATATACTGATCTGGTCGGGTGGCTTAGGACGGCACCTACTGGAATGTCGCGAAAGAGGAAACTCAGAACCTAAACTAACCCTCCAAAGTCGAATATATCGACTTGGTCAGGAAAGATGGGTCTAGCACCTACATTCTGTGACAAGAGAGAATTCTCTAGTAAAGGATCACCTTCCAAAACTAAATTATTAGCCTGGTCAGGATCGCCAGAACGAAAACCAACTAAGGTAGAGAGAAAAAACTCTTAACCGCTTAGCCTAACTTCCAAAATCTAACTTAGATCTGGTCAGGTAGGCTAGGAACGGTAATAATGCAGCCAAGGATAGATAAATATTCGTGTAGGACTCCCAACATCATCAATATAATAGCAAATAATATTGTAACATAAACTAAATAACAATAAAATCATCTACATAAAATGCATGAGCACCGTGAAATAATGAGAGTTCTTTTACTTCTCAAGTACTAATATGCGTAACACTAGGCTAGCCTAGGTCGCCTCAACACAATACTCGCGCATATAGTAGAATGAAATATTATTGCACTTTCGTGAAGGAACCAAATCGCTCCTAAAGGCCTTTGAAAAAGAGAGAGAGGGAAATCTCTAATAGGCTATAATTAAAATTGATAAAATCTATTAAAACAACCTATCGGCACCCATCAGGAGCGAAATGGTAAAATTCCATGTTAATAGTAACGTATACTGTAATGATCAAAAGGGATAATGATTTATCGTAATAAAAAAGTTGAGGAGACTAAATACGCGAACAACAATGCATTTAAATGGCCGACCCGAGAGACGATACGCTCGGCTCCCAAGTAACATTACAAATAAATAACACCACATAAAATGCACCGTTGCCCAAACGCGTTTAAAGTCAGCAAAATAATACTCAACTTAGATGAAGATGCTTCTTGAAGTTCAGAAGACATGATAAATCGAAAAATCACAAAAATCAAAATCACAACAAAAACACGTCTACGTGTCAACGAGTGCTGTGAAGGAATGTAGAACTTGGCAGAAGAAGTAGAGACGAGCGGAGGGTGGCCGTTGTAACAGCTCCTCTCTGGTGAGGGATTTTGATAGGGGAGAGAGCTATTTGGCTGGAGGTCTGTGGTAGTGGCATCCACTTGCCCCTGTTATTATACCGACACCTGTGAAGGTATCGATCCAGAGGTGGTAACTCTGGCATTCCATATGGCTTTTTTCTCTGGTATATTTAGCAACTATTTATACCTTGAAATGAGTGCTATAAGGGCATTTCACTGGGCGACACAGGCTAATCCCAGAAATTGCTGATTTTCGGCACAGTAGACAAACCCCATAAAACCCGATCGCTGATAACCAAGACCGCTGATAACTGGTGGCTGCCCATGTGCTTCTCAACAGTTAATTTCTTATTAAAAGTTACAATAACAATTTAAAAAAAATCATTAACATTTAAAACTGTACCATTCAAATTTAAATCTAGATCTGAGGCAAAAGTGTTCCGGATCAGCTAACTATCACACTGAATTTTTATAAGGGTGAAGCTTCATACCCCAAAGCCATCCTCCAAAGCCTACTCCAATTTTTGATAAATGCCAGATCTCAACTCAAGGTTTCTGCAACCACAGGGTTAAGGCATGGAGAAGGAACAGTAGCCAGAAGAGTAGCATCATTGATGTGTGCAATCAGTTTGTTCTCCAGACCTTGCCACATGTCACTACTAAGAAAATTTGTAGCAAAGGTCAATGAACACTTGGCATAATATTACTAAAGCTACAATACTGACCATCAACACCAACTTTTTGACCTCAGCTTGTTGAAAATTTATTTGAAATATATTAATAAAAGATCTACCTACCAATTCCCAGTAATCCAAGCCTTTGGATAAGTGCTTTATGATTCGCATGGTCACAAGCTGCTTTAGAATCTACACAGACCATGATTGCATTCTAAGTACCAAGTCCTTTACAAACCAAAATTTTAATGTTGGTACCATTTTATTATCTTAGAGAGCAGCATCTCAAAAACCTTAGATAAAATGGGATAATTGAATTTGGCCGATATTCTGGAGAGCATGAGGACAGACAGTTTTATAAGCGAGGCAGCAATGTTTCCCTTCCTCCAGAGGGAAACCTTGCAAGCTGAACTAATTATTGGTGGTAAACTTAAGAACAATGAAATAATCAGTCTTTTTCTTTCTTTAAAAGATGTGAAAGATTCCTTTAGGGTCTGTGCCTCCTTGACTATCAAGGCCTACGAGTATCGACTTATCTTAATCTGTAGACCATTGACTATAATTTCAGCTCTCAAAAGCATGACTGGGGAATGGCATACGAATGTGTAATTTTTCCCTTCTATGTTTCATACTTGTAACCTTTAGAAGATAAAATTGCAAAATAAATTCCCCCATCCTTCTTTATTCTACATTATTTAATATTCCATAATATGTTCATACAAAAAACAATATCAGTGAAGAAGAAAACAAAAAAAAAAGCATAAAAATGATCATAGACCAAATGACAATAGAGGAGGCGATCTCTCATTAGTGATGCTTCAACTTCCGACGTGCTTGGAAGAACCTAACCCTGTGGTAACTCAATGCTTACCTATACATAATATACATTACACATAATTAAGATATATCAATAACAATATGTTATGGTAAAAAGGTTGATCTACCGGGTGTACAGTGGTCCCCCATATTCGCCATGATGTGCCCCAGACCTCCCCGTGAATAGTTGGAATTCCTATAATAATGCTTAAAATGGCCTTTTTTTTTTTTTTTTTTTTTTTTTTTTTTTTTTTCTTTTAGTTAAAACTCAAGAAAACACCAGTAAAAATTTTTATACAGTGGGCCCTCCGTATTCGCATTCTCCGGATTCGCAGACTCATGGATTCGTAGATTTCTCTCTGAACCATATTTACCCATTATTTACGGGGGATTCGCCTATTTGTGGGGCTTTCCAACAAGAAATAATCACTAATTAGTGTATTTTGATGTTATTATCATGCCTAAATACATTTTTATGATACAAAAATTATTTACTAATTTTAAAATATTAATATTGATCAATGCTGTATTAGTAAGTTTTAAGTAAATGATATCACATAATAACAATGATAATTCTCTCTCACTCTCTTACAGAGATGTGTGTTTTTTTGTATGATAAATAAATGATTTAATGTAAAGAGCAATCAATTCAGTAAAGAAAATACTACAGTGAATTAGTAAGATTTTAGTTTATAAATGTAAAAAATTATGTAAGAATGAAGGAAATCCCAGTCTTCACATATCTTTCTTTCAAACTCCAGGTCCAAGCTGAGGTCCAACAGCTGTCAAATATATCAAGTAATGTGACAGGAGGGGAGGGAGTTTGCTCTCTCTCTCTCTCTCTCTCTCTCTCTCTCTCTCTCTCTCTCTCTCTCTACTGATATGAGAGATTTTTATGGTACACATATGTATAATATGTTTATTAATATTTTCAAATGATAATAGTAATAATAACCATAATAATAATAATAATAATAAGGATAATAACTTTAATTTTGAAAATCATATCTGAAAGTATTTTAGAGAAATGTTATGATAATTCCATTTCACTCTCTCTCTAGTCCAGGTGCTGGGTGGGATTCTGTAGGAAAATTTGATTATAGAGAATTTTACCTCAGAAATGTTTAGTAGGTGTCTTAGTGTTTTTGACTTGGGTGGACATCTGCCATCTGGTAAGTTTTCCAGTTATGTCATCATCAAATATGGCGGCCACTTGATTGTGAAACTTGTCATATCTCTCTTCATACTGGCCCGATTTGAATGAAACTTTTTTTTTTTTTTTTTTTTTTTTTTTTTTTTTTTTTTTTTTTTTTTTTTTTTTTTTTTTTTTTAAGCTGCCCTGATTTTTCTTCTGCCATTTTCAGTACTTGACACACTCCAATCACTTTTATTACACATGATAAATGGCTTTTCATCTGGTTTGAAGTCTGATGCACCATCCTTTAAAACACTAAACTACTTTGTGACATACATATCTTCATTTCATTTCAGCAACCCACGAAAATAAACTATATTAATTGGACATAAAAAAAAAGTTCAAAATAATACCTGAAAATTAGACATTTATGCATTTGTAAACATTTTCATCACTTTTCCCTTTTCTTTTAAGTTTGTAAAGTTGTAATTAGTGGAAATAGTTGAAGTTTCATCCAAATCGGGCCAATATTAAGAGAGATATGACAAGTTTCACAGTCGATTGGCGGCCATCTTTGATGACGTCATAACCGGAAAACCTACCAGATAGCAGATGTCCACCCAAGTCAAAAACACTTGCTAAGACACCTACTAAATTTTCCTACAGAACCACACCCAGCACCTTGACTATCTCTCTCTCTCTCTCTCTCTCTCTCTCTTCTCCATCTCTTCCTCTCTCTCTCTCTCTCTCTCTCTCTCTCTCTCTCTCTCTCTCTCTAGTATCGATATTAATGTAAACAGCAATAATATCTATTCATTAAAGAAAATACTAAAGTGAACTAGCAAGATTTTAGTTTATAAATGAAAAAAATTATGTAAGAATGAAAGAAAATCCATTTTACCCCCCGTTTTGTCTTTGAACTCCAGGTAGCCAAGCTGAGATGGCTGGGGTCCAACAGCTGTCATATATATCTAGTAATGTGACAGGAGTGGGAGTGTGTTGCCCACTCTAGAGCATGTAAATTCTCTCTCTCTCTCTCTCTCTCTCTCTCACCTCTTCGCTTCTCTCTCCTCTCTCTTCTCCCTCTTCTCTCACCGAGATGAGAGAATTTCTATATTAAATGTGCATGTTTATTAACCCTTAAACGCCGAAGCGGTATTTTAAAAATCGTCTCCCGTATGCTGGCGGCGTTTGCGAGTGAGGGCCGAAGCAAAAAAATGTTTTTTTCAAAAAATTACAGCGCGCTTAGTTTTCAAGATTAAGAGTTCATTTTTGGCTCCTTTTTTTTTGTCATTGCCTGAAGTTTAGTAAGCAACCATCAGAAATGAAAAAAATATAATTATATATAAATAAGTATTGGGATATATATGACAGCGCGAAATTTTTTTTCATATATAATTGTATACAAATCGCGCTCTGAGCAAAACGGTTAAAGCTAGCAAGTTAATTTTTTTTTCGTTGTATTTTACACTAAATTGTGATCATTGTGGTATATAACACATTGTAAAACGACCAAGGCAACACAGAGAAAATATCACAAAATGATGCATGAATTTGTAATGTGCGGACGTAAAAAATTCACCATAAATCGGAATATTGTGCTAGAGACTTCCCGTTTGTTGCAAAAGGAAGGTAATTGATTGAATATTACTAGACTGTAAGTGTTGTAGCTTACAATCGCAGTTTTTGGCCATTTCGGTCTAGTTAAAGTTGACCGAAGGACAAATTTTTTCTATTTATCGTTATATGAAAATATTTCAAAACTGATAGAAGCTACAACCATGGGTTATTTTTTGTTGTATTCTACATGAAATTGCGCACATTTTCATGTATAAAAATTTATGTAACGGCTAATTTAAAATGGTGCAAACATTACGACAATTGGACAAAAAAATTTATGATTTTTTCGGAAGAGTTACCGCGTGGATGTAAGGAAAAAGTTTATTTCATAAATTCACCATAAATCTTTGTGTTAGAGACTTCCAATTTGTTGCTAAATAAAAGTAAATGATTGAATATTACCAGAATGTAATACTTTTAGCTTACAATTGCGTTTTTTGACCATTTCGGTCGAGTCAAAGTTGACCGAAGGTTGAAATTTTGGCACTTAAAGTTATTTATATGAAAATATTTCAAAACTGATAAAAGCTACAACCATGGGTTGTTATTTGTTGTATTCTACATGAAATTGCGCACATTTTAATATATAAAACTTTATATAACAGCTAATTTAAAATGGTGCAAAATTTCTGATTTTTTTTCGGAAGAGTTACCGCGCGGACGTAAGGAAATTTTTTTTTTTTCATAAATTCACCATAAATCAAAATATTATGCTAGAGACTTCCAATTTGTTGCAAAATGAAGGTAAATGATTGAATATTACTAGAATTGAAGAGTTTTAGCTTACAATTGCGTTTTTTTTACCATTTCAGTCGAAACAAAGTTGACCGAAGGTTGATATTTTGGCACTTATCATTATTTATACAAAAATATTTCAAAACTGATACAAGCGACAGCCATAGGTTGTTTTTTGTTGTATTCTGCATGAAATTGCGCACATTTCCATATATAAAACTTTATGTAACGGCTAATTTAAAATGGTGCAAACATTACGACAATCGGACGAAAAAATTTATGATTTTTTCAGAAGAATTACTGCGCGGACCTAAGGAAAAAGTTTTTTTCATAAATTCACCATAAATTGAAATATTGTGCTACAGACTTCCAATTTGTTGCAAAATGAAGGTAAATGATTGAATATTACTAGAATATAAGTAGCTTACAATTGCGTTTTTCGACTATTTCAGTAGAGTCAAAGTTGACTGAAGGTTGAAAATTTGGCACTTATCGTTATTTATATGAAAATATTTCAAAACTGATAAAAGCTACAACCATGATTTATTTTTTGTTGTATTCTACATAAAATTGCGCACATTTTTATATATAATACTCCATGTAACAGCTAATTTAAAATTGTGCAAAAATTATGTAAAGTGACAAAATAATTTCTGAGATGTGTCGACGATGCTTTTTAGTGCGAGAAGAAAGAAATTTGCGCTTGCGCGCCTGGGTAACGATTGTAAACAAAACAACACCTTGATCCATGAGCTCCCAGCATCCCCCAAGGAGTGTGGTTCAAAAGTTTTTGCCTAGTAGTCCTATAACTATTTTTACACGAATTTTAAAAAAAAACTTTATATCGACGTACCATATGTCCAATCAGCACCCAACAGACAATTTATATAGACGTTTCATACGTCCAGTCAGCGTTAAAGGGTTAATATTTTTGCATGTTAATAATAATAATAATAATAATTAATTTCAAAATTTGCATGTGATATTATTTTAAAGAAATACAAAATCTATCCATTTCACTCTTTTAAATAAGGATAACCTCTCTCTCTCTCTCTCTCTCTCTCTCTCTCTCTCTCTCTCTCTCTCTCTCTCTCTCTCTCTCTCTCTCTCTCTCTCTCTCTTGCCACACGAGATACGTATGTCATAGTGGTAACTCTCTGGAAGTGTATGTATAAGTATACCATTAAGTGCATTACTTCATCTTACAGTACTAGTTTTTGAATAATATTAACTTTAATGAGATTAAACAATAACCTCTCTCTCTCTCTCTCTCTCTCTCTCTCTCTCTCTCTCTCTCTCTCTCTCTCTCTCTCTCTCTCACTTACATATGTTTATTTGTTTTGTAGTATAAATAAATGATTTACTTTATAACTAATTTTCAAATATTAATAAGGTTAATTAAAAATATTGTTTCCCAGTCGTTTTATCCACTTGGAGAAAGGTGGGTGGGGGAGTCAATGACAGTTTGATATACAATTGGCAGAGGGGAATGAATCACAGTCTAGGAGTTATCTCTCTCTCTCTCTCTCTCTCTCTCTCGTCTCCTCTCGTCTCTCTCGCTCTCTCTTCTCTCTCTCTCTCTCTCTCTCTGTTATTGGCTGTAGGTTTATATTTTTAATGATAAAATGTTTCAGATGACTTTGAAATTATATTAATAATTTAACCTCAAAGGTTAATACAGTAATAGGTTAGTAATTTTAGGTATATTTGAAGTAGGATGTTATTTAAGGTATTCATTTGGTATCTGAACTTTCAAGATAGGCAGTTATAAGCATTTTTAGTGGTGGTTTTAACTATTCGCAGATTTTAACTATTCACGGAAGTGTCTGGTACACATCCCCCACGAATACGGGGGGGAACACTGTACCTGATTTTTTTAATAGATTTATCACAAAAAGTGCATTTTATTATGGAATTGATAAAAAAAACAGGAATTTGTGGATATTTCTCATAGAAAAATACCGTAAATATGAGAGAAATCGGCGAATGCGTGAGTCTGCGAATTTGGAGAACGCGAGTAAGGGGGTGGGGGCTAATGTACACTACATTACAGTCAGTCCTCAGTTATATGGACTTGGTAAATGGCGATCCTGTTTTTAAAATCGGCGATTTATGGCGCCATAACACGCCAAGTTCCGGTTATTGGCTCCTAATAGAGTTATGGTGCCATAACATACCTAACAGAGGTGCCATTAATGAGCTGATTAACAGCTCTCCTAGGGCTGGCCCAAAGAAGGATTAGATATTTTTTATACGCAGCTAGGAACCAATTGGTTACCTAGCAACGGGACCTACAGTTTATTGTGGAATCCGAACCACACTATATTGAGAAATTAATTTCTATCACGAGAAATTAATTTCTCTGATTCCACGTTGGCAGAGCCAAGAATTGATCTTCGGACCAGCTGATTGGTAGTCGAGCATGAAAACTACTCGTCCAACAGAGAATATTGCCAAGAACGGAAACAACCCCCCCCCCCCCCCCAAATAACCAGGGACTACCTGTACAGTACTATATATTAGGTGAAAGGTTTGAAATATGCCCTACCTATTATGTCGGCCACTTTCTAAGCATCAATTTACATCTGTTTTGACTAATGACAGGTTGGTTGGACCCATACTTGGTCATAAGTCGGATGGTACTTTTATGGATAAACCACAAAGGAAAATGAAACTGTGTAAATCATGATTGGTTTTGTCTAGTTTTTGAAGATATCAAGAAGACTGTTAAATAGCAATAAAAAATTGCATTATATTTGTTAGGATGTCAATACAAAGGATTTAAGTTCAGTGGTTCAGTAACAATTCTTAGTTTTTCATGAAGGTGGGCCCTGCTTTTATACCCAGATAAATTTCGCAAAAAATGGCCATGATATTCTTATGGCAGTATTCATGTTTTTACAGTTTTTTTTAATTTCTTTGCAGTGTATTAGAATAACTGGTTTCCTAGAATCTGTCCCATTGGTAGCATGATTATTTTTACTAACATGAATGAAAATTGCTCAGTTGTCTTGCTCATACCGTATTTTTTTATGTTACACTATTCTGTTTTCTGTTGATTTTCCATTTTGACAGTATGGAAATTATCACTTGATAGTTCTTTGTAACAGAAGCTCTTGATGACATTTTTTTACTGTTCTCAAGATCCTGCCTTTATTTTCAGTACTTGGTACTATGAAAACTTGAAATGCAAACTCAATTACTTACATGTAACTTTAAAGATATTTTATTTATTTCTTCGTAATGAACAGAAAATATTTCATGTCATCATAAAGTGATGTTCCAAAATGTTGAATATAGCACAATATGTGTGTTGGGGGTGGGGGGCGGGCATTGGTTGGGTGGTAGGCAGTTGAGTGCAGTAATGGAATTTTTACCATTTCTAGTAACAGCTGATTTACTCTTCAGCTTGTTTTTTTGTTAAACCGTGTTCTTTTTATATTTTCTATTATTATATTTCAGGCCCAATGGATGCAACTGTTGATGACTTTTGGCGTATGTTGATTGAACAGGGATGTGGTGTGTGTGTAATGTTAACAAATTTGGAGGAAACAGGAAAGATTAAGTGTGTGAAATACTGGCCAGAAGCAGGTCAACCTAAGACTTTTGGAAACATCACAGTTCACTTGGTTAAAGAAAAGGCATTTTCAGGTAAGCTCTTTCACTCAGCACAGTTTTGTGAAATACAGAACATGTTTGATTACTTTTAGTTTTCTGTTTCATCTGCAGTTTCAAAATTGTACTGCTGTCTGTGTCAGAGGCAGAAAAGAAAGAATATTTTATGTATGATGACATTATTATATATTTGGAAATTATTATGATTAATTTTACAGGTGTTTTTTCCTTCACTGAAATATGTCATGCTAAACACATAACATTCGTTTATCACAGAAGGAATTTGTGGGTACAGTAATAAAAGCAAAAATTAATCAGTATTGTTTTGATATAGCTCAAAATGGTCCACAGCACACAATTTTCTTTAAGAAGGCAACAAAGGTAGGAATTTTAGACACTGGAATTAAATTACAAAAGTAATCAATTTGTGTTTACCTTAAATATTGCTGGTACGTATTTGCCTAATGCAAAGAGACAAGAATTAACCCTAGCATTCTTATATAACACCCCCATACGCATTTGACCAAACACGCAAATTAACTTATATAAGATACTTGCTAGTTCGATGTCTTCATGAAGATAGGCATAGGAAGTGATTACATAATATAACTAATGCAGAATATGGCAGTGCTCGCCACTATTGGGACCCATGAACGTCCCCGTAAAATGCCATGTGTGCGCAGAAGCCAGGACAGCAGCACCTAATGCCAACGTTAAAGTGGGAAAACAAGTGGAGGGAAAATCTTGTCACATTTGCGAAGTACATAAAAAAAATATAACTTACAATTAAAAAATAATGATTAGTAATTATTAAGGGAGCCAACCAGAACCCTTATACAGTGGTACCTCGAGATACGAAAGGCTCAACTTACGAACAACTCGAGATACGAAAGCCAATACAAAAAATTTAACGGCTCTACATACGAAAAGTTTTCAAGATACGAAAGGTTTCTGAAAGTCCGAGATTCGCCCGGATAACAATTTTGAAAATCGCGCCGCGCGCCACCATCTTAGTATACTAGTAGACTCGCCACCATCCTCCTGCTCTCCCTTTGGTTCCTGATGCTAGTCGCGGCCATGAAATCCTTCTCTCCTATTGGCCAGCTTCCCTCCCATCATGCATCTACTATGTACACGTGGTGGCGTGGCTCAGCCACTCGGTACCAGCATTGTTATAGTACGCACATGGTATTCGTTTTCAGGATCGTCAATGTGTACGTAATACTAATATTTAAAAAAAAAAGTGACCAAGATCTCTCTCATGGGATAAGTGATCAAGGTCACTCTCATGGGATAACTGGATACTTTGCAAGGTTGGTAGAATCTCCACTCCCTGCTGAACAGAGGGTGTAGACCAACCATTTACAACGTGCATACCAGTATGTAGTGTACGTATAATCAAGGCACTTTAGTTTATGTTGAAGGTCAGCAGCCGAACATTCAGTACCCAAATCAGTTGCAGAGAGAGCATTTGGTTGAACAGGGTTTTGATGGACACCAGGGCTAACAGAGTCATGAGGTGCAAAAAAAGAAAGTTGAAATTCTGTGTAAAAAAAAAAAAAAAAAAAAAAAACCCTACGTAAAGTAAAAAAAGTAAAAAAAAAAAGTTAAAAATCAAAAAAAGAAGAAAAAAACGGCAGAAATTAAAGCAGCTTTTCATAAAGTGCAATCATTTGTAGAAGACACCCCCTGAAAAGGCTCACACATGAGCATTGTGAAAAAGTACGTAGGCAGAAGCAATCTTCCTTGGATAGTTACGTATGTACGTAGCCTCACTCGAAAGGTAAGCTTCCACATTTTACGTTACAGTAATAATATTTCTTGTACACTAATATACACTTTATTTACAGGTTTTGCATTTTTAGTCTTAATTTAGGTATTGAATGGTCCAAATTGTTGTAGTATTTCATTGTTTATAGGTCAATTTAGCTTTATTATGAAATTTAATGGGGTGTTTTTGGAGGGCTTGGAACGGATTAGCCATTTTACATGTAAAATGTGGTCCAAGATACGAAAACCTCATGATACGAAGGGCGCCTCGGAACGGATTAATTTCGTATCTCGAGGTACTACTGTATATGGGGGGGGTGTATAGGGCAAAAAATGCAAAGTCATGAAAAAATTAATGGAGCTTCGTTTGGCAATGGAGAATATATATACGAAATATTTTGTCAAAATTCCTTTACTTTCGTAGTAACAGGGTATTCAGTAAACGCAACTCAATAAGCCAAAAACATTGATCCGTACAAGAAAATGCAATATTTCTTCTGTTATCGTAAATTTTGATAATTATTGTCAAAGACTTTGTGAGCAATGCCATCTGTAGAGATTCCATGAGGTGGCAGGAGGGAACTTAGTCAGTTTACCACCCTCCAGTGCGAAGAGAAACCTCTTGTAGTGTACACGTTCGAGTTTCACCTCTGACACTCGCTTGCTTTTATGTATGTTTATCTTTGTTTTGGCAAGAATTTCATGACAATGAGGAAAAGACTAGCAAACATCTCGCTAACATACAGACGAAGAAAATTCACTCTAATAATATACGCGATATTAGCGTAGTTAGTGAAGAGAGAGAGAGGGAGGAGTGCGCAGTTAGGAACGCCCCCGTCTTGCCTGATGCACACATCGTGCAGTACCCCAGGCTATGGTCTTTGAGCAAAGGGGTCTTCATTTATGATAAATAACATAGTTTTGGCTTATTAATACCCGAAAAGGAATATGAAATTCATAATAATCATGATTTATTAACATTGTCTTTGTAAAAAGAGAGTACTCGTTCAAGTTTCACCTCTGACATTCTTTTGATTTTACGTTTGTTTATCTTTGTTTCGGCAAGAATTTCATCATGCTAAAGAGGAAAATAGGAAAACATCTCGTTAACATACAGAAGAAGAAAATTCGCTGTAATAAGTCGAGTTAGTGAGGGAGAGAGAGAGAGTTGTGTAGGAAGGAGTGCCCCGTCTTGCCTGACGCAGTGCCCCAGGCTACGATATATGACCAAAGGGATCATCATTTATGATTAAATTATGATAAATAACATAGTTTTGGTTTATTAATACCCAAAACAGAAATATGCATACATAATAATCGTTATTTATTAACATTGTGTTTATAAAAATACAAAGGAAAACTTGAATGCCCGTATCTCACAACTATACTTTTTTACTGACCTTCAAAATCTATATCACTTATTTTTAAAGCTATAGCACTGAGATTTGGTATATAACTCAGAAAGACATTATAGAACAATCAAATCAAGCACTTTTTTCCAATTTTTTTTTTCTTTTTTTTATTATTTTTTTCCTGATTTATTGTTTTTTTTTTTTTTTACCATAATGAAAAATTCATACTTAGCCAAAAAATTACTCTTAGAAAAAAAAATTCCTCATTTGATTGGAGGTCTACATCAGGTCTATATATGGTAGTAATCCCAGGTCTTAATATTAAATATTAAGGGAGGAGATAGAATTTGAAAAATGGTTTTTTTCGGGATAAATCGCCCTGGTGTCACAAACCAAAGGTCAGAGGCAAAAATCAAATGCGGTTTGGAGATGTCCCAAGTCACCTTATCATGTGGTATGAATATTAAACTCCTGTCCTTAAAAAATGGCATTAGCCAGCCGGCCCCCTTAATTAGAAACTCACAATAAATCTACAGAAAAATTAATGATAAAGAAATGAACACTTTCTTTTAATGGAAGGTGATTTCTCACATACAAATTAAACTTGACTTACAGAGCTGCTTGTTTTATGAGCTCCCTTGTCTCTAGAACCATAATGACATTCTTTCAAACTTAGAAATGATACAACACAATAAGGAAAATTGCTTATTCAATTGATCGTGCTCCATGTAAGTAGGATCAGATTCATCCTCTAAAACTACTGGTGGCATAGCTTCAATTGATCTGCCATATAAGGGATGTGAATGTGACAAGGGTTCTGGAGACATCCCATCACTGTTGATGTAAGTGAGTGGTCTATTATTAACACGAGATTGAATCTCAACAACCACAGTCTGAAGTTCTTCTAAACTGACTCTTATGATACAAAGCCTTTTCCAAACGATTCTTGGAAGCCACCTTGCTCTGGGAGTGATGAATTTCCAAACAATACCACAATTACTAAAATATTCTCGTATTTGAGGATCACTACATATTTTCTCGAGAAACTTGGCAGTTGCTTTAAAGTTTGCCCCATTATCTGAAATTTTCTGTTTGGGAACAGACCAGGTGCCACAAATCCTACGAAAAATTAATAAGAATGATTCTGCTGTCATATGTAGGCCACATCTAGGTGAACGAAAAATTAATAAGAATGATTCTGTTGTCATATCTAAGCCACATCTAGGTGAACTGCTCTTGTAGCTGTACAAGTAAACAAGCAGATATAAACCTTCCTTGGTTCATTATCTTCAGTCTTTGTAATGACAATAGGCCCAGAACCAGGGTAAACACAGGTTTTGTACATGAACTTCCCTGCCAGATATATACTTAGCTATAGTCTCCGACGTTCCGACAGAATTTCAAATCTCGCGGCACACGCGACAGGTAGGTCAGGTGGTCTACCTTACCCGCCGCTGGGTGGCGGGCGTATGAACCAATCTATCTCTCCAGCCAGATTTTTTTCTGTCGCTGAAGCGATAACAACTGTTGTCGTTTCTTCCGATATATTCTTCATTTCTCGCTTGCCTGGAGATTGATTTGAACATTTTGGTGACGTATTCGCTCTATGTTGGCTTGGCATACGCTGATTGTGGACCGTTATTGACTTTGCGCTGGATTTTCCTGTAGAATGTCTGATTTTGATTCTGTTTCCAAAACTCCGGTTTTGTTTAGAGTATGTGTGACCGATGGATGTAAGGTGAGGTTACCGAAAGCTGCGGTGGACCCTCACACTTTCTGTGTTAAATGTAGGGGAATGAATGTTCGTTTAGTAACCCGTGTCAAGAGTGTGAGGTTTTGAACGAAGATGAATATAAGGCTCTTTCTTCTTATATTAGGAAACTTGAAAGGGATAGGGTACGTAAAGCTTCTTCTAGGAGCTCGAGCAGGTCGAGAATGAGTGAGAATGAAACTAACATTAATGTAGTTTTAGAACCTTCCTCACAGGTCTCAGCTCCTGCTCCCCGCACCGAAGCCGTAGATTCGTCTTCGGAGGCGGCGGCCTCAAAAGCTTCCTTGTGTTCTAAGGAAGACAAGAATCTTCGTACTTGATCAAATCGTAAAAGCGTGTCCAGTGATGATAAGTGCAGTGTACCCAGTGATGTGGAGGGTGCGTCTGACCGGCTCCTTAGTGCCTCCAGGCCTAGACCTCTTCCAGACTCCCAGTTCCAGTGGAGGAGGAAAGTCGAAAGCCGCAGGAGGGCTAGGGAGAGCCCCCACCGGTCAGGCGTCCCTCGGCAGATCCTGAAGTTCGCTCCCAGGCTGCCTTGGATCGTAAGAAGAAGAATATTCTTCGCCAGTGTTTTTCGTCATCCTCTTCTCCTTCGCCGAAGCGTGGTGGAGCTCTAAGGAGGCGTCACGCCCGTTGAAGAGGGCTGCGGAGGCTCCCTTCAGTACGTTAGCGTCCAGCCCAGAAGACTTTTCTGATGTAGCTTCCTTGCAAGCAAAGAAGCCTAGGAGATCCGGTGATCGCCCTCCTTCTCCGCGCCTCGCGCTGAGCTTGCTTCGGAAGAAGATCCTGGGGACTCTCCTTCTCGAGTACTAGCGGGCCTACAAGCTCAGATCACAGCCTTGGCGGACTCCTTGGCATCGAGATCGCGTAGAAGGAAGGATTTGTCTCTCCCGATCAAGAGATCGAGGCGCGTTTCGTCGGAAGAGCGCTCTCCTTGTAATCGGCGTTCTCCTTCTTTGAGGATTCTTCTACTCATCGTAACATTTCACGAGAGGAACACCACTCCCGCTCGGAGGTGTCGAGACGCCATTCGACGGATAGGCGCTCCTTGGACTATGAAGATATTTCCTCAAATCGGATTCCTGCCTCGGTAGACGCTCAGCCCCTTCTGTTTCTCCTTCTTCTAGAGTTCGTGCAAGAAGAGAGAGTCGCTCAGGTCATAGAAGACTTGGTTCTTCGTCTCCGTCTCTTCTTTCTTCTCCTCGTCTTCTCAGAGAACCTAGGGAATGCCCTTCTGAAAGTAGGCGCACTTCTCCTTCCGACTACTGTAGTCGGCGTCGGATAACGTGACTGGTAGGCGCTCATCGCACGGAGTTCGCTCCTCCCCTGTAAGACATCAAGAGTCTAGTAGGAGCCCTGCTCCTGGTAAGCGTCATTCGTTTAGTAGCTGTTCTCCTGGAGAAAGACACCTTGATCCTCGTTTGCTTCGTTCTCTCCTAGTAGGCGCTCTTCGTTCTCGAGACTCCCTACTCCTGATCGGTCTCCTCTTGCTAGAAGTCAAGAACGCCTCAAGCGCCCTGATTCTGTTAGGCGCTCGGAGCCTTACAGACGTTCTCCCCTTGGTAAGGACCAAGATCTCGCAGAACGCCCTGTTTCGTTTAAGCGCTCGGAGAGTAGCAGCCGCTCTCCGCTTCGTAGGCATCAAGAGCCTCTAAAGCGCCTGCTCCTGAAAGGCGCCCTATTTTTAGCAACGTTTCGCCGCTTGGTAGGCGCCAGGATTCCACTAAGCGCCCTGTGACAGATAGGCGCTCGGCGCCTAGTAGCCGCTCTCCTCACGATCGGCGACAGGATCTTAGCAGGCGCTCTCCCTCTCGTAGTTTCCCTAGGGATAGACGTGGTCTTTCTAGAGAATGCGAGTTTAGACAAGAATTTTCGGATAAGCGTCCTTCTTTTACAACTCGTCGTTCTCCTGTACGCCTTTCTACTTTGGAATCTTCTCCTCATTCAAGACGTTTGTCTCCTTCATCGCACTGTACCCCAGCTAGGAAATCATCTAAGGATTCTCATAAGGATCCTCATCCCCGTTCTCCTCCTCAAGAAGACCAGGAAGCCTCTGAGGAAGAAACTAATACATCGGCAACAGTTTCTTCGTACAAGAAGCTCACAGAACTTCTCCTTCAGGAGTTCGGAGAGTCTTTGAGCCCTACTGCTCCTCCTTCTCCACACTCGTTGTTCTCCACAGCGAAAGCAACGAAAGGATCTTCGTGTGTGAGAATGAAGCCGACTCTTTCTATGAAGAAAGCGCTCAAGAGTTTCGGTTCATGGATGCGTACTAAAGAGGAAGCGGGGAAAACAATGTTTGCCTTCCCTCCGTCGAAGCTTTCAGGAAGGACAGGATTTTGGTATGAGACAGGAGAACCCTTGGGACTGGGCCTTCCGTCTTCAGCTGACGCAGATTTTTCGGCACTAGTAGACGCCACTAGAAGATCAGCTTTGAATTCGGCCAGAACTACGTGGGCAATGAATGAAATGGATCACATTCTAAAAGGCATTTTAGAGTCTTGGAAGTTTTCAACTTTCTCGATTGGTCCCTCGGAGTCCTAGCCAAGAAAACTCAAGGACCGGACACGTTTTCTCCGGAGGATTTGAATTGTGTCTTATCCTGTATGGATAAATCGGTGAGAGATGGGGCCAGCGAAATAGCTTCACTGTTTGGAGCAGGGGTCTTGAAGAAAAGATCAGTTTTTTGCTCATTTTTAACAAAGTCGGTCTCACATGCTCAGAGATCGTCTTTGCTTTTTGCCCCTCTCTCTACACAGCTGTTTCCTAAACACCTGGTTCAAGACATTTCGAAGGCTCTCTCTGCCAAAGCTACGCAGGACCTTCTAGCACAGTCTGCAAGGAAGCCGCGCCCTACCTTCCAGACTAAGACAAAGAAAGCTAAGCCGACCTCTCAGGAACCCTTTCGAGGGGCATCTACCTCTAGATCCTCTTCGTTCAGAGGTCGGAAACCAAACAGAAGAGGGAGGACTTTTACGAAGTCAATCAAACCTCCCAAGTAAGACTCAAGTCCTTCAGACAACTGTAGGCGCCAGGCTTTTACAGTTTGCAGAAGTCTGGGCCCAGAAAGACGCAGATGCCTGGACCCTGTCAATTTTGAGGAAGGGCTATCTAATCCCGTTCTCTTCGAGGCCTCCCTTGACGAATACCCCGAGGGAGTTGACGGCCAGATACAGGGACCCCATCATGAATCAAGCCCTCCGACTAGCGGTAGATCAGATGCTGGAAAAGGAGGCGATCGAACTAGTGGCAGATCATCTTTCGGCAGGCTTTTACAACCGCCTGTTCCTAGTTCCGAAATCCTCAGGGGGATGGAGACCGGTGTTGGATGTAAGCGCCCTGAACTTCTTCGTCGAAAAGAAGAAGTTCACGATGGAGACCACTGCCTCGGTGTTAGCAGCACTCCGTCCAGGGGACTGGATGGTGTCCTTGGACTTACAGGACGCTTACTTCCACGTACCAATCCATCCTTCCTCGAGGAAGTTTCTAAGATTCATGATGGGGGGAAGAATCTTCCAATTCAGGGCCCCTGTGTTTTGGCCTCTCCACGGCCCCCCAAGTCTTTACGGCCATCATGAGGAATGTGGCACAATGGCTTCACCTGGAAGGGGTGAGGATTTCGCTCTATCTCGACGATTGGCTTATAAGGGCCAATTCCAGAGATCGTTGTCTGAAGGACTTGAAGAAAACCCTGGATTTGACTTATTCCTTAGGACTTCTGGTCAATCTGCAGAAGTCAAGTCTGATTCCCGCTCAAGAGTGCGTTTATCTGGGGATCCAGATGAACTCTCTGAGTTTTCGGGCTTTTCCGTCACAGGAGAGGATAGCCCGGGGACTCGAAAAAGTAACAACCTTCTTAGGGAAAGAAGTATGCACAGTGAGGGAGTGGATGAGTCTGCTGGGGACGCTCTCACTGGAGCAATTTGTTTCCCTAGGAAGGTTGCACCTGAGACCGCTCCAATTCTTTCTTCATCGGAATTGGAGTCGTCCTTCTCAGGATTTGAAGTTCTCCCTGTCAATTACTCTTCAAATCAAGAAGGAGTTAGCATGGTGGGCGGATCCCGACAAGTTCTCGCAGGGACTGCCTCTTCAATCCCAGAAACCCAGCCTGGTGTTGTTCTCCGATGCGTCGGAAACAGGTTGGGGGGCGACTCTGGGAACCAAGGAGGTGTCAGGAACCTGGATGGGGGACCAGTCTTCCTGCACATCAACAGGAAAGAACTAATAGCCGTGTGGCTTGCTCTGAAGGAGTTCGAGTCAGATGTGACAGGAGCAGTTGTGCAAATAAACTCGGACAACACCACGGCTCTGGCATACATCAGGAAACAGGGGGGGACACATTCCTTCTCTCTGTACGAAACAGCAAGAGATCTTCTTCTGTGGACAGAAGAAAGGGGGATAAAACTTCTCACCAGATTCGTACAGGGAGAAAGGAATGTAAGGGCAGATCTCCTCAGCAGGAAAGATCAGGTCCTTCCCACAGAGTGGACTCTGCACCAAGATGTTTGCCAGAGCCTTTGGAAGTTGTGGGGCAGGCCTCTCTTAGACCTGTTTGCAACTGCAAAGAACAAAAGACTGGATCTGTATTGCTCTCCCATCTCGGATCCAGGAGCAATAGGGATAGACGCTCTCCTACTCGATTGGAAAGGACTCGATGTATACGCGTTTCCCCCCTTCAAGATTCTGGGGTTGACTTTAAAAAAGTTCGCAGAGTCAGATTCCGCGAGGATGACTTTGATAGCTCCCTTTTGGCCAGCACAAGATTGGTTCACAGAGGTGCTGGAATGGCTAGTGGATTTTCCAAGATCGCTTCCTCTAAGGAGCGATCTACTCAGACAGCCCCACTTCAACAGGTACCACAAAAACCTCCCCGCTCTCAGTCTGACTGGCTTCAGACTGTCCAGAAACTGGTCAGAGCGAAAGGCTTTTCGTCAGCAGCTGCTAAGGCAATCGCTAGAGCGAGGAGGTCTTCCACATTACGAGTGTACCAATCGAAGTGGGATGTCTTCAGAAGATGGTGCAAGAGGAATAACGTTTCCTCTTCCAGTACCTCTGTGAATCAAATTGCAGACTTCTTTTTATTCTTAAGACAAGAATGTGGCTTAGTCGTTTCGACGATTAAAGGCTATCGTAGTATGTTGGCGAATGTCTTCAGGCACAGGGGCCTCAACTTATCGGAAGATAAGGACCTACAGGACCTTATTGAGGTCGTTTAATACAACGAAAATGCAGTATCCTAAGACACCTAGCTGGAATTTGGATGTAGTCCTTCAATTCCTTGGGTCCTCTAGGTTTGAGAACCCCCTAATTCAGCCTCATTCAGAGACCTTACCAGGAAGACTCTTTTTTTGATGGCTCTAGCTTCCGCCAGAAGAGTGAGTGAGCTTCAGGCGATTGATGGTAATGTGGGTTTTAAGGAGGACTCTCTCATTTGCTCTTTCCTTCCTGGTTTTCTTGCAAAGAATGAGAACCCATCAAGTCCATGGCCCAAGAACTTCGAGATTCGTGGGTTATCTTCTTTGGTAGGAGAAGAACCCGAGAGAACTCTTTGCCCAGTGAGAATGGTGAAATACTACCTTAGAAGAAAAGAGCAACTGAAAGCCAACCGAGAGGTCCTGTGGTGTTCAGTAAAAGACCCTACTCGTCCATTGTCGAAGAACGCATTGTCCTTCTTCTTGAGAAGCCTCATTCAAAGAAGCACACGGATCCTGCAGAGAAGAACATCTTAGGCTTCTTAAAGTGAAAGCACACGAAGTAAGAGCCATAGCAACTTCTCTTGCTTTCAACAAGAATATGTCCGTGCGAAATCTGATGGAGACAACATTCTGGAGATGTCAGTCAGTGTTCGCGAACCACTACTTACGTGATGTGAGAATCACTTACGAAAAATGCTTCGCCTTGGGCCCGTACGTATCTGCGGATTCAGTGCTGGGGCAGGGAGCTGGAACTCATCCTGTTTAGTAGTATAAATTTTTCCCCCTTGTATTTGTTGTTGTTGGTTGCCTTAAAGAGGATGCATGAAGGCATCTCTTTAGGTCGTAATACTAATCTTTAGTAGTTTGGTTAGGTGGTCTGATGAGTGTGGCTCCTTGCAGTAGTAGTGGTTAGGACCTGTTAAGATAGGGACGAACTCCCTTTAACAGGATCCGACTTGGATTCTACCACACAAAGGGATCACATATCCCAGTGGTAGATCCGAGAGTCTTTCAGCATCAGGTCACGTCCTAGCTGTAGCTCTCCAGGCAACGCAGACTCAGAGATAATATCAATGAAGTCTTCTGCCTGAACAGGTAAGAACCAAGGTTATTTATATCCTACAACATCAGTTGTTTCTTATCTCTCCTTATTACTTTAGCTGTCTCTTACCCTCCACCAAGGGTGCCAATCAGCTAAGTATATATCTGGCAGGGAAGTCATGTGTACAAAAATGAATATTGTTAAACTACAATAAAGTTTTGTACATACTTACCTGGCAGATATATACGTCTAATGGCCCACCCAGCCTCCCCTCAGGAGACAGGTGAAAGAGAAAAAATCTGGCTGGAGAGATAGATTGGTTCATACGCCCGCCACCCAGCGGCGGGTAAGGTAGACCACCTGACCTACCTGTCGCGTGTGCCGCGAGATTTGAAATTCTGTCGGAACGTCGGAGACTATAGCTAAGTATATATCTGCCAGGTAAGTATGTACAAAACTTTATTGTAGTTTAACAATATCATGTTTACCTTCAACTTTCCTGCTGATAACATTTTCTAATCACTTTGCGTACTGCTTGCCTTCCCTTAGGGATCCAAAGTTGTCGACGAATAGTAGCAAGAGTTTCCTGTACTCTTTCATGTAAATTATACTTGTGTCTTTAGAATGAAAAGGTTAGTTGTTCTCTTGGTGGTGCTGGTAAAGGGTATTTGAAATTCACAGCAATCTCAGCATGCTGGAGGTGACCTCTTGACCTCACCAGTCCAATGGATGGATCAAAATATAGGCTTAAGTCCTTAATCAAATCAGAACATTCGGCAGACAAGCTATGTGGCTTCTGCAAAAGATCTTTAAATGCAATGGGATTGGGATTCTCAGAATAAAACAGCCAAGTAAAAGTTTCTTTAAACTTAGTGAGTTGATTATATCTCGGCCAAGAAACTGCTGGATCTGATAAAGTTGTCTTTGACACTTGATTGGGTGATATCTTGAGTAACAATAATCTCAGAAACTGAATATGTATTATGTTATCTTAAGAATCTTCTCCAAAGAAGAACATTCTCTTAACTTCAAACAAACATTCAACCTTAACTGGATCAATTTGTGTCTGCTGTTATCTCATAAACTACAACTTCATCCTTTTGACTTGGCCACACTTTCACATGGTAGCCAATCAGGACCTTTAAACCATAAAGAATTTGACACAGTCACTAAGTCAGCAGGATTTCTCCAGTAGACACATGAAACATTTGATAATTGGCTGACACTTCTCTGATCTCAGCCACCCTGTTCTTGTCATAAGTAAGTTTGGAATTATCGTTTCTGACCCATTGAATAGCGGCCTCATTATCAGACCAAATCACAGTTCTTGAAATATTAAATCTTAAAACTTTGTGAATATAGTTGGCTAATTAAGCTCCTAACCAAGTTGATGTCAGTTCCAGTTGTAGAAAAGTTTTGTTTTAAGGGGGCCAACATTAACTTTTGCCATAAGATTACTTTCTCCATTTCCTACCAAATAGGCTGCACAACCATAAGCTTTGGTTGAGCTGTCACAAAATATGTGCAAAACATAGTTTACTCCTCGAGTTGCAACTTTGCAAGGTACTGAAAATTCACTAAGTGCCTTGAACTCTTCATATAATTCCATCCAACTCCTTAAAAATTATTTACCTAATGGATCATTCCAGGAGACATTAGTCCTCCAAGCAGCTTGAATAAGGATTTTATCCCTTATGATTACTGGGCAAAGGAATCCTAGTGGATCAAAAACAATTGAGACCAAATATTTTAGCCGAGTTCAGACTAAGCATGTCTGAGTTGACATCCCAGTTCAATGCAAGAACTGAAGTAGTGGTAGAAACAACATAACCACTGTTTTCTTCGATTTTAGTTTCAAGTTTCTCGTGGTTAGTACCCAAGTCCTGGCTGGCATATCGGCACTCCTCAGTTGCTTGATAGCTTCAGCATAAAACTCTCAACAATTCTATTTCATTAAACATACTACCTTGAAGATTATCTACATAAAAGGATTTGGCAATCAAATTCTTAAAGGGGCTACCAGACCTACTCAAATGATAGTCAAGTGTTGCCATCAACGAAAATGGAGATGGTGTGCTACCAAACAACACACTAGTAAATCTTTAAGTGTCTAAACCTGCTTCTGGGTTCTGCGGATCTCAGAACCACAGAAGCCTAACAAAATCTTGATCAATATTCTGCAGGCCTACCCGCAAAAAGGCCTTGCTAATATCTGCACTAAGT
Organism: Macrobrachium nipponense; assembly: GCF_015104395.2. Taxonomy (NCBI): domain Eukaryota; kingdom Metazoa; phylum Arthropoda; class Malacostraca; order Decapoda; family Palaemonidae; genus Macrobrachium; species Macrobrachium nipponense. Next base: position 47,878,041 of record NC_061087.1, read on the forward strand.
GCAAAATCATTGACTCTAAACTTTAACAAAACATCACCTAACTTCTCTGTTAGGGAGGGTCCTTTGATTAAACAGTCATTGAGAAAAGGATTATCCTTTCTCAATAAAATTCTGTTATATATATATTGCATTTTTCATCAATAAAACCTTCAAATATTGATTATTCTGCATTTTTGGTGACATATTTCTTCTGCCAGATCAGCGTTTGTAGGCGTTGTAACCCTTGAAATAATTTCTGATGAATATAATTGAAAAGCGCCTTAACCTTGGAATGTCGTAACCCGAACCTGTCGTACCCCGGGGACTACCTATATATAATATATATATATATATATATATATAATATATATATATATATAATATATATATGTGTGTGTGTGTGTGTGTGTGTGTGTATACATATATATATATATATATATATATATATATATATATATATATATATTATATATATATATATATATATATATATATATATATATATATATATATATATATATATATATATATATATATATATATGTATATGTGATATATATATATTATATATTGTGGATATATATATATATATATATATATATATATATATATATATATATATATATATATATATATATATATATATATATATATATATATATATATATATATATATATATATATATATATATATTATATATATGTAGTATATATATATATATGTATGTATATATATATATATATATATATATATATATATATATATATATATATATATATATATATATATATATATATATATATATATATATATATATATATATATATATATACACAGGCAGTCCCCGGGTTACGACAGTCTCGGCTTACGACGTTCCGAGGTTACGACGCTTGTCAATAGACGTTATTTCCAGGGTTACGACGCCTACAAGGCTCATCTGGCAGATGAAATATGACACTAAAAATGCAAAATATGCAATATTTGAAGGTTTTTTTTGATGAAAAATGCCATAAGAATGCAGTTTACATAGTTTTCAATGCACCCACAGCATTAAAAGTAAAGTTTTCTTAGGATTATTTTACGATGTTCCGGCTTATGACGCGTCTCAAGAACGGAACCCACGTCGTAACCCGGGGACCGCCTGTATATATATTACATATGTATTATATATATATATATATACAGTAACCTCCCCGTTAACACGAGGGTTACGTTCCTGGAGATGTCGTGTTAGCCGAATTCGTGTTAACAGGGAAGTATTTCTCCATAAGAAATAATGGAAATAAGGGGGTTAACGTTCCAGGGCAATGGGAAACTTAATCTATTTTGGGATTTTGCCAGAAAAAAAACCACTTTATTTATATATTTTTATATACAGGTAGTCGTCTACTTACGAACTATGCAACTTATGACATACCGACTTTACGACAGCTACGACAATATAATAATATACAATAATATTTAATTTTATATTTGGCTAAAATACGTCGAGCGCGCGTACGATAGTTTTTCCCGCTACCGTCAGCGCGCTCATCGAGAAATTTATGAAGAGAAGAAAAAACGGACCATTCAAACAAAACTAAGCATGTTTATGTTTAAACCAACATCTCAGTCTACCCCTGTCCCCACTACCAGTTGTACTACCACAGAATCGGATGACCCGGACGATCCCCAGCCATCCACCAGCAGACAATTAATTTTTTTTTTTTTTTTTTTTCAAATTTCAAATGTTTCGTAATTTTTATTTTTTCTGTATGTTCATGTTTTTTCTGTACTGTAAATCAATTCTATCTATGCATTACTGTAGTTTGCCTGAAATTTATAAAGAAAAAATAATTTAACATACTGTTAAATAAAACTTTGTGTATTACTACGTTACGTACATAGACGTGTTGGCAACAGTACAAAACGGTCGCTAGAGAAAACAGCAGACGATGTTTTGTTTTATATTTTCAGAAGTAAAATTTTGTTCGAAAATGGTAAGATTCGTATTTTAGTAATTCATTTTGTATTTATGTTTTGCAAATAAATCAAATATAATAACAAATTATGCATTTAATTCAAACCTATAAATAAATAAAAGTATGTATATAATACGTGTTAGCCGATTGTCAATGCAAATGGCGGATAAGAACAAAATGTAAACAGACCAGACAGATGGTCTGAATGCCTGCAATAAAAATGTTAAATACAGTAATAAAAATAAGTATTAATCAAGGAGTTCGAGCATGATAAGATTTCATATGCTAAACGTAATAATAGGTACTATACATGCACATTTTTGGGATGATATAAAATGTATATGTAGGCTAGTAAGTTGTCAATGAAAATGCAAACGAACAAATACGTACATGTACACGCATGTGTCTGAATATGGTAAAAAGGATAAAAAGACAGCACAAACATGATTCAATTTACTCAATATGCTGAAAGACAATTTACGACAGCTCTGCCAGAACCTAATGCCGTCGTAAGTAGACGACTACCTGTAGTAAAGTACGCACTATTAAGTTAACCAATGCTAGAATATATTGGCTCTTCTCACTGCGAGGGCTGGCTTCACACTGAGCCAG